>NW_026000244.1:1550025-1573376 GCF_001458135.2 Marmota marmota marmota | reverse complement strand
TTTTTTTTTTTTTTTTTTTGTACCAGGGATTGAACTCAGGGGCACTCAACCACTGAGCCACATCACCAGCCCTATTTTGTATTTTATTTAAGACAGGGTCTCACTGAGTTGCCTGGTGCCTCGCCATTGCTGAGCCTGGCTTTGAACTCACCATCCTCCTACCTTTGCCTCCCAAGCCACTGGGATTATAGGCACGTTACACCACGCCCAGCCATCTATGTGATTTTTAGCAATTGGTGTTAACTTGTTGTTGGTACTTTTTAATGCAAACTGAGATTATTTTTTCACAAATTTTTATTTCAGTGGATTTGATTTGCCAGTGTCTCCCTTATATTCCTTTGTGTGCTATAACACAACACCAGCCTATTCTTACAAGGTTACATAATAAATATATTCATATTTATTTCATACCTCTAAGAATTTCTAGAAGTTTAAATAGGACTCCTCTGAGAGTGGCAAAAGAAGTTTCCCATGACGGAACTGTGCTGTTCAGGCTTCTGAGATCACTAAGGTTAGGGAGAATCCATGAATTCACAGATTCTATTCAATTAGCTATTGTTGCTGTTACAAACCACTGCAGAACTCAATGGCTTAAAACAGCATCCTGTACTATGTCAGGAACCAAGAATCTGAGGATTCTGTGAATGAGCTAATCTTATCTGGATTTTGTTCATTTTAGCAGGGCTCACTCAAGTGTCTGCCCAGCGGCTTGCGTTCTGGTTTTGTGATAGTAGGAGCAAATGTGACTCCATTTTGTTTTGTGACTCCATTCTGTAAAACAACCATGCCAAGTAGAAGGGTCATGACTGGGGCAAGATGTTCTTTTCCTTTTGCTATAGAAACCTTTAAGAACAGGGAACTACCTAATGGGGCATTGTTTCTATAACTAGGGTAACCGGGCTCTGTTTCTGTAACTGGGGTGACTGGGCTAACTGTGATTGGTTAGGCTTCCCTCCACTTGACTGCACTGTCCTGCTTCTGTAACCTGGCTTCCTTTCATTGGCTAGACCCCCTGAACATCCCTTTTGCGGTTTTCAGGCTTATAAGGAGTGCCCTTGCAATTGTTCGGGGATGATCAGGGGAAAAGGTTTATGTTCTGGTCAGCCACCACTAGTGTGCTTCAATAAAGACTTGATTCGATTATACGTGAGTGGTCTGGAAGTCAGTTTATGAAACCCCGGGTCAAAGCTTTAACTATAACAGTTTCAGTTTCTTGCAAATACCCATATGGTCAATGATGCCTGGGTGGAGGGGGTAAAAGAGGTGATGGCATGGCATATCCATAAACAGCCTTTTACTGCCACCAATTTCCTCCCTTGAACATTAGCACAAGCCACACCTGCTATTTACGTACAAGGTGGATAACCTCTGGGCAGGGCCCCACTGGCTTCAACAGTGTCCTCCAAACTTCCTGGCTACAACTCCCAGTGTGTACCAGGAATGCATCACTACTTCGTTCTTAGCACTTAGAAATGCTCCTTTTTGTCCCAGCAGAACCTTGGAGACAAATGAAGGAAACACCACAAAAATTATATATGTACATTTTAAATTCGCCATTTTGAATCAAAGGGTCCAAGGTGGAATCTCAAAAAAATTTATCTCTAGTCATTCAAATTTAATAAGTTTTAAAATATGACAATCAATGCCCTTCTTACACAACATTCCAAGAAATATTAGTATTAGTTCACATCTGTTGTTTCTGTTTTCATGCTACTTTTATGAAAGGTAGATTTTAAAATTCTGTGTAATTTTTATAGTGTTTAGCCAACACAGTCTTTTCTTTTTTTTTTAGAGGGAGAATTTTTTAATATTTATTTTTTTAGTTTTCAGCAGATACAACATCTTTGTTTGTATGTGGTGCTGAGGATCCAACCCGGGCCGCACGCATGCCAGGCGAGCGTGCTACCGCTTGAGCCATATCCCCAGCCCCCAACACATTCTTTTCTTGAACCAATTTCTCATACAAACAAAACAAAACTCCAGTGCTAAATGGCATAGAGAATAAACTGTGTTAAAAAATAGTATCCATTACAAAAGCACATTGGGGGAAGTATATCATTTGTAGCACTGAAAGGTATTAGCTTCCACACTCCCATTCTGAAACATACTGAGGTTTTACCTCATTTTAACTCTTTTGCAAAAATAATATCCTCCTTTCCAAATCTCAAAGTCCATTTTAGTATACGTAACTAAAATTTCCTTGCAAATGTTAAAAATTCTTACTCCAACTTTGGTAAACACACATATATTTGTTTTTAAATAAGTTATGCATTATATTTTGTATAAACTATATATAATGTATTTAAGATGCCATCTATAACAATCTTAACAAAAATATAGATATGTATCAATATTCTATTTGGGGGCTGGGGATATAGCTCAGTTGTAAAGTGCTTGTCTTGCATGCACAGGCCCTGGGTTTAATCCCCAGCACACACACACACACACACACACAAAATCACAAATATTCTGTTTGGTATAGTGTATTCCACTTGATGGATCTATCATTGTTTATTAAACATACCTTCTTTGTTGGATATCAGTGTTGTTTTATAATTCATTGTCAAACAGCTATGCTATGAACATGTTCTTTCATACATGAAATAAATACCTAGCAAAGGGCCTATTTTAATTTTGAATTTTTCATTCAGAGACTTTCTCAGATCCATCCTTTTATTTCTCTTCTTGAATTTTTACATTATTAATTGCTATGACAATCCTCAAATGATGATCTTATTCTAAAAATGTGTTTTTCTGTTTAATTATAGTCATCTGTCATCTTTATAAGAATACATTAAATACAGAAATGTTCTGTAATGAAGGGGACATTAGGATAAGATTTCACTATGAAGGAAATGTCAAGTTTGGTGAGCTGTTTCTGCTTTGCAAGGCCAGAATGGAAATCACAAACACATCTGCCTGCCCTCCTGGGTGGGGAATGCTTTCAACAGAGAGTTCATACAATGTAGCCAGGCCTTCTGCTAAGTATTCAGAGCATACTGGTTGGCCCTTCCTATCTACAGCTCTAACCCACTATTACTTGAAAATATTGGGGGGGACTAGAAAATTTAAAATAATTAAAGCTTAAATTTTCTGTACTCCAACCCCTACATGGAATCCAGTCAGATAAAGTGATGTGTGGGCATACTTTGCTGTAGTCTTCTGCTGTTGCCAGATCCTGAGACTATTCAGAACTCATTGCTTGTGGAGCCTTTGTAATACATTAGTCCTACCAGGTCTAGTGAACATGCATAGACTTTTTTCTTGTCATTTTTTCCTAAACAAAGCAATCAACTATTTACATAGTATTTACATTGAATTAGTTCCTATAAATAATCTAGATGAGTTTGTCATTTATATGTAAACACTGCAACATTTTATGAAAGGGACTATAACATCTATAGGTTTGGGGAAGTCAAGGGATGTCCTGGAGCTGATCTCTCACAGATAGGGAGGTACACTTGTACTTCCACACTTATTTTTCAAGATGACCCTTCATGAGGAACAACTTCCCCTCAGTGGACAATGTGAAGGCTAGGAGAGTTTAAGACCTTTATAGTTCAAAGGAACTAATGTGTCTTCAAAATTCTCATTTGTCTGACTCAATGATAATTATTTCTAAAATAATCTTTTTTTGTAGAATTTATTTGAAAAGCAAACTTTCTAAGTCCACATATTTTTTCTCATTTCCTTTGTCAATATAAAATTCTTATAGGTTCATTATTAACATTGTTTCTTGTATTCTTTCTTAATCATCAAGAGAAAGTAAACACACAAAGGATGAGTCCTCCGCTCCTTCAGGTGGCAAGAAGGTGGTAGAATCTCTACCTCAGCCTAAAGAGCAGGTTAATGTGAATGGGCGCTTTAGTGGCTACTGAAAATTAAGTATGAGATTAACATGTAATAATTCAGCTATACTGGATATGCAGGGTGGATAGAAGACCTTTTCAGTGCTGCATCTGTTGACTGCATATAGAAGTAACTCAGAAAGGGACTTCAGTTAAGCTAAACTGAACTGCATTTCAGAAAGCCAAGGAACCAGGAGCCATCATTGCAGTATATGATTGTGGGTGTTAGACCACAGATACTCAGAAAGTGTAACATGGAGTTTGTCAGTCAAATGGGTTCTTTTCCTCTGAGTTCAAAGAATGAGAACCATGGACAAGTGAAGGGTAGATTTATTTAAAGCAGAGAAAGTCTCCTGCAGCATGGTAGGGGCTAATCTTTGCCAGGGTTTTTAAAAGGCTTGTTTGATGGCTCAGATTGCTAGGATCTCTGTTAATGAGGGAAGCTACTATGGACCAATCAGGCTCTGTAAGTTTTGGATCTGATAAGCCAATGGAAAGGGCATAATTTCTATCCCTTATTCACATAATTAAAATAATGGGTCCAACCCTGTGGTTTGACACATCTGTTTGAGAGAAGTGCTTCAGATAAGGGACTATTCTGTGGCCAATTCTTGTTACTAGGGGTAGAGTAAGGGTAACTAAGAAAGGGTTGCTGTGGTTGAGGCTGATTGGAACAGTAACAAGCGTTCAAACTAAAAAGGAGTCATTGTGGCTAATGCTGTTAGTGAGTATCAAGTAGCAGGATGTTTTCCATACTGGATGTGTCCCCCTAGAATGACATAATGTTCTTCCCCATTTATTTCCTTCTCTGAGGTTTTTATCCTGTCTGCTTAAGTGAGATCTACATTCCTGCCTCAAAAGGAAGGGTTTTCAACACAGAATTCCCTTTAACCTTTAACCAGGCCTGGCCACCAGGCTTCTAGTCTGTGGCCCAGGGTGCTGGAGAGGATTTTATCTTCCATAATTTGAGCTGCTATCTAACTTTTAATGGGACCTAGAAGCAGATAATAAAGGAAGTCTCCAAATTTGCTATTATACCCTGATCCTGGTCAGCCCTGGCATATACTTCTCAAGTCTTCAGCTTTCCTGTTCTCAGCTGAGCAGCTGTCAAAAATGGTCTGCCAACTTCACCTTTATATTTCCAGGCATATTATTTTTACTGAAGACTTATGTGTTGGATCAGCATATCAAAGAGATACTTGAACATCCCTGTTTATTGTGGTACTATTCACAATAACTGAGACATGAATCAACCTAGCAGATGAATGGATAAAGAAAAAATGGTATATATACACAACAGAGGATCATGCAGACTTAAAGAACAAAGAAATCCTGTCGCTTGCATTAAAATGTATGGAACTGGAGGACATTAAATAAGTGAAATGAGTTGGACATAAAAAGACAAGCATCACATGTTGTCTCTCACATGTGAAAGCTAAAAAATGTCAACTCAAAAGTAGAATGATGCTTAATAGGGATTGGGAAGGGTGCAGAGTGGGACGTGGGGAAAAGGAAGTTGGATTTGATTAGTGCATGCTGTATGCATGCATAGAAATATAGTAGTGAATCCCATTTATATGTACAATTAATACATATTTTGATTAACATGTATCAATGAGAAATTAAAAGACATGCTGTCTGAGGTGGCCTCCGGGAGCCTGTGACTTGTGCACCAATGTCCAGCCCTCAATAAGACTTCATGCCCCCAGAGTAAGCTAATTCTTCCTCCTTTGGTTCCTGCAATTGAACCCAGTGGTGCTAATCCCGGAGCCACATCCCAGCCCTTGGAGAGAGTCTGATTAAATTTTCCAGGCTCCTCTACAGTCCTCTGGGGATTACAGCCTTGAGCATGCCCACCCTGGCTTCAGCTAATTGTTCACATGAAGACTAGCATATTGAGTGAGAAGCCCAGGGGTTGAGAATCCTGGTCTCATGGACCCTACTAAGACTCCCCCCTAATGCTTTATTTCTAGTGGTCAGTAGGTTTTGAGTTTCCTGTTCCATTTGGGGAAATGTGCAATCCTAACCCTCAGCTACAGAGGGAATTCAGAGATTTACAGACTTTTCAGTGTTGCCTGGGTTTCCTGTGCCTTGATTCCCCCTTTCCAAAGGGCCCCCAAGGGATTCTGGGAGTCTGGGGAGCTGCCAGAGGCTTAGCCATTGCTGAGACCTGCTTGGGAAGGTGGCTCCCTGCATTGGACCTGGGCCAAGTGCTTGGCATTACAGGCAGGAGCTGAAGATTGTCTTTAATAAACTGCTTTCTTTGAAAAAAAAAAAAAAAGAAAAAGAAATTAAAAGACATATATGGCCAGGTACAGTGGTGCATGCCTATAATCCCAATGGCTTTGGAGGCTGAGACAGAAGGATCATGAGTTCAAAGCCAGCCTCAGCAATGGTGGGAACAAAGCAACTCAGTGAGCCCCTGTCAGTAAATAAAATACAAAATAGGACTGGGGGTATGGATCAGTGGTCGAGT
The DNA here is from genome assembly GCF_001458135.2 of Marmota marmota marmota. Classification (NCBI taxonomy): domain Eukaryota; kingdom Metazoa; phylum Chordata; class Mammalia; order Rodentia; family Sciuridae; genus Marmota; species Marmota marmota. Next base: position 1,567,052 of record NW_026000244.1, on the reverse strand, counting down.
TTAATCTCCGGTACCAAAAAAAAAAAAAAATGACATATGTGTTGACTTGCTTGGGAGGTTTTTAATTAATTCTTTTCACCTGAAAAGAAAAGCACTGCTTCACCCTTGGTCTCACGTCTCATTTTCCTCCATACTTACTGAATGATGGGGTGAGTGTCTCTGTGCTGCACTGCATTTGCCTTCTCTGTTCAGGCCTCATAAAAAGCTGAGGACCTAAGATCATGTTTATCATAGAAAACTGAATGGAATGTAGTAAATGTGTGAGAAAATATATTCAAATTTCACCCTCATTTTTTTCTATTTAAAAAGTACTGATTTGCATTTGAAAGATCCAACTCCAGAATTCATTTAGAAAACTATGTGTTAAATTCTGACAAGAGATTATTAAGGAAAATTTTGCTTTAAACAGGCTGTGCAAAGACCAGTGTAATCACCTGAATTCTTTGAGTGGTTGGGACCAGCACCAAGCAGAGTGCCAGTAGCACACCTACTCTTTGGATGTGGTTCCACTATCTGCCTTCTGGAGACTTTGAACAGAAAGGCAGGAGCTAAGGAGGATTGTGGTCAAGGGATGAGAGTTTCAGAAACTGTGATTGTTCATAGTGCTGCGGAGATGTCCTTGAGTGACAGGGGAAAAGACTAAGCCACAGAAATCAACTTTAGTGTAAAATTTGCTTAAAAATATCAGAGGATGAAAATTAGGATTAAGAAAAGGTCAGCTCTGGGCTGGGATTGTGGCTCAGTGGCAGAGCGCTTGCCTCGCACGGTTGAGGCACTGGGTTTGATCCTCAGCATCACATAAAAATAAATGAATAAAATAAGGGTATTGTGTTCATCTATAACTAAAAAAAATATTTTAAAACAAAGAAAAGTTCAGCTCTATAATCTAAAATTCTAGTGCAGTCTTTGGAAATCTTTACAAAAAGCTAAGATCTAGATCACAAATAACATTTCTATGTTGAAATTTAAATGCTCAGAATGCTATTCTCACATAAACAACTATTTCTGGAGTAATTTGCAAGTTATGATTATCTTGTATTTTGTGAAATTATATAAGTATAAATTATTTAACATTATAAATCTGAGGTAATTATAAAAAAGCGGAATTTATTTTTTGACAAATTTAAAGAAGAAATTCAAAATATTTTGTTCCAGAGAAAGGGATACAAGTGAATTATAGGTAAATAAGGGTTTTGCACTATACATGACTAAGATGAAAGTGTGAACAAAGTGTGGTTAGTTTGCAGTATAAAGAAAATGAACAATGAGAGACTATCAATATCAAATGTCGTATTATCCTGAGTCCAATTAGTTGATATTATTTGTGTTAAATTAACCAACATCATCATCCACTTTTAAATACTAGATGAAGTTCAATTGCAATGACTGAAATCAAACCGGCACCACTTGATGACTCATCATAAAATTTCAAGGCTATTATCAGGATTCTCAGGGCTGATTCAATATAATGAACTTGGTTGACATTAAATAACTTGGATAAACCCAGAGAAGTAGGGGTTCTGTGAGATCAGTCATTTCAGAAACACAGAGGTGGACTGAGCTGTGCCTCCTGCAGACAACTGTGATGTAGTGAAGAGGCTGGCAGGGGATGTGCTGGTTTCTTTTTTTCCTAAACTACGTGTGTAGCCATATCTTGAGTCTCAGTTATTAGATATCAGACTACCCCCAGATAAGAATGCTGGAGAGCACCCACGAGGGTAAGACCATGCATGTAACAGGGTTGAATAAATAAGGAAGGATAATGAAATAAAATTCCTTTCCACTAGTTCCTTGCATGACCTTATTCTACCTGGAGTTTCATGATTGAAAGGAATGATCATTTATATTCAGGCCTAGTCAGAACATGATGATTCATTATAGTTGAACATCACAGATGTGGCATGCTTTCTTGCATATTTAATCAACTTCATGTTTTATATAATATTTTGAAGGATAAATATTTTACTATCATTACAACCTAAAATGTGCTAACTTTAAAATATCTTAGAGTATACAAATATGAATTTCTTTATGTTAAATAATTGAAGTTTGTTATATGTTGCATTAAAACTCTCATGCCAACATAGTCTTAAACTTGTGAGAGATTAGTCTAGGAAGGACAAAAGGTGGGGGGGAGTAGAAGGAGACAGTGAGTACTTCCAGAATTTTGTGCTGGTCCAAAACTTGGCAAGGGAAGGAGAGTTGGCTATAAGAATCTGAGTGAAGTGAAGTTCTAGGAAGTTTTTGGTAAGGCTAATGAGAAGTCCACAAACCATAGGTACCCACACTAGTACCTCCTCAGCTCTTAGGCATTGACTATGGACAGTCTTGGTGACATCATGAGGTAGAATCACAGGGCAGCAGTGGAACTGTAAGATTGACTCATAGAAAATCTGAGCCCCTGCCCATCCATGACCTCACCCTCTTCCCAAGGCAGTCATCATTCATATTTTGTTTTCACCTTAGATTAGATTTTCAGGTTCTATAACTTCATATCAGTGGAATCATTTTGGTATGTACTCTTATGATTAAGGCTCCTTTTACTTAATAAACCGTTTTAAAAATTCACCCATGTTGTTACAGGTATCAATATCTCATTTATTTTTATCGATAAATGGTGTATTAGTTCATTTTCCATTGCTGTCACAAAATACCTAGACTGGGTATGTAAAGAGCAAAGACATTTACTTAACTCACAGTTTTGGAGGCTAAAAGTACAAACAAGGTGGTGCTCACTTTGTGAGAGGCCACCAGGCTGCATCACATCATGATGGATAACTTCATGGTGGGTGCATGTGCCAGAGGGAGAGATCATGTGATGAGATAGGAAGCCAGATTGAAGGGAGGGCCACTCCTGTGACTTTCTCTAAATCCCAGCTCTTAAAGTTTCCAACAGTTCTCATTTGGGGGACACACTCAAACAATATCCTAACAATAGCAAATGGTACTCCATTAAATAGTCTGTTCATTTTCCTGTTGATGGATATCTGGCCTGTTTCCAAGTTTTATGAGTAATGCTGCTATGACTAGTGAACATCTAGATCTCTGTTACACCAGCTATTCCTAGCATAAGCATTCATATCTATTCTTGATTTTATTTAAATTTGACTGAAGTGACCATATCTGGTTTGTAAATTTCTGAACAAAAGAAACAGAGTTTCCTTAATAAGTATCACCTGCAAAGCTAGAGTTGACTGAATGGACTGATCTGGTTGGAAATATTCTACCTACTCAGGTGAAGAACTCTCAGTTTTATGCTGTCTAAAGAGATGAAGCCCAGAGTCCTTTGAGAATGCAAAAAATATGTGGTTCACAAAGCAAATAAAATAATAAGTCAGGGAATCAAACAATGGTTTTGGTCCAGTTTATATACTTGGCACCCTGATGAACAGACTTTAAAAGCAGGGTATTTTTAAAGCCTTACATATATGAATCCCTATACTTTATTCATGTTTAAAAGTCATTCTAGCGGCAGGAGTTGTGGCTCAGTGGTAGAATGCTTGCTTAGCATGTGTGAGGCTCTGGGTTCAATCCTCAGCACCACATAAAAATAAAAGAAAAAAAATAAAGGTATTGTGTTCATCTACAACTAAAAAAAAAATTGAAAAAAACCCCGTCATTCTAGAGCTGACAAACTGTGTAGTTCTTATGTCATCATTTCTCTTAGAAAAATATATTTGTCCTTGTCCCTGGTTTTTACCTCTTCTGTACTCACAGATTTGGTTTAAAGTTCTCATCTACATTTTTATTCCAAAATATTTTGAATCAAATGTAAAACATCTTTGAACATCTAATAAGTTTCTTATGACATTTTAAGTGTTTAATTGCACCATTTATGAATATGTATTCTCTTTCCATTTTATTTATATATGTGTGTGTATCTATCTATCTATATACTACTATACCATATATATACTATACTATGTATACTACCATTATATATATAATATAAATATATATTATATGCTATATAATATATATTTAACATATATTTATATTATAAATACTTTATATAATGTATAATCCAAATATATAATATAAAATTATATATATGTGTGTGTGTGTATATATATATATATATATATATATATATATATATATATATATATAAAATTTACCTGGATAGGTGTGTGTGTATGTGTGTGTGTGTGTGTGTGTGTGTGTGTGTGTGTGTGTTTACAGCTAGGAACATTAGGGAAAGATTGGGAAGTGTGGCCCACCTGCATGGGCAAACATGCAGCCATTTTCTAATTATGTTGATTTTCCCTGACCCTCTGATTACAGCAGTATGCATGTACTCAGCATTGTATAATTGATATTCAGCACTTTTCCTTTCTAACACCATTCACAATTAAACAATGGCTGGGTATTCACTTAATCATGGTTATCACCATGGCCACAATGTAAGATCCACACAGATGAAGTCATTTCTTTCTGGTTTATCATTGAATCCTCGGGACCATGCACAAGGCCAAGTACAGAGCATGAGGTAAGTACATATTTTTTGATTAATGAATAAAATTGGATTTTTCTTTTTGTTTATTTGATTGTTTGATTTTTGGTGCTGGGCATTGGACTCAGGATAATTATTTCTTAATGACTACACAGATCAATAAATCAGAGAGCACAGCAATACAGTGACTTCTGATCAGTCCATCTTTGGATATGTTTCTAGACAAAGTACTGAATTAATAGAGCATGGAGGAGCAATAAATAAATTGCCTGTGTGTGAACTATTGGACAAGAACCACCGTGGGGGCTGCTCATAGTGTGAATACATTACTGCAAGGCCTTCCTGTAGGGAGAGAGTAGGTGTTACAAAATAGTAATCAGACAAATTTGGATCAGTCACTGGCCTACCCCACAACTGCATGAGTGAGCTCACCTGGATTCCTCAACTCCTCCAGCCTAGATTTGCTCATCTGTGAAGTGGAGTAAGAGCAGCCCCTGCATCACTCAGTGCACTGAGGCTTCCAAGAAGCAAAATGTTATGGGACATAAACATGTGGCTGGGGCTTATAATTATTTGGAAAATGATTCCAGAGATTGGGAAGAGATATTATGTAAGAAAGGGTCTGAAAACTTTTAGTTTAGATACAAGTGCTCTCTTATTTACAGGAACACATCCAAAATTCCAGTGTATTCCTGAAACCACAGTTAATATGGAATTCTCTATATAGTATGTTAATAAGCTTTTGGCTATAAGCCCTGCAACATGACCATATAGTACCAGAGTTAATCTGTCCTTATATGTTCAATACCCTGGTGCCTCCTTTTCATCAGTGCTCTTTAACTTTGGAGTCTATTAGGTAAAATAAAAGTTACTTAAACATGAGCACTGCAGTACATGACAATTGGTTTGGTAACCAAGATAACTACTATGTGATTAATAGGCAAATAGTATATATAGTATGGAAGCCCTATTCTACATTTGATTTAGTAGGCATTTTCCCCAATGAATTTTTGTTGTAATTATCTGACACATAGTCAAGGTACTATATTCTTTTGTCTTTATTATTACGCTTAATGGTTTCAAATGAAATTTACAGTTTGGTGTGTGAGTATATGAGTATGAGTGTGTGTGTGTGTGTGTGTGTGTGTGTGTTTTAAGGAGAGAGAGAGAGAGAGAGAGAGAGAGAGAGAGAGAGAGAGAGAATTTTTTTTTTCTTGTAGATGGACACAACACAATGCCTTTATTTTTTTTATGTGGTGCTGAGAATCGAACCCGGGTCCCGCCCGTGCTAAACGGGTGCTCTACCGCTGAGCCACAATCCCAGCCCGTGTGTGTGTGTGTGTGTGTGTNTAAACTATTAGGACTTTCTATTAAATGATTCTATAAAACACTGTGTGTGTGTGTGTGTGTGTGTGTGTGTGTGTTTTAAGGATTAATGTAAAGGAAGTGCTTCAGAGAGATTCCCAGATATATTATTTAAATTAAAATCATGATAGAACAGTGAAACATTGTTCAAATAAACTTCTAGAGAATATGAAATTAACATCCATGTATGTGGTGGTGTCCAATCAACTGTGGTCTTCCTTTTACTTTCTTTTCTATTTAATTGACATTTGCCTTTTCTCCTTGATAGGTTAAAGTCACAGTGTGGCTTTGAATAAACTAGTTTTCTTATTAGTTACTATATATCCTTGCAAACAGTCTTCTGAAATGGATGATTGGATAAATAATTCTGCACAAGGCAGAACTAAAGAGAGAAAAATAAATGTTAGAAAGTAGTATCATTCCTAAGTTGTCAAATATATGTATATAAGTCTCACATACCAGCAAAGAAGGCTGCAGGGGTCCCCATGGGGGTGATTTGGTACCACTTTCCCATGCAGTTTGTGAAGAGTAAAAGTATATATAAAGGGAGGTGACTTGAACTTTGAAAAAGGGCTCATCATTTATGTTGAGATGTGTGGTCCGAGGGACACAGGATGTCCTTGTGCTCCTATGAGTGGTACTCATGGCAGCCCCTGTCCTGCAACTGAGGATACAAAGTGGGTGGCTGTGCTCTCTAGCCGTTGCAGTACATGAAGGAACAAATCAGGAAGTCCGAAAGAAACTTCAAGTGTAAAGGATGGTGCCAGGCAGCCGATATAAAAGTATGCGAATTACAGAAAAAAAAATTAGAGGGTAAATTTTTTAACACTTTTTTTAGTTGTAGGTGGACACAATACCTTTATTTTATGTTTTGGTGCTGAGGATCGGACCCAGTGCCTCACACATGCTAGAAGAGTGCTCTACCTCTGAGCCACAACCCCAGCCCAAGAGGGTAAAAAAGGTACATGATTGACACTTAAGACAATAACTATCCTAACTTAAAGTTATTAGTAACATGACAGGTGCATCTGAATTGTCCAGTGCATAAAGAATGAAGCTGCATTTTGACAGAAGAAATGATTGGAGCCCATGTTGTTCTACTGTGTGGCCACATCAATAATAATAAACTTTATATCAATTCTCTTCATGTTTTAACTCTTTATAATTAAATCTTTTATGTAAGGAATCTCAGAGAATATCAGAGTATTCATTACTTTGTTTTGTTGTAATTTCCTTAATTTTTCAGAATAACAACTAAATTCAATGGTATGTTCTAAGCCCATATGTTCTCGTTTTGTCCTGGTTTGGAAACTTTATTTGTCCTGTGACTTCTGTTTGTCATTGGTAATGTTACTGCATTATTCTCTTTACTACTATACATTAATTTAAATTTTCTTCCTTGCTTGTTTAAAATAACATGTCTTCAACAAAGATGCTAACATCAAAATGAAGATTCCACTTTGGTGTGGTAATCTGATCATCCTAAAGTTCAGAGAGACTCTGAGGAGGCATTGTTTATTGTGTTTCAATTCTTGCATTAGTTATTTACTCCTGAATAATAAATTATCACAAAACTTAACTACTTAAATCAACAAGCACTTATTGTCTCAGTTCTGTGGCTCAGGAGCCTGGGCATGGCTCAGGTGCTGCCTCTGACTGAGTACCTCATGAGATTATGGTCCAGCTGTTGGCACTGCAAACATCTCACAGCTCAACAGGGCTGAACAACCTGTGTTCACTCATGTGTTTGTTGGCAGGTGTCAGAAGACCACTTTCAAGATCCCATAGGCCTCTCCATAGGACGCCTTACAACCTAGCAGCTGGCCACCCCTAAGGCCAACACCCCAAGGGAGAGGAAGTGAAAAAAACAAGACAGAGGCCTAGAACTTTTTACAATGGAATCCCAGAAGAAGTGACATTCATTACTTCTGCTCAATTCAATATTTTAAAAGTGTGTCAGTTTAGCTCACAATCAAGAGGAGGGGATTACACAAAATTGTGAGTCCATGAAGGCAGGATTCCTTGGGAGCCATCTTGGAGGCTGCCTATTAAAATTCCCATGAATGTTTAAAATTGATCTCAAATTTTATTGCAAATTTAATCTAGGTTTTAGAAGGAACATGGAATAACCTGAAGAGGGATACAACATCCCTAGAAGCAGACAAATTTTCAAGATAAGTAAAATTGATCAGGGTGGCTATAATAGAAATAGGATAAAAATTATATTTTAGGCTTTTTTTTTTAAATCCAGAAGGAGCTTGGCTCTAGTTTTTAACCTACATCTATATTTTCAGTAGCTATGAAAAATTCATTATTCAATAACTCTGAAATTGTGTATTTTTAATCATTTCTATGGATTTTGCTTAACAAAGCACATATAGTTTAATATGTGCTTAACAAAGCACATATAGTTTAGTTTAAAAGGCAATGTGGAAGACTGGGCTTCTTTGGGTTATTATTATTTAAATTTAGGTAATCAATTAGGAAAGAGAACAGCATAAATTCTGTTGAAACTTTCCCAACGTTGTTTTGTTGTAATTTCCTACCACTATCTTTGTGCAAGCAATTTCAGAGGAAATTTTAAAGTTCTAAGCTTGTAGACCTAAGCCCAAAACTTGATTGTGACAATTGTGAGTTATATGACCTTGAACAGCAAGACAGTTTCTGCAAAAATCAGGATTCATTTATTATGGTGCATGCTCAGGACTGAAAAAATGAACATTAGCAAAACAACTGAGTTTGGCCCAAGTGGATGAAATCATCTTAACTATAAAATATATCTGCAAAATCAGGTTTCCTGATTATGAACAACAAAAGGTAACTCCAGAGCAACACAAGAAATTGAATGATATGACATTAAAAAACTCACAAGATCAACAGGAAGACTAGAGCTTAGGCAGGAAAAAGACAGGGACTAGGAACACTGAGGTTTTGGCATCATAGTTGCAGTACCTCTTGTCCATGGGACAGCCTACTTGGGCAATGCTTGCAGAAGGGTGCAGCTGTGGTTGTTAGTATTGCCCTGCTGTGCTGCTTGCTGAACATTTGAACCCCCAACAGTATGAATTCTGTGGCTTCTGTGATTTTTCTTGCTTCAAGAGCATCCAGTTGACAGAGCTTTGCTTCCAAGGATCTGGGAGAACTGGATTTTCTTTGCTTCACACAGCTTTGGGATTAACAAGCACAGGGGGGAGATTCATATATCACACAGCCACAGGAAACAAAACTCAATTTATCTCATGGAAAAGTGGGATGTAACTGTGGAGAACATTTTGAATTAAATTCTGGTAGCATATTCTAGTTAATGTTGTTTATATGCCTGAAAACAGAAGTATTGATGGAGGGACATAGCTGACACAAACCAAGAAAAATGGTCAAGGAATAGGAATTCTGCATTGTTTGTCCTGCTGTGTATAGAAGAGGGCCCTGATGAGAGGCCTGATGAAGTCTCAAAGTCTTAAATTTCCTTTAAGAGGTCACTGGTTAGAAAAACACTCAAAACATCCCTTCCACTTGTCTTTGTGCCCAACAGGCATAGCCAAAATTCTAGGTCAAATGTATACCCTGGAGGGAGGCAATGGAATTGTTTGAGAGTCTTTGTGTTTGACAGTTGTTCTCCTTATATGTTCCCCCTTATATATATTTTCTTCAATTTTCTTTTCTGCTGTTACTTTTACATTCAGTCAACCATGGTCCAAAATTTTTAAGTGGGAAAATTCTAGAAATAAGCAATTCATCATTAGATTATGCATCATTCTGAGTAGCATGATGAAATCTCCCATTATCATGCTCCATCCTGCCTGGAATGTCAATCATTCCTTTGTCCAAAGTATCCACACTGTGTATGTTACCTGCCCATTAGTTACTTAATAGCAGTCTTGGTTAAGATTGACTGCTGAGATATTGCAGTGTTTTGTTTAAGTAACATTTAGGCAGCAGCCTAATTCTTTAATATAATGCTCACATCATTCTCCTCACATCACCTCAACATTTACATAACTTTATCACATCATCATCAAGTATTGTATCATCTCACAATGATGAGAAGAAGGATGACTATTGTACAGTTAGATACTTTGGGAGACATTCATATAACCTTTATTACAGCATATTGTTAAAATTACCTCTTTTATTATTAATTATTGATATTAATCTCTTGTTGTGCCTAGTAAACAAATTTTTTCAAAGGTGTGTATGAATAGGAAAAAAACATATCTATATAGGATTTGGTACTATCTGTAGTTTCAGGCATCCACTGGGGTCTTGTAACATATTTTACTTCCCATTGTAAATTGTTAAATTGTATTTTCTTAGGTGGAGTGAATTATTTATATCTCCAAATCTGGCTAAATCTAGGAACTGGAGGTATTTGGACTTAAAAAACAACAAAGAAGATATGGTTATGTTTATTCAATAATGTCTCTTAAAAGTGATACAAATTTCCTTATAATAAAAATTGCAGTCATTTGCATGCCAATTGAGTAAATGCTAGTTTTTTCAAACTCAGGTTTATGCTCTGGTCCTATCTTCAATCCTCCCTTCCTCACCTCTACACATCCTCAACATCATCAACATCATCATCATCATCATCATCCACCCCCTCCAGACACCAACAGAGTGAATGGGTTTTCTGGACTGACCCCATGATTTAAACTATCACTGTTTGCTATGTTTACTGCTGACTAAAAGATTCAGTCAGTGTCTGTGTCCACAGGTGAAGTGCAGATCCTTGGAGGCTGTGGCACATGGTGCCTAAGCCTGTATATACTCAGGTGTGTGCAGTTTCTGAACCATTGGAGATGCCCAGAAAAGATTTATCCAAAGGATGATGAAAAAAATGATGCATGTGAGTATCTGCTTCATAAGCCAGGATCGTTTTCTGACTGACTTCTCTGAGAAGTATGTGGAGTCCTTAGCCACAGGTGACATTCCATGTCCGTGGAAACTGAATTTTAGAAATGAGACCTTCCAGACTTTGGGAAGATGACTAACCTTGCTGGGTTTATTTCACTAACTACTGCTGTAGATTTTTCCTGAACTCCCACGAGATGCATGATTTTAACCTAAAAAAATTCTCTTTAGGCCCCTCCCAGTGTTAAAGAAAAACACAAATAAAAAGACAGCTGTCTATCTCTCCATTAACAATGTAACTGTTTGAACAGCTAACCAGTTTGTTAGAGAAACTCTAGACAGACAGAGCCAGATGACCAAGGTAGCTCTCCTCAATTCTTACCTCCCCAGCACCCATTTCCCACAAGGCAGAGAAAATAAGAGGCCTGATGTTATGGTTGCATCCTTCAAACATAAAATCCCGTGAATTGAAGATGGCTATAGAACAGGAAGATAGAGAGAGGACCATGAGGGAAGGGAATGGCAGGAAGCAAAATAAAATTATTTGAAGCAACTCACTTAACCCCTGAAATATAGCCAGGAAACCAAAGGATCTAATAATCACTGCATGATCAAAAATCTTATTTAAAGCTGGTGTGGTAGCTGGGTGTGTTGGCACATGCCTGTAATCCCAGTGGCTTTCGGAAGTTGAGGCAGGAGGATCAGGAGTTCAAAGCTAGCCTCAGAAACTTAGCAAGGCCCTAAGCAAATCAGTGAAACTCTGTCTCTAAATGAAACACAAAAAAGGGCTGGGGATGTGACTCAGTGGTTGAGCACCCCTAGGTTCAATCCCTGGTTAAAAAAAAAAAAAAAAAAAGCTGGTGTGGTGGCCCATGCCTGAAATTATAGTGGCTTGGGAAACTGAGGCAGGAGGATGGAAAATTCAAAGCCTCAGCAACCTGTGAGGTCTTAAGTAATTTATTGAGACTCTGTCTCTAAATAAAAGATTAAAAAAAATAGAGTTGGGGATGTGGCCCAGTGGTGAAGAGCCCTTGGGTTCAATTCCTGGTACCAAAAAAAAAAAAGGAAAATCTCATTTAAGTATAATAGCATTTATTGTTAATCTCTGTGAAAGTTATTATCATCTTTAGTTTAGTGTATAATTCAGTGCATCAAAGAAAAACAATGTAAGCTTTTACCTTTAGAGCCCAAAGTGAATTTTTCCCAGAGATATATCATTACACTGTGTTTATACCATTTATGTCACCATTATATGTTTTATATATCACATCTATAATGAAAGACTTATGAGTAGAGTGTTTTCTTAATGTCTGCACATCAGAAAGACTTCTGAACTTCATATTCTTCACTTTCATAAAACAATGGTTTCCCACTAATAATAATTTCTAGAATATCATGAATGTGATTTACATGAAATTTATGAGAAGTAAGTAAATTATGAGAAGCTAATTAGTGCATTCAACTTTATAACATAAAGGAAAGGGTTTTCCCACACAAGTTTTGTAAGATGTCCTTTAGATATTTTTACTACTTTTTTGCAAAAAAAAAAAATGCAAATAAGATGACTCATTTGGTTATATGAATGCTTACTTCAAAGTTGTTTGTAAAATCTTAGGAATTAAATTGAGTAAAACTTTATCAGCTGAAAGTATTCTGCATCCACTGGATTATTTCAACTACTTGTAAATTCTGAAATAGAAATTACATAACTAATTAAATCAGAAATTCATTCCCAGATATCATTACAAGGCTGAGTGTAATTTATGTCTACTTTTTTGTATGTCAGATAGAATATCCTATGGGTTAGCTCCTAATCATTATTTGCATAACATTTTATGACTCTCTGGCTATTTAACATGCTCAAAATTGACACATTGGAAAACTAATTCTATTCCTCTGCACACTGTTGAAAGCAAAATATATTTGACTCCTTTTAATTAATATTTTATAAACATAGGGAAAACTGCTGTGCTGTGCTTTCATGGTAAAATCACAGTTTTATATTGTACATGTCTACAAAAAAATGTATTGCTCTTCAGACCAAGTCAGAATGAAATAGATAATCTTAGGTCAGAGTTAATACAACTATTTTGTCCCTGCAACGTGGATGTGTTAAAAAAAGTTGTCCTCCCCACTTGCTCCCTTGGACAAGGTTCCCTGGCCTATCATTCTTCGTTATCAAACAGAACAGGTGTAGATCCTTTTCATTCCTTAGAAACAGGTTTCAGGGCCCTGCCAACCTACAGAATCATGCAAACAATCTGACGACACATTCCTGTGGTAGTAGGGTAGCCCACACTCTTAAACTACTAAAAGACACTAGTACAAAGTCTGCTCCTATAGTCCATGGTTGGGTGGTTCGCTGTGCTCCTGAATGCATCCTCTGGGTTTCCCTATGGTCCAGGCTGTGCATGTAGGTGACTAGTAAACTGGGAAGAGTAGGCTATAAAAACTTAGAATCTTAGAAAAAAAAAAAAAGATGGTAGGCTTATGCTCAGAGACAGGAAAGACACTATGCCTGTGTAGCCTCGTCCTTGTGTACCTTGTCTTCCACTGTCCTCTGTACCTGGCTTAATGACTCCTCATTATACACACTTCACTGTTCACCTAGGCAGTGTCAGCACAGAAGTGAGACTTAATTGCTTTTTTTTTCCCTGAAGAATGAAGAGTACATCTCAAATATTCCTCCAGGGTGGTTGGCAGAGAGCAGAAGCTGCTAACTGATGTCTTGGGCGGCCCAAACTTTACCAGAGGTTGGCCTGAAGACTTGGTCCACCTTTTCTCATCTTTTCTTCTTTGAAGGTGTAACTTCATTTAAAAAAAATTCAATTAGAAACAGTACAATTTCAAAGAGTGCAATGTAAAGAAAAGTCAGAAGAAATATTTTTTTTTTATTATTAATACAAATGGGACTTAGCACTGGTTCACAAAGAGTCCCAGAAGCCTCTGGTACTTTATTCTTCACTACATCTGTGCTTGCCATTGTCACCTGTTGTCTTCACTTCGTTTTTGGACTGAGAGGTAAGACTAAGCTATACAGGACCAATGAACTCCAGACCTGTGGGCCTGGCTGTTTCTTCAGTTGATCTCAGAGTTAGATATTGAAGAGCTGGCAGCCTTCTCAGAATATCCAACTTGAATGTGTGAACATCAGTTGTCCCATCCTCAGTTCATGGCTGTTCTCCTAAGTACTGCTAAGCAATGTCATTAGAATTCTTTCCTAATGCAGTCTCCTAGGTGCCCAGCACAAGACCACCAGATCAAGTGACACATTTCTCTATGCTTCTTGCTTTCTCTACCCAAATACTCATGCGTACACAAATCCGCACAGTTTTCTTTTAAACCCCAATTTATTGATGTTTTTTAAATATTTTTTTTAGTTATAGGTGGACACAATATATTTATTTATTTTTATGTGGTGCTGAGGAATCGAACCCAGTGCCTCACACATTGCAAGGCAGGTGCTCTACCACTGAGTTATAGCCCCAGCCCCAATTTATTACTATTTTTGAGTAGTGGTTCAAAAAAGCAATGCATAGTTTCATGTTTTTCAAAATATTTGACTCCATTATTAATTATCTAGCAAAGAAGATACCCATTAAGATGGATTGATTACAAGTGATATGTAGAAATATAGAGAGAAAACTAAAACTTGTTGACTTTACATTAACTAAAGTTTCTCTCTTTGGGACATTAAAACAAATATAAAGTTATATTTTTTAAAACATATGAGAGATATACACATGCCACAGAAGAGTGAAACATTGATTTATAGGTGAGGTACAGATTATTTGGAAAATATATACATATAATCAGAGCTTTATAGAGACTTTATGGATGTGGTAGGAAAATCACAGAGATTTTAGCCATGTGCAGCGGTACACACCTGTAATCCCAGCCACTCCAGAGGCAGATCACAAGTATGAGGCCAACCTTGGCAATTTATCAAGACCTTATTTCTAAATACAAAATAATAAAGGCTGGGGGTGTAGTTCAGTGGCAAAGCACCCCTGGATTCAATCTCCAGTATAAAAAATAATTTAAATGAAAATTATAGAGATTGGATGGTACAGAATGTCTTTTATCTACAGAGGATCCCCCCCCCCACATATAGAAATTGTCTCTTTAAAACAAAATCTTATAAAATCTCATTCAATTTATCAAATGAAGTAATTAACCAAAACCATATTTAGTCCTGTTTGATGCAAACAATAGAATGACTGAATTATAAAACACTTTTTTTCAATTATTTAACTATCCCTAAAGCTCTATTGTTTCTAGTGTCACAATCCATGAAAATTTTTACCTAATAATGAAGCACATGATTCTTTTAAATAGTGGGTAATGTTACAACAGATAATTGAGCAAAACAATTTCCGAACCAATATGTGTCCCCCAAGCAGCATTATTAATCTACTCTTTAACTTTAGCACAATGGTGTCTGTCATTATAGGAGATTGACAAAATAATTAATGGATGCAAACATGACAGGTGGATTTGAAGCCTAGCAGCATTTGTAACATCTTGACATTTTTATCTATGACTTCAAAAATAGCTGTTCACAAGTCCAGTAGTCTGCAAGTCAGATCAAGTTAGTCATTGATCTGCGAGGAAGAAACCAGTCAGGTGAATAACAGCTACCTATATCACAAGGTTTTGCAACATCTTTATTTTTTGCTTGGTTGCATTTTCCTATTATTTTCTCTAGTCTCCAACACTCACAAAGCTCTGAATACTACATTTAACAGTTTTCATTTCTAAGGTTGACTTCACTTCATTCTTATAAAAGTGGTCTTTTCTCCCATATACTCCCTTAGGAAGGTGGTACTGGACAGAGGTGGGCAGTTCTGGGATGACCTCAGAGCATCCCTCCTCCTGTGTAAGTCTCTCCTGAGTATGGGCAGGACAAAGACAAAACAGCAAAAGTGATGAGGCAGCACTTCAAGATTTAGTTCAATCTGTACCGTGTGTGCAACATACTGTGGTGCTTGAGGGGTGGATTCAGGTGTACTTTTTGGGAGAGGGCTACCGGTATTGTGCCTAGGGGCACTTTACCATACTCAGCCCTTTTTAATTTTTTATTTTAACACAGGTCTTGCTATATATTGCAGAGGCTGGTCTCAAATTTGTAATCCTCCTGATTCAGACTCCCAAGTCACTGGAATTACAGGCTTGTAGCACTGTGCTCAGCTCAGCTGCACTTCTGAAGATGTCAGTGGTCAGCAGATCCTGCAATTCTGAAGACTTTTGAAGAGCATATCTTTGTGTCCTGAGGCTTCCTCTCTGTCTCTTTAGGGTTGGTTTCTTTGAGTCTGTTTTCTAGCTTGCAAAATTATATTGTTTTCTTTTCTATTTTACCATAGTTTCTCAAGTATATATCTTCCTTAAATTCCATTTATGCTCATTTCAAGATTTGGCAAGAGAAAGAGGAAAATGTCACATTCTGTTAAACTGAACTAAATGGTCTTGATATTTGTTCTCCTTCTCTCTGTTCATGTGTAGATTGAATAACTTGGATACACTCCCAAGAGAAATGCAAGACCAAACATGGACACTCCTTACTAGGACTCTGTGAAAAACGCAAAATGTCCAAGTAATGTATTTCTAAATTTCTTACTGAATTTTACTATATCCCTTATGTCCAAATTACCTGTTGAAATTCTACCTTCAGAAATTACCACTTTTGACCTTATCTACAAGTTTTTGGTGCCTTGGATGATCCTTTATTCAGATGAGTTCTTTCAAAGGGAGATAATCTCTGGAGTTTTCAACACAGGTTAAAAACAAGATGGCACCAAATTTTCATTTCTGGAATCCAGTTTTATTTCAAAGAAGAAATTCTGTGACCTTTATTTTTTAAATTAAATTATCAACAGAAGAGTCTTTGTAGTTATTTCTTTAAAATGTATGTATCATTAGAATTTTATTTTGGCTTTAATTCTAGCATTCTGTAAATTTTCTCCAAACTCTGATATGAAGTGGGAAAAGTCCAAATAGCATAGTTTTATTCTTATGTGGGTGTGAGTGTGACAGGGACCTTCTGTAGCAGGAAGGAGAGAGTCCAACTGCACATCTTGCAAGCAGACAACTTCTTTCTGTTCTAGAGCATACATCACGTTGTCAAAAGCTATAAAATTTGTAATTATCTCTCACAGTTATTACATAGACAGTTATTTATTTATTTATTTTAATTTTTATTGTTGGTTGTTCAAAACATTACATAGTTCTTGATATATCATATTTCAAACTTTGATTCAAGTGGGTTATGAACTCCCATTTTTACCCTATATACAGATTGCAGAATCACATCAGTTACACATCCATTGATTTACATATTACCATACTAGTGTCTGTTGTG
>NW_026000244.1:1524095-1549664 GCF_001458135.2 Marmota marmota marmota | reverse complement strand
TGGGTCTTTTATTTTTCCATATGAATTTCATGATTGCTTTCTCTATTTCTACAAGAAATGCCATTGGGATTTTGATTGGCATTGCATTAAACCTATAGAGAACTTTTGGTAATATCGCCATTTTGATGATGTTAGTTCTGCCTATCCATGAACAGGCTATATTTTTCCATCTTCTAAAATCTTCTTCTATTTCTCTCTTTAGGGTTCTGTAGTTTTCATTGTATAGGCCTTTCACCTCTTTTGTTAGGTTGATTCCCAAGTATTTTATTTTTTTTGAGGATATTGTGAATGGAGTGGTTGTCCTCATTTCCATTTCAGAGGATTTGTCGCTGATATACAGGAATGCCTTTGATTTATGCGTTAGACAGTTATTTATGATACATATCTTCATACTAGAGATCAGAAATCCTTCCTTAGGCAGAATGTAAATGAAAAAAAATTGCTTTTTATTCTAAAGGAAGGAAGCTCACATCTCTGGCTTTCTCTGACAATATATAATTTGAAAGCAGTTCATTTTTTCCCTTCTTATTGTTACTTTCACCTAGGTATTTAGGCAGATTGATCTAAGGTGTTGCTTTGGGGTATGGAGGCCCTTTGGCTATACCCATACACAGGCCGCACTTACTGCTCTGGAGGTCTCTTTATCAGGAGTCAGGGAGGCCCATGACAGGCTGCCATGGAATCCCTCTATGCACTGAACTAGTGATAAAGACAATGGTTTACTTGAGCTTTTTAGAAAATAATAAAGCTCCAATGAAGTTCACACTTGGAAGAACTCATCCTTAGGGAAGTGATGTGAAATTTCACTGCAGGACTGGGAATGGTCCTTTTCTCTCCTAATAATATTATTTCATGGGCCTGGTGCAGGGCTTTGTTTGCAGCCCTGATTTTTCTTTCTCTGAGCCCTTAGACATAATCTGACATTCTTTTCTTTCTCTCTTCTGGGGACCCCTGACCCTGGCATCTCTCATAACTCAGATTTTTTGTGCCAGAGTCTATGATGACAGAAGTCAAATAAAACCTAGATGCAAGATGAATATTTGTATTCTTAAAAAGTGTTTTAAAATTTAATATTGTTTATTTTCCTCTTCTTTATTCCTCAATAAAAAGATTCAAGTCTTCATTTTCTTACATAAAATAAATATTTGTTAAATACAAAAACTTGTTTTTGCTTATAGGTTTATTAATTGCTTATATCTGTGCTGGGAGCCGTTAGCCAAGTAGGTATGACAATTTCCTTGCCAGCGTACCTCATGTTGCTTAGTGGAAGGACTCGTGGAAATAGGACATTTTGCAGTGACATTGCATGTATGTGACCTTGCTCAAGGACCAGGGCGGATCTGGGTTTAGGGTGTTCCCGGTTTATAATCCAGGTTTAGGGCGTTCCCGGTTTAGGTTCCAGGTTTAAGGTTTAAGGTTATTCCTGCTGGGAATAGGGCGTATCCTGCTGCCTGAGTTCCCCTTGAGTTCTCACGGGATTCAGACAGTATTTTTTGGGAGATAGAAGCCCAGTGGATGTGGATTTGGGCAGAGAACGTGGATTTACCCAGAACGTGATTGTAGATGGCTGGTGTGAGTTCGGGAATAAAGAGTTGCTGTTTGAATCTACAAGCTGTGTGGTGGCTCGTGATTTTGTACCCAGCCAGACTGTGGCATTTGTGCCCAGCCAGACTGCGGCATATCTGTTTGTTTCCAAAAATGATTCATGGTGGTTTTATAGCAAGAGACACATAAATATGAGTGAGTCAATAAAAGGATGATTAAAGTAATCAAAGCCCATTAATAAAAAGATAACTATTTTACCAGAAACATAGATTAATTTTAAATAGTACATTTAAGAAGAAAAAGTGAATTATAAATTTCTTCTAAAATGAAAAAAGGTTACTGTTAGATATTATTTGTTTCACTAATACGAAGTCATAAACATCTTAAATTTTTTTTTAGAAAACTTTGCTTAATCAGTGACAGAATTGTGTTCCCATCTCTCATAATTATCAAACTTAAGATAAATAAGCCTGCTGTGTTTTCATCATTTTTCTCATTTGTTCTTCTGTATTTTATTTTCTAATATACTATTTCCAGATGAATTTTTGAAGTTGCAAACATTTTATGGGGTAAAATGATTTTTAAAAGCATGGTATTTTATAGCAGGATCATCCATCATGCACAAGAAACTGGATTTAGTCAAAACTAAATATTCAACCAGGAAACATTTACTACTTTATAAACTTTTCATAAACAATATGTCACTTATTTCCTCATTTTGATAGCCCTTGAATGAATAATTCATGGATCCTTCAGCATGTCAATTTGAAAGTATTTTTCTGTTTTGTTTTTCTTTGAATGACAATCAGATTTATTTATCACTGTCTTTCCTATACACCGGAGTAAGAAGTTACATTTTTAAAAATTTTTTTCCCCTCTCTTTGGCCTTTACTTCCCTGAGTTGGTGATGCCAGACATCAACTCAGAGCCTTATACATACTGCTAGGCAAGTGCTCTACCACTGAGATACAGCCCCAAAGAATCCCAGGCTTTGCTTTAACTTCTTTGCCTGGAAACATGTAGTTGCAGATGTTTATCTTCTTCTTATCTTCTTTTTCACTTCTTGATGTGGTTTCTGAGTGTTGGAAATTTTATATGCAGTGTATGTCTATTTTATTCCTGGTAAATGCGATCCATTTTAATTAACTTGTTAATATTAATTTTTAAGATAATAAAATTAATTAAATAGTTATCTCTATCTTCTAGATTCCAGATAAGTCTTAAAGTTCTTCAAATACAGTGGGAATAAGAACCAAATTGGGTAAATGCTTTAAGTGAAGATTCCTGGGATGGCTCCCATAGAGATTCTCCTTCAGAATTTAGAGTTGAGACTAGGGAATCCTCTCTCCAACCTAAACCAGTTGAATTGATATGCAGATTAGCAGGAGGAAAACTCCAGAGACTAGTGCAGCTTTCTCATCTCCTACAGAATGACTCACTCTTTCCCTGCTGAGTGACAGATGGTGGCAGTTACTAGATACCAGCAGTGTGCTCTTGAGGGCAGGTTGCATTTGAACAAGATGACTCTGACCACTTTCTCTTTGCCCTCTCTTCTTGTCTCATCTGCACGGCTAGACTGTCAAAGGCTCCCCAGAGGCCACTGGACTCCTGTTCACACAGTTTCTTCTAATTGAAATTTGACTTTGTTTTCCCTTAGCCAAGCATTTACTAAGTTCAGCCTGATTTTTAGCCTTTGCTCATATTATTTATAAACCAGTGATTTGCTCTAATTTCCTAAAATTTGCATGAAATACTTGGCTATGTCTTGTCATCTCTGCATAGAGTTACCATTCTACTTGACCAGTGCAAGGGGCTGCCTAATAATTACCTATTTGCTGCCAGCACCCATCTTCAGTAACTCTTAGGTAAGATTACTTTTGCATATGCAATCCTGGAGCCCACTTATCTTATGGGAAGAGGCATTAGGAAAGAGAAAAGTTTTGTTGAGTCCATGAAGGATTACACAGCCATCTGTGCCACAGATCTTACTGAGATTATTCTGTGCTCATGATTGATTTATGGACCGTAATACTATTTGACAACTGCCTAGCATCTGATATAAATCATTGTCTCATTTTTAACCTAAGTGCTGTTGATTCAATCAAGCAAATACATTGTACATTTATCATGTATTTAAGTGGTGACCATTTTCACCAAATGTCTGCTTGGAAAACATCAGGCAACATATCTATGAAACTAAAACGATGCTTGTACTTTTAAATATCCCCTCTCTATCAGTAAAGCAATATTGATGACTTATTCCCATGGCAGGCCCTACCCTGCAGGTGCACAGATGAGAGATGAGCTGCCAAAGGGCACAGTAAACAAATGCAGCAATTCAGCTTGTCACCAACACCTGTTTCTAAGCCATGGGATCATGAATATTGCAATTAAGAGTCCACCTATGACAACAACTGACTGAACAGTGGCTATCTCCTTCTGAAAAAGTAGTTTCCAATGGAGGAAGTTGAAAGCTACTCTGTGACAAAAAAAAAAAAAAAAAAAAAAGCAGATCAAGATAATGCAAGTATAGCTTTACATTCTTCAAGTTTTTAAAGCACCAACCAAATTAGCCAAAGTTTTAGGTTCCTGTCTTAATGGTCAGCTTCCCATCTACTGGTGTAGGATTTCAGGTCAAATGCCAGGCTCAGAACTTATTGTGAATACTTTTATACACTCCTACCTTCCTCACCTCTTTCTGAGAACCCATGTTGATTTCCTGTGCTATTATCATTTACTCCTCCAACAGAATGCCTACATCCTGCTAATGGGAGTTATCACATTAGCTGAATTCCTTTTTTTTCTTTCTATATATGGAAGCTGGAATACTCTTTTCAAGACACAAATATAATAATTTTATCCTCCTGCTCTTCTTCCTTTTAGACACACACACACACACACACAAACACTCACAGTTCAACCAGATCTCACTGATCCCAGAATAATAACAGATACATACCCACAGTCTTTACTCCTCAAGACTATGCCTGGACTCTGACTGACTCTTGTTCATCATCGGCTTTCTTACCATAGCTACTCAGCCTCTCTCCACACCTTCTTCAGTCTCTGCACATGGTGCTCCCTCCCCACCCCATGACCCAGTTATGTGTACTTGTCTTTCAGTTCATGACCCACCCAGTGCCCTTTCCTCAGGGAATCTCTTCTTGCCTCCACTACTATGTTAGCTTTTCATTGCTGTGACCAGAATACCTGATAATGACAATGTAGAAGAGAAAAGATTTATTTTGGCTCTTGATTTCAGAGATTTAGTCCATGGTTTTTTTCTGATGAGGTTACAGCCCTCAGGATCCAATCATTTCTTAAAACCCCATCTCTGAACCTTGCTGTGTTGGGGACCATGCTTTCAACATGTGAGCTTTCTGAGGGGCATTCCAGATCCAAACCATAACAACTGCCCACATCAATTCCTCAGCAGATTGCTTTTAGAGAACTAAATTTTCACTGCAGATTACTTATTTCATATCTAATCATTTGTTCATTACTGTTTATTTAATCACATATCTACTACATTATTCTTAATCTTCATTAAAAGAGATTAATCTGTTTTCCCAACTTATGAGATTCTCGATATTTATTACATAGCCTCTAGTCTAGTATGTGTTCAGAATATATTTTGGGAGAATGAATGGCCTTATGAGTGATATCAATATTGTATGCTGTTATTAAAATAATGACTTTTGGATAAGTATAGATAGTTTTGAATGTGATTATATACCCAGTCTAACTGTCCGATAGGACAATTTTGAGCTTGCAAAAATACAGGGGCTTATTTTTTTTTCTGAGAGTCCTATTTAAAGAAGTGCTTAAATAATACATTTCTTCCAATCAAGAATTGCTAGGGAAATAGGGGAAAAAAAGATTGGCAATGACCTTTGCATGTATTAATTTTGAGACTAATACTAATACTAATACTAATACTAATAATGAGGATTAGGTCTTAGACATAATGAAGATGTTATATATCCAGACAATAGAGAAATGATACATCCAATGAAAATTTGAGTGAGGAGGTTAAAGAACTTGGAAGGAAGACCTGGTTTATTGATTGCTTCATTTGCAATAGCTGGGAGGAAAAGGATACTATTCAAAGGTGACAAATCTAATAATAAATGTATAAGCTTCTGTAGCAGTTCATAAGGAAACGGACATTTTTTAATTAAAGCAGATATTAAAAAACTTGGAAGGAGGGGAGAAAGAGCATAAAGACTAATTTTAAAGTTTTTCTCTTTTATAGATAATTTATTTTACCCATAATGCACCACATTTATATTTTTTAAACTTTAAAAATATTGCAAAATCCCAAAACTAAAGGCCAATCACATCAAAAAATTAATAAAGCAAAGTTCTTAAAGTATTTTTAGCAAGCAGATCCCCAAAGTAGATTAAAGATGGAATACATGGTGACTAAGTAAAGTTTCAAGAGCTAGTATGTAAGGATTGCTTGAGGATTACTCAAGGAAAGCAAGAATAAACTTTATCATTTTATAACTGAATTAAAAAAACATTCTGAGGTATGATTATATATCACAGAGTTCACATAGGAATTACTTTTTAGTGAATTAATGGAATTGTGGAGCTGACATCACAATCTTGTTTCAGATAATTTCTATCACCCAGAGAAATCACTTACATCTACCTGCAGATCAAGCTCTGTTCCAATCAAATATTGATCTGTTTTCTGTCATTATAAATCTGCCTTTTCTGAAAATTTCATGTATATAGAAAAATGTAATATATAGGCTTTTGTGTTTGGCTTCCTGTTACTTAACAATGTTTTTGAGTTTCATTCATAGTACGTATCACTACTCCCTTTAAAAACTTATTATGACTTGTTTTGGTCAGCTTTTTTACCACTGTGACCAAAAGACCTGACAAGAACAATTTTACTAAAGGAAAAGTTTATTTGGGAACTCGTGGTTTCAGAGATCCTGGTCATAGATGACCAGCTCCATTGCTCTGGACCTGAAATGAAGCAGAACATCACAGTGAAAGGGAGCTCAGCACAGGACACCAGGAAGCAGAGAGAACTCAACAAGAACAAACTATTAACCGCAAAGGTGCTTCCTTCAGCCACACCCTACCTGCCTCAAGTTCCCACCCAGGTAATCCCTATCAGTAAATTAATGTACTGATTAGATTAAGACTCTGGAAATCTGATCATTAGTGTTAGTATTATTTGGGGGAAGAGTGCTCCTCTGTCTGCATACACTGCATTTTGTTCAGTGATTCACCAGATGAACATTTGGATAATTTTAAGAAATTGGCTATTATAATTCTACTATAAATATTTGCTTACAAATATGTGGGTTTTTCTTTCTTTTGAATATATACCTAGATCATATGTTTAATGTTTGAAAAACTTGTCAAATTGTTTTCTAGAACCTCTCTACTATTTTATATTCCTGTCAGCAATTATAGAATGCCAGGAGTTTCTCCCCAAATTCACCAACAAATTATTAACTATTTTTTAAAATATTTTTTAGTTGTTGATGGACTTTTATTTTATTTATTTGTATGTGGTGCTGATAATCAAACCCAGTGCATCATGCGTGCTAGGCAAGCGCGCTACCACTGAGGCACAACCCCAGCCCCTTAACTGTTTTTTGATTGTATACATTCTAGTGAGTATGTAATGGTTTCTTAAATATGGTTTCACTTCCATTTTTTTCTGATGATTAATGTTTGTGAGCATCTTTTTTTATGGTTGCTATTTATTTATTTTTCAAATATGTTATGTCCCATATAATACCTTACTCTTCATTTAATAATTTCATTTTCATATTGAATTTTAAGAGTTTTATATGTATTCTGGACATAAGTTCACCATTATATATATATATATANTTCCAGATTCTAATAACATGATTTTATAGCAAGCAATTTTAATCAATGTATTGCTCATCTTTCTTTTTTATTAATAGTATATTGAAGGACAAACATTTCATTTTAATGGAATATAGTTTATCCGTATTTTTTAAGTTCATGCTTATTGTGCTTAAGAACTCTTGGCCCAACCAAACCAAAGTCATGAAGATTTTGCCCTATGTTTGCTTGTAGATGTTTTATAGTTAAGATTTTACTTGTAGGTAGGTTTATCATATATTTTTGCATATGATATTAAGTAAAAATTTTTCATCATATCTTTTTCATATGGATATTCAATGCTTTCATATGGATATTCAATGTAGTATATATACACAATGGAATATTACTCAGCATTAAAAGAGAATAAAATCATGGCATTTGCAGGTAAATGTAGTACAATTTTTAAATGACTATCTTTCCCTGTTCAAATGCTTTGATAACTCTGTAAAAATAAATTGTTCATGAAAGTATAATTTATTTCTGGACTCTCAGTTCTGTTTGATTAATCTGTGTGCTATTCTGGGCCTATTTTACATTAATGTGATTGCTGTGATTTCAAAATAAGGAAGCCAAGAATGAAAAAAAAATCAGATAGTGTCAGTTATTCAAATTTAGTCTTTTTTAAAAAAATAGTTTTGGCTATTCTGTGTCTTTTGTAAGTCATTTAAGGATGACCTTGCCAATTTTAAAAAAAAAGTCCATTGGGATTTGATAGGGAATGATTCTATAAACTGGGGAGAATTTACCTCTTAACAATATTAAATCTTTCCAGCCAAGATGGAATATTCCTTCCATTTACTTGAATCTCCTTTAATTTCCCTCAGCAATATTTTATAGGTTTTGTCATCTTTTATTAATGAGTCTTTTATTACATTAGTTCAATTTTTGATGCCATTGTGAATGAATCTTTTTACTTCATTTTTTTCAGACTATTGCTAATATGTAGAAGTACATATTGTTTATATTAACTTTATATCTTCGGACACTGCTAAGCTTCATTAATCATTGTAATTCTTCTGTAAGGTTCTATGTGGTTATCAACATGCAGAGCCATGTCACCTGCCAATAATGACAGCTTTATTTCTTCCTTCTAATGATGCTATGCCTATGTACTAAGAGTATGAAATACTCTCTGTTTTACATTAGGAAGCTTTTCTAGGGAGGGAGGCAACTCCCAAACAGGTTTGAAAATAGCTTGTGCCATTGGCTGGTTTGTGGTTTTTATGGTGGTTTGAAGCTGAGGCCATGAGGGGGACATCTACATTTGGTGCAGAGGTGATGCAAGAGGAAGAGGGAGGGTGAGGCTAATATTGGTCACCAGCAAACATAAAAATATTAAATGTGGCATATATTACACAATGGAATATTACTCAGCATTAAAAGAGAATAAAATCATGGCATTTGCAGGTAAATGGATTGAGTTAGAGAAGATAATGCTAAGTGAAGTTAGCCAATTTGAAAAAAAATGTTTTCTTTGATATAAGGAGGCTGATTCATAGTGGGATAGGGATAGGGAGCATGGGAGGAATAGACAAACTCTAGATAGGGCAGAGGGGCTGGAAGAGAAGGGAGGGGGCATGGGGTTTTTAATGATGGTGGATTGTGATGATCATTATTACTCAAAGTAAATGTATAAAGACATGAACTGATATGAATATACTTTGTATACAACCAGAGATATGAATAATCATGCTCTATATGTGTAATAAGAATCGTAATGCATTCTGCTGTCATATATAAATAAAAACAAGAAGAAAAATATATATTAAGTCAGACTCTCTTACATCTACTTTTTCTTATTTCCTACAGGGAAAATTGAGGTATTGGTTTTAGACCTTTCTTCTTTTCTAACACAGACATTTACATTGACAACGTTTTGTCCAAGCATTGCAATAGCTATGTGCCATATTTTTTAAAATTTTTATTCAACTGAAGATATTTTCTAATTTCTCTTGTTTCTTTTTTTGACCCAGTGGTCATTAAGGAGTAACTTGTCTACTTCCATGTATTTCTAGATTTCCAAAAGTTCCTTCTGTTGTTGTTTTTTAATTCTTTTGGAGTCAGAACACATACAACTATTTGTTTTCATACTCTTCTTTATTTTGGTCCTGTTAACCATCATTTTTTGGTAAATCCACTTCAGTGCACCATCCTTTTGCTAATTTTTACTGTAATTTTTGTTATTTTCTTAGTAGTTGATTTAAAAACTATAATTTGTTTCTTTTTAAGCTCCATTTTATTTATTTATTTATTTATTTATTATTAATTTTATTTGTTCTTTTTAGTTATACATGACAGTAGAGTTGATAATTTGCTTATTTTTCACAATCTACTTCAGATTAGTGCTAATATATTTCCCATAAAATGTAGAAATTCTTCTCTAACACAGGCATCTTCACTATCCCGTCTTTGTGTTACTGTTGTCACATATACTATGCTAATGTAAGTCATAAGCCCAATAATACAGTGTCATAATGATCTCTTATAGAATCTTATTCCTTTTTAAAGCATGAAAAAGAAGAAATTAGAAAGCATAGATATTTACGAAATATTTTATATTACCCCACATATATACCATTTCCATTTTGTGTTATTTCTTTCTATTAATTTGAATTGCCATATGTTATAATTTTTTTCCATCCTAAATGTCTTCATTTAATAATTATTACATGTCATCTCTTCTGGAAAGGGATTTTTTCACTCTTTATTTATTTTACATTAATTTTTGAAAGATAGTTTTCTTTTTTTTAGGGGGATAGAAGTTTTGGCTGGCCATATCCCCCAACCCCCAATGCTTTACCATGCAATTCCAGTATCTTCTGATTTGCATTATTTCCAATGAGAATTCCATCATAAATCACATTGATGCTTTACTGGCTCTGACGAGTCATCTCTTCTTTCACGTTGCTTTCAAGATTTTCTCTTTATACTCTCAACAGTTTGACTATGATATATCTGGGTATGGATCTATCTTGTTGTATTTGTTCTACCTGTGGATTATTGAGAATCTTGTCAAGTTTTTGACCATTATATCTGAAAATGTATCTTTTTACCCCCTTATGCTTTTCTCTTCTTCTGTGAATAGGAGATTCTATTACCAGTATTTTGGTAAATTTGGTGGTTTTCCATGGCTTCATCTCCATTCAATTTTTGTCTGTCAATCCTCTGTTTTTCAGATATGCTAATCATTATTGGATCTATCTCCTAGTTCCCTGTTTTCCTTTTGCCATCTTTAGTTGATGTTGAGTGCATTTGATGATTTCACTTATTTAACTCCAGAACTTCTCTTATTATTATTTTTTTAATCCATCCTGTCTTTACTGAGAATTTCTATTTATTGAGTAGAGAATGTTGGCTTGCTTTACTTTAGTTATTTAAACATTGCTTTCTTTAGTGATTGAACATATTTATAACACTTGTTTTAAGTCTATCCTCTAAGTATAATATCTGGGAAAACTGAGGGACAGCTTCTGTTGTTTTCTTGTTTTTCCATCTAATTTCATTTAAACCTAAGCCATGATTCCCAGTTTGCATGTCTCATAATTTTGGTTGAAAACTAGACATTTGGGTAATATATCAATGAGAGAATTTTATTTTCCCCTAAGGGTGGTTGTAATTGGTTTGTTTGTGTCTCTGTATATTTTCTTGCTATGCATTCTGTCTGGGCTTGAGGCATGTAGGAACTGATGTTTCTCCTAAATTTTTATTTTCCTATTTTAATTTTGAATCCTGGCTTCCTTGAAGCTATCTTATATTTGCACTGCTCCATGATTAGTTCATGTTTAATTAGAGGTTCATGCAAACACCTCAAACCAGTAGGTATTTGTCATCTACCAATGTATCTGCATGTGGAATAAGAGCACATCTAAAGTTCAGGCCATTTTTATGTCTTTTATTGCTTTGACTGTCTCCCATCTCTTTTTTGCCTATCTACAATCTCAGAATTGGCTAGGCAATTTTGGCTAGCTTGGGCCCTTTCTTATGTCTGCTAGTTAGCTGCCAGTCCTCACAGTCAATCCCACCATGTCAGTATAAACCTCAAAAGCACAAAAGCAACAGTTTCTATTGTTATTGCCAAGAATTCAGCATTTTTCAAGCACAATAAGTTTCATGCATTTGATTGATTCATAAAAGACCTAAGGTATTATTTTTGTCAAATTTGTCCAATTTTGGCAGCTTTTGCAGAAGTGGCCAGACTTATTCCATGGTAATAGGGAATACTGATAGAGTTTAATTTTAAAAAATGAAAAAAAAAGGTTCCAAATTGGGATAATTACAGAATCGCAATGGAAAATTAAGATAGGTATGTTTCTTTGTTATAAGAGCTCCTATCACCCTTAACACATAAACTGATTTTCCAATTAGTTTGACTATGGATTTGTTAATATTATTATCATTGGCAATGTCTTTCAAGAAACACATTTTGAGCCACACTGTTTATTTTTAACTTCTAGTGGCAGAAAAGAAATCTAGAAGAAAAAACCAAAAGCATCCCTGTAGATCATATCATCTCAGGAATCTTGAAGAGCTATAATTAGCCAAGTTAATAAAAAGATGAGCCTGGTAAAATACAGAGGCATGTGATGATTTAAAAAATAGTTGAAGGAATCAGGAAAATGAAATAAGGTGATTCCCTCCTCTCACTATTCTCTAGAACTTCAATAACTTTTACTTGTTTTATCTCAATTAACAGTTGAAATCTTTGAACTTCTCCTTCATCAACTTTTCCATTTTATTTCAAACTTTTCAGTTTTCCATTTCAAAGTTCTGTGTTTAGCGTATAGTCCTCATTTTTGGAAATAACAAATGCAACTTAATTTATAAAATTATAAATTAGGCTATAATTTCCTAAATCAGTTAATTTCCTGTCTTTCTCATAATTGGGTTTTAAACTTTTATTTTTTTCATCTCAATGAAATTTGGTACTTCCAAGATATCAAATTGATTATATTTATTATCTGACTATTTTATTTTATAGCCCAGTGCTGATCTAACAGTGTTATTATTTTCTCATTTACTTCCTACATATATATGTCAGTATCCTTCTTGAAATTAAGGAAGTTAATTCAGTTTATATGTAAATATGTACAGATCATAACTATATAGTGATAAATAAATACAAATTTTAAGCCAGAAAGATCATGATTTTTTTTTTTAACTCATCTGAGAAGTATCTTCATTTTGAATGTGAGTGTTGTATTTCCATAGGATGTTAAGGGTGGGCACTGGACTAGGTTTATCTAATTCTGAAAGAAAAAAGGGGAAATATCATGTAACAAATAAGTTGTTCTAAAATTTTAATTATTATACAGTTTTGCTTTTCATATGGACAAATAATATCGAGAACCAAATACAAACCAAAAATTCACAAAAATACCAGCATTTTAAACATAATACCTTAGTGCTAAGACTAACAATGAAAGTCATTTTTTCCTGTCTGGAACAACCTAAGAGTCACACATGAAGCTTGTTTCAACTCAGTCCTGAGACTGAGACTGATGAGGCTTATAGGACAGAGACACGCTTATTATCCACAACAATTTGACTCCTTGTCAGTAAGTTGAAAATTCTGCCTTGTCAAATTGCTACACATTCAAAGTAAGCAAGCTTCAAATCCACATAAGCAAGCTTTAAATCCATATCTCCAGCAAAATATACCTCTCAGATTCCAAAGATGACAATGTCTGGGCATATGACTTTGTGTCAGAAATGTTCAAACTTGTATTGAAATTAATAATAAACCTTTCTAAGTCCATGGAAATATCAGTTGTTTTGGTAGAAATTACATTTGTATCAATGTTGGCAATTTCTCTGAGGATCCATTATCAGTGTCAGATAAAGGATTAAAGCTCTTAGGGTATTATATTTAGAGTGACTAAAAGTTTTACTTCCTCGAATGAAATAAATACAATAATTCTTCAATAATTGTACTTGAGTTTTTAACAAAGAAACTTCCAGAATTTTAAAAGTACATAACAGTTTCATTCATTTCATTCAAGCTGGCTCATGCAAAGCAGAGAAGACGAAACTGCTGACTGTACACACTAAAAATGTAAGGCTAGATGACACCTGTTACTCAATTCCTGTCATAAGCCTGTGTAAGAAGAAAGCTAAAAAGTAAATAAATAAAGACAACAAAATGATAAAATATTTTGTGAACCAGGAAGGTCATTTATTCTTTTTAGTCTATCTGTTTATTATAAACAATACCCAATGTTACTTTACATTGACACCCTTATTAAGTAACATTGATCTTATTAGATTCTTATCTTTGAATACTCTTTTAGTGACCATCCTGGAGGGATGTTACCTGCATACCTTTTGTAAGATTAGCAGCCACTAACTTTTCATTATCATTCTTAGCTTACTTCAACTCAGGAAAGGCTCTGTATAAATCCTCAAGTTTCTAACACATTTCCCATTGTTCTAACTTTAATTTTTTTTCATATTCTCAGCAACAGTAAATAAAATGTGGGATCCAGAATGAAGGTGGGGGGGATAAGTTGGTAAAATGTAATAAACGTAGTTTAGTTTACATATTGTATAAATGCTAATGTCTTAGTTCTGACAAACATGCCTAGTTATAAACCAAGTTAACTCAATTAGAAGCTGGGTTAAGGTCATGTTGGAATTCTGTATTGTGTTTGCAAGTTTTCTTCCAATCTAAAAATTTCTTAAGCAAAATATTTTTTAAAAATTTAAGAATACAATGTAAACAATTTCTATCAGTTCTGTTTCTGCTTCTGAAGACTATAATACAAAGGCTTGACTTTTTAGTTCTCATTTTCTTTCTTTTCATAATGAAAAAAATGACATAATAGGTTCAGGGATGCAGTGAGTGGATTGGAAGAATAATTTCTAATATTCTATAGCACAGTAGGGTATTTAGTTGAAAATTAATTTAATATTTTAAAATAGGTAAGTGGAGACAATTTTGAGTGTTTGCAATACTACAAAGAGATGATAAATGACTGAGGTTATATATGTGCCAATTAGCCTGATGTGAAAAATGCTTATTGGATGCATACATTGAAATATCACACCATTTCCCATAAATATATACAATAATTAATTTGTTAATTAAAAATATTTTAAATAACAAAAAAGGTAGACTGTTCAGAACATACTTATCAAGATTTGAAGGCCATTAACATTTTGCCATAATTGCCTCTTCTAATTTTTGTTTGTGTAAAAATATACTAATGAAAATTATAGACATCAATATTAACATGATATTTTATTCCTGGATATTTTAGCTAATATCTTTTAAACAGCATTTTTTAAGATACCTAAAATACTACTGAAAAAAAAAAACCCACTAAAATTAACAGTATTTCCTATAATATTCCCAGACTATCTCCAGAATGTCACTTTATAACTAGTTTATTCAGACTAAGGTAATCAAAGATCATAGGCTGCATATATTGCCTCTATCTCATATGTCAGTTTAACAGAGAAAGGCATGGAGGTCTGAATTTCAAAATGTCCTCCACGTTTTCTACCCTATGTTATCATGTTTAGCTAATCCTTCTCCTCAAATGTGGGCTGGAATTGTGAATGTGGTGAGCTATCACTTTCAGGATTCAGTTAAGTGTGTGTGACAAATTTTAAGGGATTTTCCGAATATAATTAAAGTCCCAATTTAATTCTGACTTAATCACAAGGTATATTATTCTGGTTGTGCCAGACTTAATCAACTTGACGAAGGACATTTATGAAAAAAACTACAGCTATCATCATATTTAATAGTGGGAAGATTTTCTGCTATGGTCAGGGATAAGGCAAGATAATGCCTCTGACCACTCCTATTTGGCATCATACTGAATCCTAGCCAATGCAAGAAGACAAGAAAAAGAAACAAAAAAGTTTCCTCATTGGGAAGGAAGAAACAAAACTGAATCTGTTTGCAGATGGTGTTATATGTATGTAGAAAATAAGAAAGAATTGAGAAAAAGTCTTCTGTGCCTAACATGATCACTTTCCATCAGTAAAGTACAGATTAAAGTAAACAACAACAACAACAACAAAATCTATTAGAATGGCAAGAATCCAGAATACTGACCCCGCCAAATGCTGGGGAGGATGTGGAGCAATAGGAACTCTCATCTATTGCTATTTGGAATGCAGCCATATTGGAAGACCGTTTCACAATTTCTTAAAATACTTTTTTTTTTTTTTGCCAGCAGTCACACTCCTTGGTGTTTATCTAAAGGAAAGGAAAATGGGCCCATTATTCATGACTAACAAAGCTTGGACATTAACAAAATGTCCTTCAGTAGGTGAATGGATATATAAGCTATTTACAACCAGAAAATTAAATATTATTGTGCAGTAAACTCAAGTGAATTCTCAATCCTGGAAAAGACACGTAGAAATCTTAAATCTTCGAGAAATCTTGAAGGAAGACAATTTGAAGTCAATATTTCAGGTAATCTTATTCCAACTCCATGACATTCTAGAAAAGGCAAAACTATGGAGGCGGCAAATGTTAATTGACATCATAGAGTTATAAAGAAAGGAAGGATGAGTGGGAAGAGCAACTAATTATAATGTAAATTTTGAAAACAGCAAGAGGCCATTAACTTCACACTATTATAATTATTTTTTAATTATAATTATTTTTTAATAACACTTTCTTGTTTATGAGCCTTTAAATTATATCTAATAATATTTTAGTACAATCTGTTAGGGATCAAATGTCAACTCAAATATAAGCTATGTTGTTAAGTGATGTTTCACAATTACTAATCAATATGACTTCTGAAGGCTACTTTAATTTTTAAAAGTGAATATAATTTTATACAAATTATGATTTTTCTTCTGAATTAATTTATCATTGTAATGTATATACAATTAAGACACATTTTATTTATTTGGGGCACTTATCTAAAAATGCTATAATAGTTCACAGAATACGGTGCATGTATTCAAAAGGTATTATGCTATATTGATGGGACTTACTGACTTGACTGCAATTAGAATGGAAGGAGGCCAGGATGATTCTTAAGTTCTCAGAAGATGACTAGATGGTGCAACCTTAATTTTGAGTTAGAAAATACAATAGGAATACTATCAATTCAAATCGGAATACATATATTGCATTTAAAGGCATATTACAGCATTCAAGTAAATGTCTCTGGCAGTTGAGTCAGAATATGTATGCACACATTTGGTGATAGAGCCAGGCTAGAGATGAAGACAAAGGAGTCACCATTTTATTAAGTGAAGTCACAAAGATTACTCAGGGATAAGTGTAAACTGAGAATAGGACCAAGATACAAATCCTCAAATTAGGGCGCATCAATTTATTTTTTCCCATATGTTATTGGTGCATTATAATTATACATAATGATGGGATTCATTGTTATGTATTTGTACAAGCATACAAGATAGCATATAATTTGTCAATATTGTTTGCCAGTATTTCCCCTTTCTCTTCCCTCATCCTTCCCTCTAGTTTCTTCCCTATAGTCTACTGATCTCCCTTTGATTTCCATGACCCACACTTGCTTTTCATTTTTCCTCTCTAGCTTCCATACATGAATATACAACCCTTGACTTTCTGAATACCTTTTCTGAATACCTTCACTAATCTCTTCTATTTTCATATAATTCACCCACAACTTTTTCCCTTATTTTGGTCTAGCTTCTACATATGAGTGAAAAAAATTTCAGCCTTGACTTTCTTGGTTTTTCACTTAGTGGGATGCTCTCCAGTTCCATCCATTTATCAGCAAATGTCATAATTTCATTCTTCTTTATTGATGAATGAAATTCTATTGTGTATACATACCAGATTTATCTACTTGTCTGTTGATCTGGCTGTATCCTAGTAGTATTCTTATTTTAGATATTTTGGATGTATACCAAGTAATGGGACCACTGGGTTCTATGGTGGTTCCATTCCTAATTTGTTGAGAAATCTCCATACTGCTTTCCAGAATGATTGTACTCATTGACAGTCCACTGACAATGTATCACTGTACATTTTACCCTATATCTTTGCCAGAATTTATAATTATTTGTATTCTTAATAATTGTAATTCTGACTGGAGTAAGATGAAATTTCCACACAGTTTTAATTTGCACTTCCATGATTGTTAAAGATGTTGAACATTTTAAAATGTATTTGTTTGCTTTTTTTATTTCTTAATTTGGAAAGTACCTTTTTAGTTCTTCTGCCCATTATTAATTGTATTATTTTATTATTTATGGGGTTTTACTGTTGTTGTTAAGCTTTTTTTTTTTTTGAATACTTTAAATATTCTAGATTTCCTTGTCTGAGGAGTAAGGGGCAGAGATATTCTACCATTCTGTAGGCTTTCTTTGCATGCTCTTAATTATTTCCTTTATTGTACAAAAGATTTTTAATTTGAGGCAATCTTATTTGTTGATTTTTGGTTTTATTGTTTGCACTTTAGTTGTTAAGAATGTTGATACCTGTGCCAATATATCAGACTGTTGAGTTTACATCCTTCCTCTGATCTGCCATCTTGAATGTATAAACTGCATCCATTTAAGGATAAGACCCTGAAGGCAACAAAGAAGAAGTGGGAAATGAAAGCAATACCTTAATACTAGAATCAGAGAACTTTTGGTGAATAGTGAGAATAAAAGTTAGCTTGCAGAAAATTAAAAGGAGAATTGTAGGAAGACAAACTAGGACAAAGACCATTTTTCATAGCACAGAGGAAAAGCCTTCTGTAATAGTTTATAAGAAAATGGGGTCAAGAGAGTGTTTGTTTTTAGGAGAGTGACATTTAAATGAATTTAAAAGCTGATGAGGAGAAGTCAGTTAAATGGGAAAAGTGAAAATTTTCACCCCAAAGTAGGTTAATTCATGGGAGGTTTGAAAAGTAGACAGATTTGGCTTTTCTAAAGGAGTGTCTCAACTGAATTAGAAGGAAAGACAATCAAGAATTCTTGTGATGCAGAAACAATTTAGGGGAATGTGACATCTCAATCTGGATCCTTTGTCTCCAAGGACTTTGCAATATTGAATATGCCTTTGTAGAATATTCCCTTGTAGAATATACACTCCCACCTTACATCAACCAAACAAATTTCAAATCCAAGGATTAAAGAAAATGAGTTCAGTCACAGCTCTGGCAGATATATTCTTCATGCAAGAGAACAATTTCTATAAACTGAACAATTTTATAAAACAAACAGCAGTCAGTCTTTATTACTTTGAAAAATATTTACAAGTAAATCTTTCCAAGGAGGTCAATAATGCTATCAGGAGGGCCACTGTGGTTTAACAAACATCAATTACTTATTTGATATTTTTATCTTCCATTTCTTCTTTTGTCTCTTAGGTATATGATTATATTTGTATATTATATTTGTTTAGAAACATTTTTTCTTAATGCATTTCTCTGTTCCTTCTGCAGTGTCCATTTGAAAACACAGTATGCTGATGAACAGCATAGTTAATTTCCTGGTGATAGAATGAATATACAAAATGATTATGGCTAGGTTGTACATGACAACATGACTGTGAACCATGAACTCTGCAGCAACCAGTTCAGGGGGTGAACTGTAATCAGCCTCAAATATTCAGTATGTGGTCAATCAATCCCAACTTTCTTATGTCTCTGTTTTCAACTCAAGGTCAACCAAAAAAAGCCAAGAATGGTTCCCAAACTTATTACAAAAGATGTTTCTAGTTAGCCTAATTAGTTCTGATAAGATCATGTCCAGTCTACCATGCCAGGAACCTCTAATTATGGCATTCTTGAAACCATCTCTGTTTTTCACTTTTACAAAGCCTTTTAACTCCACTGCTAGCTTTTAAATCCCTGCCAAGCATAAATAATTTTATTTGATTCTTGTACAATTAAAAACTCCAAATTTTTAGCCTCTGTTTGTTTTCACTGTGGGGGTCTTTATGTATTTCCATTCTAGTAAGCAATTGTAGAAATGTCATTATCCCAAGAGTTAAGCTATAAAGCATAATTTCTCATAGAGAAAATGCTACCATTATTCCATTAGATCACATTTAGCACCTTTGTATTTACAAAGGGCTTGACAGCACTTGAGTTTCTAAACATTATTTTACATGGAAACATATCATTGATATATATTTGAATATTTCAAATTCAGGCTTATTGGAATTTGATCAGTGTCATATAAGTAACATGTTTGGGTTTAAAACTTCCTCATTTTGTGACTTAAAATTTAGTGTTTCTTAAATTGAGTATGTTTACCAGGGAATATGAAGGTTTATGTAGCAAGGATCTAGGGTATTATGGTTGCTCTTATGAACATTTGCTAACAAGTAGACAATAAAGATATTATTTTGAACAAATAATTATTACTCTCACCACAAACTCAAGAAGATACTAGGCATAATCACTTTAATATTGCAATGAGTTTGCCAGGCAGTAAAGTGTGACAAAAATGTCCCTCTAAGACTACTCTCACTGCAGACAGCCATAAGTTCCCAGGGCTATTCTCACTTCAGGATAGTTGGCCACAAGTTAAAGGGTTTTATAATTCTTTATAATGACTCACAGAATTTAGGAAAGAATTAATCTTATATCTCTATTGTAGCAAAAGGACAGAAATTATAACCAACCAAAGTAAGAAGTGTAGAGAGAAGTCTGGAAGAGTTCCAAAAGTGAAATTTCTCTTGTTTTTGGAAATGTATTACCCTCCTGACATCCACACATAGTAGTGCCATGCATAGTAAGCATGGTGAGTACCAGTAAGCTCACCAAAACTGCAGAGTTCAGAGTTTTTTATGGGGCTTTTATTAAGTAGGTATAATTGACTTCTATCACTGCCCAGGCAATTGAATTCAAACTCCAGCCCTGTCTGCAATAAATGGAGCTTAGGCTGATATCTCTAAACACAATGTCCCAATCCTCTAAACACATAGATCTTTCTCACTTGAGCAGCCCTGATCTTAAGGCCATAAGTGTGGCTAGTCCCACATTAAAATATCTCATTAGGCTGGGCACGGTGGCGTTAATCTCAGCAACTCAGGAAGCTGAGGCAGGAGGATCACAAGTTCAAAGCCAGCCTCAACAAATTAGCGAGCAATTTAGCAATTAAGCAACTCAACAAGACCCTGTCTCTAAATAAAATCTAAAAAGAACTGGATATGTGGCTCAGTGGTTAAGGATTCCAGCACTGAGAAACCAGCCTCTACCTCAGAGCAAAGCCTGTCCAAGGAAGGGGGCATGACCCTTGTCCTTGGAAAAACACACAGAACACTCCTAGGCACATATCCACCCTGCTAAGTTGTTTATCTACAAATAACAGGAGAGATCTGTGAAGCCAGGTGTCCCTGACTCAGTCAGGCTAGGTGAGGACCCATAGCAACCCCCTAGCAACCACCAATCAGCATGAGACAGGAAAATACCTTGGATGCCAGATGATCCTCCCAGTAGTTTATGGTGGTTGATAACATGTTGGGAAACCTTGTAGCTCAGCACGTACACCCCTCGTGGGTTAAACCAATCAGTTCAAACAAATCCCCCTCTAGTACTAACCAATCACCTTTACCCATCTTGTTCCCACCAGTGAATGTGCTAATCATGTTTTAGAGTTGTTTTATGATTTTCCCGCGGTGTGTGATGATTTGCTAAGAGATGCTATGATGTATGTGAAGTCCCTGCCTTCCCCAAAGAATGTATAAAACTGCTGCAAACCCTGGGCTCGGGGCCTCTCAGCGTCACCAGTTGCTGTGTGTCCACAGAGGACCGAGCTAGCTCTCAATAAACGCCTCTTTGCTGCTTACATCGGTCTCTGGTGGTCTTTTGGGGGGTCCCGAATTCGAGCATAACAGCATCAAAAAAATAAAAAAAGATCATTAGCAGAAACTATGAATAAAAAAATATTCTTATCACTTGGAGAATTCCAGTATTTAGAAGTTACTCCATAGGACCTGGGACAAAAGACAGGACTCTATTTAGTTGAGGCTAAATTCCTGTATATAATAAACATGATAAATGTATTACCTCAGTTTTTTCTAACAGAGATAAATTTCTGTCATGTTAACTTTTTTTGTCATGCCAAAATAGCTGGCAATATTCTAGTGAAAATAGATTTAGTAGGGTTAGATTACTGAGATGGTCAGTCTTGTATCGACTGACTGGATTGAGAGATGCCTAGAAAATTGGTAAATCAAACTTCTGGGTGTGTCATTCAGATGTTTCCAGAAACAATGGCTATGTTGGTCAGTGAACTGAGTGGGCAACACTTGTCCAGAAAGTGAGCAGCATCATCCAACTGAATGGGGGCTTGAATGGAACAAAAAGCATGCACACACATGCTGCCTTCTCTTTGACTGGGTGAGTTTTTTTGCTACTGCCATTGAGCTTCAGACTCCAGATTCTTCAGGTTTTGAAGACAGACTTGCCCCAGAAACCCTCAGAGAGCTTTTAGGCCTTCGGCTTTGGACCAGGATGACATCATTGGTCCCTCTTGTTCTAAGACTTCCAGTTTTTTGGATTGAGTTTCTCTGGTTTCCCTGGCTCTCCACTCTACAGACAACCATTGGAGGAGAGTCAGTCTCTGAACATGGGAGAATCTAATGTATCCATTCTAATAATTACATATACATTATGTATATGTAATCATATATATACATGTATATATATATATATATATAGAGAGAGAGTTATATACATATATACATGTATATATGTATATACATATATGTAATTATATACTATACATAATATATAATTACATATACATATACATTATGTAATTATAAGAAGGGATACATTAGACCATATGCATATTAGATATATATTTTTAAATTGTATATATTATATGTACTTTAATTATATATATATATATATATATATATATATATATATATATATCAGGGAATTTTGCATAGTATGTAAAATTTTGATTTCAGTACTCATCAAGTCAGCAAATAGTTTGGCTAGCTATACGAAGTTCCAAGTTCAAGATTCTAAATCATTGTGAGTAGATATCTCTGACTGGGTAGACTTTGGATTCCAGTCTCTGGAGGAGAAAAGTGTCAGGGAACTTGTCCGTCTTATAAAATTCCCTCTCAGTGAGACTGCTTACCCTTAATGTACTGTTTCTTACACTAAATACATTAAGGAACTATTGAATTTAGACATTATCATTCTGAACTTTTGTTTACCTGATTGCAGACAGGATGCCTTTAACACCACGATGTAAATTAAATAATGTTAAAAATTCACAACTTTCTGTTTTGGCAAAAAAAAAAAAAAATTCACAACATTTTGGTTTCAATTATTTTGAAATAAATGGGTGAAATTTATTTTGTTTTATATAACTATTTATATAACTATTAAATCATCATTGATGGGAAGTGTCTGACATTCATGAGATCATTATAAAACATTTCTTATATCCAATTTTAGGCCAATGGCATGTTTTGTCATTCAGAAATTCACAGACCCACTGATGAGCCAATTTTCCATGAATCACCAACGTGTGCTACAGCTTCAGGGACTCCTCTGCCTAGGCATTCTTTGTGTGAAGGACAAACAGCCAGCATATCTGCTTGTTCCGAAGAAATGGAAGCTCTTATGAAGTGTCATGAAGCCCTTAATGCTACAAATTCTCAAGTCAAAGTATCACCCTGAATACGTCACATCTCATATTCCCTATGAAAAGATAAGAATGTCTTATGACCAACCTGAATGCATAAATTACAAAAGACATAATTGACACAAATTCTTTGCTTGACCAAACTTGATCCTTCTATAGGCCCAACTGTGCACTTCCTTATAAAATCCAGTTTTTAC
Source organism: Marmota marmota marmota (assembly GCF_001458135.2). Lineage (NCBI taxonomy): Eukaryota > Metazoa > Chordata > Mammalia > Rodentia > Sciuridae > Marmota > Marmota marmota. Next base: position 1,526,469 of record NW_026000244.1, on the reverse strand, counting down.
CAAAAACCCTGCTTAGTTTAGTAAGACTCCCCCCATCCTTAATATTTGATCACTTTCAATATCTACTCATTTATTCACTCTATCTTTGATATCTGATCACACTGTCTTATTTGCAGCAGGAATTCTGTTAGGTTGGTTCAGCTGAATAAACTGTAGGCAATGTATTTTTCAGGAGTTTTCTATATACTGATCCCTCTTTTTCTTTGCCCAGAGTTCCTCATTTGTCCCTGTTGTATATGTGACATAGCCCAGATTGATAATGGGATCTCTATTCCCTTATTACAATAGTCCTGAATAAAATTTGCTCTTACTATTTTAGCTTCTGGCTCTGGGTTTTGTTTCTGTTTTGAGTTATATAGAGATATGAAGTAAGTGCAATTATATTTAGACTATGTTATTAGTAATGTAGTGAATAAAAATAAAATAGATAATAAAATGGTCAAGCAATCAAAGTAATGGGCCCCAATTAAGGCCTTGTTCAAATGTAGAGAGCACATCAGGAGACTAATCAGTAGAAACATTAATAGATCCCATCAAGGCCTAGTTCATATGTAAAGACCAGGAGGCTTACCTGTTGTAATATTTCAGCCAATTCCTTTGTCACAGAGTGGCTAGGAAAATGGAAGATAAAGGTAAACCTAATGGGAGTTATAGCAAGGATTCAAGCAAAGGTAAAGGACATAACCAATAATTCAATACCTGTTGAACATAGATTTTAACTGATGGCTTTGGTACTTTTTCAATAACTGTTTAACATAGATTTTGGTCAATGCTCATGGCTCAAAACCATAAAAGCCCCTAAGCTAGCACATCAAAATGGATTTTCCTGCTATCAGGTTCTCCCCCTATGCCCACATTGTGGGAGTTCTCTTCTCACTTAAATAAATCCTATTTCATTTACTCTCTCCTTCTGTTATTGCCCATGGATTTTATCCTTTAAATTTGAAAAAAAAAAAAAAAAAAAAAAACCCAGAAGGAAATTGGCAAAGCAGGGCATATAATTTCAGCTCAAAACTCAAGTGTCAGCAGTTTCACATTAACATTTAAATCATATTGTGTGATATGTTAATTTTGAAGTTACCTTTTCTAAAGTCACATTGCATAAGAAGCTTTTATTTATTCACACACATCTTTACATAATACCTTCATCTTTTTTTCAGTCATGTTTTGCTTTGTAGTAGTGGGACTTGAACCCAGAGCCTTAAGTATGCTATGCAAGTGCTCTAATGATTAAATCACAAATCTATTTTTAAAAATTGTATTTTGACACAGGGTGTTGTTTTGGTCAATGGACTTGTCTTAAACTTATGATCCCCCTACCTCAGATTCCTGAGTAGCTGGTATTATAGGCATGTGCCACAAGGGCCATGTTTTCAATCACTCAAAGGTTTTTCAAACTTCTTCATCTTTGCTTTCAACTAAGAATTTGGAGTGGTATTATGGCTGTGAATGACATTTTGATGATGCTGGCACTAACTTATATCCTAAATCACAAGTTCTCATATACAATCTAAGATTTAATTCACCTCCTTAATTACTATTACTTTTTTAAGTGATTTGATTATAAAATATTTATTTACAAAATTGCAATTGAGAGGTTCTACCTCTAAAAGCAATTATAAAATCTACATCAAATATATTTACCTCCAAATCCATTTACACATTTTTTAGGGTTTATCTATAGGCATTCAAAAATAGTGTGTTATTGTTTAATCAGACTTATTTGAATACCAGGAGCTCCATTGCCTCAAAATCCTTCTCTTGGGATACTTTGCTTCTTAACAAATATATAGCACTTATTATTTGGTAAGCAGGCATGATTTTAGGATTTTACTGCTCTGAACTCTCTTAATAAACTAGAATTCTGGTCTATATCTATTCTTTAATGAGAGATTACCCCCCCACACACACCCCTGCAAACATCTGGCATTCCATTCCTGCTGTAAAGAGTTGCATGTTTGAAAGAATCAGAAATAATAGTTTCTATGAAAACAAACAAACTAAAAACCTAATATGCTTTATTCTAAAACATTCCTTGTTGAGACTCAAAAATGATGATGAAATGAATTCCCATTGCCTTCTTGGCATCTCCATCTTTAAGAAAGGAAATAAGCAACTAAATTTCACTTCCTTCTGTAGGAATAATGACAGTGTTAGGTAGTAGCAAACATTGAGCAGTGAAATACATGGAAAGGTCATAAAATGTTCTTTAAATTACCTTAGGGTCCTTCTTTAAACTAATTCCAAAGTAGTCGAGGAAGCCACGGGTGGCAGTTAATTTGCGGAAAATAAGCAAAAGCAAAAAGAGCTAATTGGGAAAAATTGTCAAGAGAAAGGAATTAATGGGACTTAACTCTTTTTTTTTTTTTTTTTT
>NW_026000244.1:1513194-1522041 GCF_001458135.2 Marmota marmota marmota | reverse complement strand
GCTTTGGCAGAACCCAACATGCCTGCTCTGTATTGAACAGGTGATTGAGAGCTGCCTAGGCCGGGAAACCTCTCACCCGAGTCTTGAAGAGTGGCGGCTGCACTAATTGCGTTTAAGTAGCCGTCGGGTGCCCACCTTACCTCCAGAAAGAAAGAGAGAGAAAGATGCACCTCAAACAGACATGGGGTGCGTGCACTTACCTCGGTGTAGAATCTCGGTCTGGGACCTCCAATATGTTACCGCTGTTGACCGGTGACGAGTCCTTGCTTCCCCAATGTTGAAGAATAACACCAAAGAAGCACGCCGAGGCAAGGTCAGAGTAGAAATTAGAAGTTTATTAAAGGACAGCAGAAAAGACTTCTCCTGGAGGAAGAAGGGGACCCAAGAGGTAGAATCCCGGGACTTAACTCTTGACAGGATCCACTAAGGTTGATATGAAGCTAAGAATTATGTATATAAATGTCTCCATTTATCTGGGAAGAAAGATTGCTTTAGTAGTGCAGGCACACTAAGGTAACTTCTGACCAGCTATTGACCCCAGTGCCCGCATTAGCATGGGGTTGACTTGTAGATGAAACCCCCCTAAATAGGATGGCCACTGACAGTTCTGGAGAGAACCAACTAAGGTCAAAAACTCTACCACCTGATGTGAAGGAGGAGTTGAACACCTGATTGGCAAAGAGTACAGATGGTGGTCCCCAGTTCTCGTGGTAAACATCCAACAGTAGTAAAATTTGGGGACGGCATTGTCTCCTTCGTCATTCTGTGCTTGGAAATGACTTATTCTCTCTTGAGTGATTTTTTTCCTTAAGCCTCACTTTGCTTTTACTTTTACTTGAACCTGTAAAAAAAAGTTCTTTTTCATGACTTTTGGTGACTTTAAATTTTCTTTCATTGGAACACAAGAACCAAGGTTTGGAGTTTCAGATCCCTGATTTCCTGTGACAAGAGGAAAATTTTGGGGAATACAGTTCATGTTTTAAATTTTATGTCTATTTTCCCAGCCTTCTAAAAGGGTATGAAGTCTTCTATACTGCCTTCTTACCTAGGAAGTTCATGTCCTTGTCTGTGGTATTATTGTTCTGAAGGAATCTCCCCTCTTGGCTTTTTCTTGTTTTCTTTTGGTACTGAGGACTGAATTAGGGAATGCTCAATCTCTGGGCCACATCCCCAGCCCTTTTTTACATTTCATTTAGAGGCAGGGTCTCACTGAGTTGCTTAGGACCTTGCTAAATTGCCGAGGCAAGCTTTGAACTTGAGATCCTTCTGCTTCAGCTTCACAAGCTGTTGGGAAAAGAGTGCACCACAGTGCCCAGCTCCTTTCTGGCTTTTATTTTCTGAGAACTTGTGCTATTTAAGATATTTATGCAAAGGGTGATAGAAAGAGGCCCATTACTTTCAGTGTGCAGAGGGGAAATAAAAGGCTTATTGTGAACTATAGACACCGTGCTGTGCTGCAGAGCACTAGAAATTATTCCCTCTATTCATAATTGAGTACCCTTGGCCCAGCCTCCCTATATCTCTCTTCCCTTACCCTTTCTAGCTTCCAGTAATCACCATTTCATGTTCAGGTGCACCTGTTTTTAGCATTTACATGTAAGAGAAAACATGTAGTGTTTGTCCTTCTATTCTATGTTTTATGAGTAACCATAAGTAAAGAGATTCAAGACTCCAAACACAAAGTAATGATAAAGGAGTGGGAATATTAATTACTCTGATTTGTTTAGCATACCTTGTATACTTGTATTGAAATAGCACACGGTACCTCATAAATACATACAAATCTTACAGGTTAATTGAAAAATTAAAATAAAGTTTAAGGAGATAGAAATGTTAACTACCCTGACTTGGTTATTATATATTGTATACATGTATTCAACTGTTACATAGTACCCCGTAGCAATTGATTAAAAAAGAGGGTGATCTTGGGGGACTGAAACTGAACTTTGGGTCCCAAGAAAAGTGGGGTCCAACCCTATTCCTAGGAGCACACGGGGGAGGTGAGAAGACCTATGAGGTAAATGGCCAGAAGTTAGGAGAAAACTTATCAACATTCCATTCATGTGCTTTTGTTTTGTCAGTCATCTTCTGTGTCATAAATTACCCCAAAACCTAGTGGCTTAAAGCATCAGCTCTTACTTAGCAACAGATAACTAAAACAAGAGTGAAATCTTGGAGTATTATTTATTAGGAACCATGAATGTCACAATTTACTATTGAAAAACCAGCCTCTACCTCAGAGCAAAGCCTGTCCAAGGAAGGGACATGACCTTTGTCCTTGGAAAGACCCACAGAGCACTCCTAGGCACATTCCCACTGTGCTAAGTTGCTTATCTACAAATAACAGGAGAGATCTGCTGCGCCAGGTGTCCCTGACTCAGTCAGGCTAGGTGGGGATCCATAGCAACCCCCTAGCAGCCACCAATCAGCATGAGACAGGGAAATACCTGGGATGCCAGATGACCCTCCCAGTAGTTTATGGTGGTTGATAATGTGTTGGGAAACCATGTAGTTCAACAGGAACACCCCTCTTGGCTTAAACCAATCAGTTCAAATGAATCCCCCTCTTGTAGTAACCAATCACCCCTACCCAACTTGTTCCCACCAGTGAATGTGCTAATCATGTTTTAGAGTTGTTATTTGATTTTCCCGTGGTGTGTGATGATTTGTTAAGAGATGCTATGATGTATGTGGGGGTCCCTGCATTGTCCAAAGAATGTATAAAATTGCTGCAAACCCTGGGTTCGGGGCCTCTCAGCATCACCAGTTGCTATGTGTGTGCGCGCGCGGAGGACCGAGCTAGCTTGCAATAAACACCTCTTTGCTGTTTACATCAATCTGGGTCTCTGGTGGTCTTTTGGGGGTCCCAAATTCCAGCATAACACCATATCTTGGAAAGAAAGCTCCTTGCCTTCCAGGGACCCTGAAGATTTGGATAAGGAAGTGTCAGCTCTTGGTGGAGATAAGGCAAAAAATATGTCCTTCTTTTCCAGGTCATATGAGCCTTCTGGATTTCCATACTGCCCTAGGAACAGAACCACCCTTCCACACCACTGCCTACCATCATCAACAAAGGCAAAACCACAAAAGACTGAGAATGAATTTTTTATTAGGCAGTTATGTACAACAGTAGCTCAATAGTGTGGCAGTCACTTCTGAGCTTCTAGGTTAGCCTGGATGGGGTCAGTAGGATGCTCCAACACTTGGCTCATGGGTGTGTAGATGTCACATGCTTTTCTCAGCCATCTTAATACTATTGTCCTGATGCTGCAGAGTTCTTTCGGAAAACTACCATGATAATGAGGCAGAGGGTAACATTTGGATTCCAAGAATCTTCCCAGCTCTGTGTTAAACTATGGCCCTGACTTTCCTCATTTAGTCCTCTTAGCACCCATGAGGAGTCCTACATTGTCTTTGCTTTATCAGAAAGGAAACTAAGGTTGATTACAGGTTTTAATGTCCACTCCCAGGGGTTGTTCTCGTGCTTGATTCATTTCATGCCCACAGAAATTCATTAAAGCAGTACTTTGTCATCATAATGTAACAGTGATCCACTTTATGAGTTGAATGTAACCCTTGTTGCTCTGCCACTGTAACTTATTTATTTATTTGGGGGTACTGGGGATTGAACTCAGGGGCACTCTATCACTGAGCCAGATTCCTAGCCCTATTATGTATTTTATTTAGAGATAGGGTCTCACTGATTTTCCTAGCTTTTGCTGAGGCTGGCTTTGAACTCATGATCCTCCTGTCTCAGCCTCCAGAGAAACTGGGACTACAGGTGTGCCCCACCATGTTCAGCATGCAATTTATTTTTAATAATGGATTTGTTTCTCTTCCTCCCAGGGGAAACCTTTCTTTCCCATTTTAGGGTCCTTGAGTACATACCCACCATAGGAATGAAGTAATCCAGACTTTGGGGATGGTACCAGAAGATCTCAGGAATGACTCTCTCCCAAATTAACAAGTGAATTGCAACTCCAGACAGAGAACACTTGGAATGTAGCCTTTGAATCACCTCTTTAAAAGCCCCCTGTTCCTGCTAATGGGCAGAATCATAGCCTTTTGGACCGGAGTCTCCTGTGTTTTTCTTTTGCTAGCAAAGCAATAAACCTTTGTTTTTCTTTTTCTCAAACGATATCCTAGTTATTGAATTGGCATCAGGGACAAGGACTGAGTTTTTGGCAAAAACTCTACTGTTGTGAATAGTAAGAAAATTCAATAAATTGAGTTATGGGATATGGGTATTTGAGAGATAGTATCAGTATGAATGATAATATTTTGAAAAAATTTCATCATAGCTTACAAAAGCAGAGCCTAATGAAGTGTTTCAAAACAGAAGAGACTTAAGATGATGGTAGCTTATTTATTACAGGTAGTTTTCAAATGTAAAACCTCTGATAAGAATCCATAACAGGAAAAGAACAACTGATAAGGAAATTTGGATGGTTCTGGGGGATGCAAAACAAGAAAAATAGAGCCAATCTCCTCAAAATATTTTAGACCTGATGTTTATAAAAATTCCAATCAAGCATATTTCTTGAAGACAGAAAATGCTACATGTCATCTAACAAAATGGATGAACATGAGCTTTATAAAGGATAAAATCTTGTCATGTAAGTTTTATAATAATGAGATACACGTATCAGGTCATGCATTTATCTAGGTAGCAAACAAAAATTTGGAGTAGGTCTTGGACCCCTTTATTTTTGCATGATCTCATAAGAAAGTCTGGTGTCATACTGGGTTGAGAACCACTGACCTTGAAAAAGCAAGATCCAAAGTAATCATCTTAAATAACAAATCATAACCAGCATTGCTATTCTGCATTGCCTGACATCCTAAGAATATTAGAAATACCACCAGATTTCCCAAAGTATAGGAAAACTCATAACTGTTTTATATGAACCATTTTGGTATTTTCTCTGATGTTAAGACATAAAAAAGAAAGTGAGGGTATTGACAAATTTCTGGGGACTTCTCATTTTAGAGACAAAAGAAAAAGCTTTTGAAATCAAAAACTTGATCCTCATCCTTCAGGCCAATCCAATAATGAAGACAAGGTCTTGAGAAAAAGGAAAAAGAAGGTTTGTTGCTTTGCTAGCAAAGGAGAAACACAGGGGACTTCTATCCCAAAGGCTGTGATTCTACCCATCAGCAGGAACAGGGGCTTTTCATAGAGGTGAGTCAGAGAAAATGAGATTAGGGAGGAGAGATAGAATTTTAATAGGATAAAAAATACACAAATTCATTACCTGCAGGGAGATAATCACAAAGTCATTACTGGCCCAACATAATTGAGACACCTATGCCTATGGAAAGGTGAAGGGGACAATGAGGAATGTAGACAATTTAGAGGTGGGAAGGACTAGTAAATTATTTTTTAATGTCATCCAGTGGGTTTGAAGAAAAATACAAGGGGCCTGGGACAAAGTTCACCCTGCCCAAGGAACAGAAAATGCATTGTACATGACTCATTTTTTGGACTATTCAGTAGAACTGAAATAAGAACATGGCCTATGACAAAAGTGTCCTTTGTATATCAGGTAAAAGAACAAATTTTTGTGAATAACTAGATGTCTTCTGGAGATTCACAGTTTGCAGGTGAAGAAGACATCCTGATGGTTTTAATTTATTTTTATTATATTTAGGATCTGATTTTATGATGGCAAATTTTAAAAAAAAGTTGTTAGAGGAGATTTATTACTTGATTAAGATAGGACAAAGAGTATCTGATTAAAGTAACATTTAATCAAAGTAACAACAAAACATCTACAAATAAACATGGAAAATAACATGATTGTAACAAATCTTTGCTCTTTCATAAGCTAGGAGACTTTGCTTTCTTAAATAATGAAAGAGATAATAAAGACACTATAAGATAGAGAAAATTATTTCAGCAAGTCACAAAATTTTTGGTGTATAGTCATATTATCCAGAAAATAGAGATGTGTTTGTCAGATTCCTATGCAATGGTTAGTCAGTTAAATTCTAATTTAGGTACTGTTGAAGTCTTTCCAGATGGAATTAAGGTTACTAATCATCAGCTGACTGTAAAATAGGGAGATTATCCTGAAGTTGTCTAATGTTGTCTAGTGGTCCCAACATAATGTCTCCTTAAATGTAGACAAAAAGAAGAAGGAGGAGGAGGAGGAGGAGGAGGAGGAGGAGGAGGAGGAGGAGGAGAAGGAAGAGGAGGAGAAGTAGTAGTAGTGGTGGTGGTGGTGGAGAAGAAAGCTATAGAGATGAGGTAGAAGTGAAAATCAAAGACAACTGAAAATGGAGAATTTGATAAGCCCTGCAGATTTTGAAGATGGAGGAGTTTGCCATGGGCTAGGGAATGTGGGTGGCTTAGGGGAGCTCAAAACAACCACCTAATTATTGCTGAAAGCTTGGTCCTTGTCCTTTTCCCTAATGCCAATTCAATAACTATGATATGGTTTTGAGATAAAAGGAAAACAAAGGTTTATTGCTTTGCTAAGAAAGGAGAAACTCAGGAGAATTCTGTCCCAAAGGCTATGATTCTGCCCATCAGTAGGAAGCGGAGGCTTTTAAAGAGGTGATTCAAAGGCTACATTCCAAGTGTTCTCTGTCTGGAGTTGTAATTCTCTTGTTAATTTGGGAGTCATTCCTGAGATCTTCTGGTACCATCCCCAAAGTCTGGATTACTTCATTCCTATGGTGGGTGTGTACTCAAGGACCCCAAAATCTGCCTAAAATGGGAAAGAAAGGTAATCCTGTTTCCCCAAGATTAGGGAGGAGAAGAGACTAGGAGGAGCAGGGACAGAGGAAAAGAAAGAAACATGTCCATTTATAAAAATAAGTTGCAGTGGCAGAGCAGCAAGGGTTATATTCAAAGCATAAAGTGAACCACTGTTACATAATGACTTGCAGATATAAAATAGTGTTCAATTCTGAAATCACAAGGAACTGATTCTGAGCAACAGTCAATCACCATCAAGGATACACGTGAAAGCTAATAATTCCCCAGGCTCTCCAGAAAGGAATGCAGCCCCACCAACAACTTGATCTGAGCCTGGTGGAAGCAGAGAACTAAGGAATCCATGTTGTTCCTGGACTTCTCACCTACAGCACTGTGAGATGATGAGCAGTGTTTGTGGCTTTAAGCATTTGAATTTCTGGTAATTTGTTATACTAGTAATAAAAAACTAGTATACCATTCACATTATAGGCAAAGGCAATAAACAGTAAAGAGTCTGATTCAAAGGCTACATTCCAAGTGTTCTCTGAACAAACTGCTAAGAGGCTATTATTTTTCATAGTTTTCCCAACTATGGGAAATAAACCAAGGCAAATAAATTCCAAGTTTTGTGTTTCATATTGAGTTCTGTGTTTTATATTTTGTGTTTCAGATTTTGTATTTCATATTCCATAAAATAACTGGTTCTTTATAAAAGTACATAATGTTAGGTCTGATATCAGGGAAATCTGTGAGATCAGAATTAATTTCATAGTAACACTATGATGTTATTAACAAGAAACGTAATTCATTGTTGCTCTTTTCAAATGAATAAAAGTTTACATTTTTCTTAGTTAATTTCCAACAGACATAGAGCCCACACAAATAAAAGTTATTTGGAATCTCTTAAATGTATAGAATGTACAGGAATCTGCAGTCTAATGATCTAAGAAATGATACAAAAGTAGAAAAATGAAGTACTACTTTACCAATAATTATATGAAATGTAAATGGATTAACATGCAGAAATGGGTATAATGTATTATAAATCATTATCTAACTGAACTATCTATAATAGATTTTCTTTAGGGCCACAGACAAAAACAGGTTGAAAATAAAATGAAAAATCATGTTCAATGCAGAGTTGCCAAAAGAAAAGTAAAGTAGCTATGATAGTATCAGACTTTAATATAAATATGTTACTTTAGAAAAATAACATTTCATAATGACAAAAGGGACAATCCATTAAGAAGGTGCAGCAATTATAAATCATAGCCACTGAACAACAGAGCCCGTAACACATGAAACAAAAATTGGCAAAATTGAAAGGAGAATCAATTTTGTAATAAATTTTGGAGACATGAATGCCCACATTCAATACTTTATAGAACAACTGGATAACAAAAGAACAAGAAAATAGAAGGTGTGATTGAACCTACATACCAAAGTAGACCTAACTGATACCTTTATAAGCCCATCCAACCACAACAGAATTTACATTATTTTGAAGCACATACAGAACATTCTTGAGGATAGACCATATATCAGGACACAAAACAAGTGTAAAATAACTGAAATCATACCAACTGTGTTCCTTGATCTCAATGGAATGAAAATACAAATCAAAGCAGGAGATTTGGAAAAATTTTAAATATGTGTAAAGTAAACAACATACTCCTGAGCAATAAATGGACAGAGAAGAAATCACATATAAAATTAGGAAAACATTTAAAATAAATAAAATAAAAGCTCTATATTCTACATCTTGTGGGACATAGTGAAATCACTGTGTACAGAGAAAAATTACAGCTACAAACATGAATTTTTAAATACAATACAGATCTCAAGTCAAAAACTTAATATTTCACCTTAAGAAACTAGAATGAGAAAACTAATCCCAAAGCCAACAGAAAAAAAACGTGTATAGCCAGTCATGGTGGCACATACTTGTAATCCCAATGCCTAGAAAGGCTAAGGAAGGAGAATCACGAGCTCAAAGCTAGAGTCAGCAATTAGTGGAGACTTAAGCAACTTAGCGAGACCTTGTGTCAAAATGAAAAATAAAAAGGGGATGTGGCTCCATGATTAAGTGCCCCTGCGCCCTTGTGTTCAATCTGTGGTACCAAAAAAAAAAAAAAAAAAAAAAA
>NW_026000244.1:1485559-1508957 GCF_001458135.2 Marmota marmota marmota | reverse complement strand
TGCTAAGAGCCAAGTATATGATGCATGGCATTTTTGGTTGAAAGGTGATGCCAGCTAGCCATTGAGATGATATGATTATGTTAAGATTTGCATTTATATGGATATTGGACTCCTGCTGTTCACCTAGGCCTGCTACGGGACTCCTGGAGAGTTCCCATTGGTTGGGGAAGTACAGTAGTAGGGAGTTCCGGGGGAGGAACTCTCTCTGGCGGTTTGGGAGGAGGCAGCGTGTGTGGATCGGAAATCTTCCTGGGCGCGTACCAGACATTGGCGGCAGTTTCAAAAAATAAAGTTTGTTCCTGCTTGAGTGGTTCCTGATTTTGTGCCCAGCCAGACTGTGGCAAGATAACCCAGACGAAATTGAGAAATTTCTGAAAATACATAAACTACTAAAACTAAGGAAGAAGTACAAAACTTGAGTAGACATATAATGAAAAACATTGAAGTCACAAACTAAAACATTTGATAAAAGACCCAAACCTAATGATTACACTTATGACAACAAGAATTAACAACATTCCTCAATCTCTTCCAAATAGTAGAAGAGAAGGGACTACTTCCTAAGATTCTTTATGTAGTTTTTTGGGAAGTGGGGGGAGTACCAAGGATTGTTCTCAGAGGCACTCCACCACTGAGCCACATCCCCAGCCCTATTTTTTATTTTATTTAGAGACAGGGTCGCACTGAGTTGCTTAGTGCCTTGCAACTGAAGCTGGCTTTGAACTTGTGATTCTCCTGTCATAGCCTCCTAAGCTGCTGTGATTACAGGTGGGTGCCACTGTGCTCGGCCTCTTTATGTACTTTTTAAAAAAAATTTTTGAATTTTTAAAATTTGTTCTAATTAGTTATATATGACAACAGAATGCATTTGGAAGGGAAGAATGGAGGAACTTTATATACTTTTGATGTTGTCAAAAGTTAAAATAAGAAGTATCATGTCCATTCCAATTCAAATTTGCAGTGATAGTTTCTGATCTCCAGCTATGGTTCAAACAGCATTTTTAGACTTTCATATAAATTCAAAGGAAATTTTAATATTTCAAACTTCACTGAACAGCAATTGAGGAGCTTACACCTTACCTCAAATGGAAAGTGATTAATCTCTGATGTTATGACAAGATAAAATGTGAATATCAAAAGAAGAAACTAATAGAATTCTGTAAATGATTTCTAGGGGATCAATATGCTCACTTATAACATCATACACTAATATATAGATATTAATGTTTTGTAGGATCTACCTGTGTAAAAAAAAGTCTTTTCCAGGGTTAAAATGTGTAAAATCTCATTATAGAGCAACATTTACAGATGAACATTTCCAGTCAATTTAATAATACAGAATATTCATTTTAGATCCCACTTCAGCAAACCATTATTTCCCCTTCTTCCCAAATAAAGAAAAAGTTCAATCTTATCATTCAATCTTAGCAGATCAACACACAAAATATTTTCACTCAGTTTCCAATGTTTCGAAATTAATCCAGAACTATATGGGAATTTGTTTTCTACTTTGTCTTATGTGTATCTGCATAATATCCTATTTCTTTTCACCTTAACTCAAAAAGCCGTTGACCTTCTGGCTTTTAATAATAAATGTTTATCAATTAAAACATATCTGATTTATTATAATCATCTGAGTACATTTAGCACAAACATTAGCTACTGAAAAATGGGACATCTGCCTTGGGTTATGTACATATGTACATTGCATTCTTGTTGGTGACTTTTCCTGAAAAATTCTCTCAGTAGCCAGAGTTTTTGAAGAAATATCTAGTTCTTATCAAGGAATTTAGTAGAAAGAGAACTTGCCTGGAGCGTGAGGACAATGGTGGAAATGTTACAGCTCATGGGATTCAAGAGGAGAAAGATTCAATTTAAGAACACTAAAAGGAAATTTAGTTACAGCCTCAACTTTGAGACTTGGTCTTTATTACAGAAATAAAATTACTTTCATTAGCCTTCCTGGGCTTCACCGGTCTTCAGGAAATTTAAATGCCAGTGGTGTGGAGGTTAATGTCTGTCACAATCTGTAGTTTCTGCTATTTATGCATTCACAGTATGTTTATCTTAAAATCAAAGGTTTTGTGGTTAGTAAAAATTTAATAAGGATTATATTACTGTCTCATTAGATGCTTATAGCAGACATCTATGTAAACTTATGAGGTCTAAGTTTTATTTAGGAGGTGAATTTTTTCAGTACAGGAATAATAAACTTTGCTATGACATAATTTGCACTTAAAAACCCATCATAACCTGATGAGAACAAACATTTTTTTTTAACTGCTGTTAATTAAACATGGATAAGCTATTTCCCATGAGACTAATACTGGGAACCAAATTTGATTCTTAAATCTGGCCCAATTATTGCTTGTAAACAAAAATGACCTTTCACAGTATGATAAATTCAGACCCAACAGTATTTGTTAACTATCCATTCCTTGGTGACTGTTTTCACCTGCCTTATTTAATTTAAACTCTGGGGCATTCCTATTAAGTAATGGTGTTATTCAAATTTAAGAAAAAAACACAATCTCATTGTTCCTATCTTACAAAGGAGAAAATTGAGTCATATAGAATTTAAGAATTTGTTTAAAACTGTACTATTACAAAGTAGTAGAAACTGGTTTTGAACACAAATATTCAGCATTGGAAGTTCATGATCTTTAACTATATTATCCTGATGCTTATATATTTATAGAAATGTTTATAAGAGCAAAACTGAAGAATGGCCTCCTAATTCCTGTCAACAGGGGAAATTTAAATAAATTATGTAAATTTAAATGAATTATGGGAAATTTAAATAAATTATGCCTATAGAACAGCAAACCATCTATGTAAATATATATATAATACATAGTCATGTACATGGAAGTGTGGCATGTTTGTGTGTGTGCCTGAAAATGTGCAGGATAGGGTCAACTCAGCTAACCTGAATTGCTCAAACCCTGTATCTTTCAAAGAAAAGTTTTCTCTCTTGTTTCCTGGAAGAAAATCTTTAACCCCTTGGAATATCTTGCCTAGGAAGAATGTATTTGTTTATTAGGAAGTTGGGCCATTCAAGAATAGTCTATATTAACAATATGGTTTCCCTAAGGACTTTGTGCTAAATGTCTCAGGATTTGGAGACTGAGTAACTAAGTTCAGCCATGAAGGCACTCCAAGCATATGTGAAAGACATTCAGTTAAAAACCCAGACAACAAGGCTTTCCAGCTTGACAATACACTACTGTCTCCTTATTCTGTGTAGTCTCCTCTTACCTGTGGGGGGTATATTCCAAGACCTTAGTGGATGCCTGAAGCGACAGATAATACTGAACCTTATCTATACTATGATTTTTGCTATACATACATAACTATGATAAAGTTTAACATACAAATCTGACCCAGCAAGAGAATAGCAATAACTAATAATAAAATGAAGCAATTATAAAAATATGCTGCAATAAAAATTATGTGAATGTGATCTTTCCTTCAATTGCCATAGGGCAGGTAGCACAGGTAGTATGGATATACTGGACAAAGGGATGATTCATATTCTTGGCGACACCAAGAAATATGGTGTGAAATTATTCATGCCACTCCTAATAGCAATTTAGAACTTATGAACAGTTTCTGTCTGGGATTTGCCATTATTATTGTGACTAAAATCACAGGCAGCAAAACTACACATGAAAGGTACTACTGTAGTTCATACCTATTTTTCTACTTTATTGTTGGGAGAATTGAACACCATCTCTAAGATGCAACAGGAAGAGGACACTACAAACTTGCTTTTTAGCAATAGGTCTGACCTCCCTATTTTTTCTTTTACCTTTGCTGATTTTATCTTTTATCCTATCACTTTAATGAATAGTAACAGAATGTTTAACAGCTTTGCTATGTTCTAGAAAATTATTAAACCTGAGGATGCTTTGGGGAACATCCAACAATAGTGTGTGTGCATATTTACATGATATATGAAAGCACAGGAATGTGGCTGCAAAAATGCACACAAAACACAAGACAAGGTTCTTCAACCTTTGGAAAGCAGGATGGTAGTAAGGCAGAGGGGAAAGGTCCCCTTTTAATTTTGGAATGTTCATGTTTTAATGTTCAAATATTTATAAGATTCAAGCATGGATTGTGTAATTAAAAAGAACAAAATATGCTTAAAATTATTGTGCAGCAGGGCTTATTTAAATTATTTATTTTAAAACATATGGAACCGAGAAACTATCTTGGAAGTCTTTTTCAGAGATAGAAATACTTTTTGGTCACAGTGCAAATGTGTTTGCCAGTTTTTTGTTATTATAACAAATCCTTAAGATACATCACCTTAAAAAGAGGAAAGGTTCATTATGTCTCATGGTTTCAGTCTTTTGTTTGTAGTTCCTATTGCTTTTAGCCCTTGGTGAGACCAGAACATCACAGCTGGGAGTGCATGGTGGACCCAATCTGCTTACCTCATAGCTGAGAAGGAAAGAAAGAAAAAGAAAAAGAGAGGCACCTCATAATGCTCTTTGAGGGAACACCTTCAACACCTCTAAAACCTCCTACTAGGCCCCACCTCTTAAAGGTTCTGCCCCCTTTCAATAGCACCAAGTTGGGGATCAGGTCCTTAACACACAGTTATGTGGGAGACATTCCAGATCCAAATTATAGCAGCAGATGTTCAGTAAGCAAGGTACTTGTGTGGAGCTCACTAATGTTTAGAAACAGCCATGCTCTTTTGAAGTGGGTAATTATTTGGCTTCTTTGTCCTGGAAAATGTTTTTAGTTGCCATACAATGACAATCTAGGTGATATTAAGTGATTAAGTTGTCTCTCAGTAATTTTTTTTTTTTTGATTCCAGGGTTTGAACTCAGGAGGACCACTGAGCCACACCCCCAGCCCTATTTTGTATTTTGTTTAGAGAAAGAGTTGCTTAGTGCCTCGCTTTTGCTGAAGCTGGCTTTGAGGGATCCTCTTGAGATTTCAACAGCTGCAGAGTGCAAGAGACAACTGGAAATACAACTGGGCTAAAGCACACAACTCTGAGGGGCTGCTTTGTGGCTTCTCTCAAAAAGGACAAAATATGGCAAACAAGACACTTGTTTGCCCCCAAAGTATACCCTGTATTCTTATTTGTGCAATAGCTTGTTTTCAGTTTTGGTAATCAAATTATACAGACCTGCACACAAAGTTCTGATTTGCCATGATTCTAGCATGGAGTCAGGAATGATTTTTCCCTTGTTTGCTCAAATCAGTTTTTTGGTTTTTTTAAATAAGAAAAAGTCATTATGTCTATGTTTTCTTACATTTATCTCTATTTACATGAAGGGTGGGCTTGAACAAAGGAATGAAATATTACCAAATAATCTTGAAAACAGAAATATTTAGAGAAATACCATATAACCTTCTCTTTCAAAGGAAGCATTGCAGGACAGGCTGAGTAAACTGTCTGCAGGGCATGCCAAACAAAGTTAGCTGCAGGATGACCAGGCCACTCAAACCCTCTGTCTGGTTCTTTATCAACTATTTGCTTCAAGCCCAAACGCCCAAGCCCCCACCCCCCCAGCTGAGCGCTTCACGCCCTGCTCAAGGCTGAACACTCAACCCCCTGCTCAAGGCAGAACACTTAACCCCCTCTTGTGCCAACAAAGCAGCTTCAGACCCAGAGACTCCATTAGATTTGGACTATTAAAACTCCCTCCTGCCGGGCCCCTCTCTCTCTTGCTTTCTCTGTCTCTCTCTTGCGTTCTCTCTCTCTCTCTCTCTCTCCTTCTCTTTCTCTCTTTTCTCCTCTGTTGCACTGCTGCAATAAAGACTCTTGGTCTTGAGTGTTGTGGTCACTTTCCTTTCAAGCGTTATTTTTATTATTTGCCAAAGAAATTGCATACTGATCTTTCCTTACACCAACACTGTTTTTCATCTACTTATGCATAACAAGAGTCTTTTAGTGGCATAGTTAATGACAATGCTTCTTGTGTTTGGTAAACAGGTTGTCATGTTTAATGTGTTAATTCTTTACAATCCTGTAATTAGCCCATTTTGTATTACTATGATAAAATACCCAAGGCAAACTAACTGTATAAAGAAAAGAGGTTTATTTTCACTTATAGTTCTGAAGATCCAAGATCAAGGGGTTGAATTTTGTGATGATCTTTCAGCTGACAGCTTGAAGAAGTACAGCCTTCATATAGCAAGAAACAGAGTGTGTATTTCTTTTCTGGTCCCTCTCATTCTTCTTGTAAAGCTATCAAAATTCAATCATGGTAGCTCTACTCTGATAACCCTGTGTAATCCTAATCAGCTTTCAAAAACCCTACATCTGAACACCATAGCAAGATTGTTACCATTCCCTCACTACCTCATAATGAGGCTTACATTTCAACATAGGAATCCTTGGCGGACACCCTCAAGTATTTCCAAGCCATCATAAATGCTAAATTATTTGTAGGTGATAGGCAGCTTTCATGATGGCCCCCAATGACCCTGCGCCCTGGCATTTGCACTTTTAAATAATTAACTCTTCTGAGTGTAAGTTTATTCTAGTGGATTATCTCTAGCAAATAAAAGAAGGAATAAATAATATCAAGAAAGGCCATAAAATGAGGTCAGAAATGAAGTCATAAAAGGTAACATGACTTTGCCTTTTCTTTCTCCCTCCCTCCCCCTCCCTCCCCACCCCTTCTCTCTCTCTCCATCAATTTTGAGGGAAGCAAGCCTGCCACATGAAGCAGTACTTTGGAGAACTGTGGAACTGAAGCCTCTTGTTCACAAAATTAAAAGGAATCTTAGAAATGGCTCATCTAGTCTTAATCAAATTTTTAGATTACTGAAACCTGTCTCACTGTGACTGCAACCTCATGAGAGACAGATCCACCATCCTCTGGCTAAAACACTTCCAAACTCCTAACCCTGAGGAACTGTGTGAACTAATAAAATATTTTTAATTTAAAAATGCTACATTTTGGGGCAACTTTCTCTGCAGAAATAGCTGATACAAACATTTGTGATAAGAGGCACATGGATTAATGGATGATCATAATAACAAATGAGTCATGATGTTTAGCTTGACTGGTGGATAATCTGACTTTTTAAAGTATTTTTTTAAATCTTTCTACTCCATTAAATAATTTACATTTTCATTTTTGGAGGAAACTTTTTTTCTTAAGATCTCTAAGAATTCTCAGTACAAATGCTATTAAAATAAAAGTAGTATGAATCAATTTTTAGGTGTTATTTTTTAAAAAACAAGTGTTTCTTGCACCATAGAAAAATGTGATTTCTAGCCAAGGAACACATCACTAACATATGCTTCTGAGTAATCTGACACAAGAGCTGAGCTGTGTTATGGACAAACCATGGAATATGTGAATAATCCAAGCATACATTAATCACTTTCAAATAGGAAGAAGAGAAATGAAATAAAATTAAAATTTTTTCCTTCTTCTTACTCTTTTTTTTTTAAATTAGCTTTTCTAGTGTTGAAAAATGTGAAAATGGGGATTTTAAAGTAAAAAAAAAAAATCCCATAATCCTGGTGTGTTGAACCTGACAGAAGCCAAAATGCATGTATGTGATAATATCATACTCATTTATTTATGCAGCTTATACCATAAATGATAACTTAGTAAGTGGGGACTACAGCATGAATGTAAAATAGGATATTACCAACATATATATTTATATTACATATATTGAGCCCCAGAAGAACCACTCCATTTTCTTAAAATTTTGCCTTAATTATTTTTTGTCTTGACTGTGACATACACGCCCAGTTGTTTCTTTTCAGTGCAATGTTAGCAAATTTACAATCAAATTGTTGCCATAATGGTGGCATATTTTTATTCCTAATGCAGTCACCCAAATCACACTGAAGACATCACTGGAAAAAGTAATGTTTCATTGAATCCTAAATTGAGTGTTAAATTAAATTTTATCACTAAAATTCTAAAAACTTTCACTCATATCCATGCAAATAATTGTTGTTATAGAAATAGAATATAGCAGCAATTTAATGGGGAGAGCTCTGTATTAAAGATAAAAAGGCAAAACACTAAATCTGAACAAATAAAAATAATGGAATTTCAATATGATTCTCTTCCTACCTCTTATTAAACTTACTACCTTAAATAAGAATATTTCTCTACTTTTTGTTGAGAGGAACTACAGATTCCTGTGTTATTTCTTCCACAAAGATTTATGTCAACCAAGAAAAATAGCATCAGACTTGGAAAGTGTTAAGCAATACATAAACTTAACACTTTATTTAAGGTATTTACTTATCCATTTGAACATAAGGAAAGTTATATACTTTTGGAGAAATTATTTTTTAATGCAAATACATGCAACTACACATTTTCCTGTAAATCTCAGTATTTTGACATTAACTTTGAATTGTTAAAGGACAATATTACTTTTTCTGCAAATTTTTTTGGTTTACCTAAATTTCAGCAGATGACAATTTCTGAAAATATCAGAAGCATTTTTTTTGAATATGTATTATCCAACTGGCATTGCGTTTAATATTTTTCACTTAGTATTTATTTAGATATGATATTGACAATGCAATAATGGCAAGAATTAATATTTCTTCAAATCATCCAAACATATAATGTTATTCTGTAACCCGAGACTTTTCCTCTGAGCTGCATTGCTCCAAACCTACTTATTTCATCTTAATTTTCTTTCATCCCTGTTAGCCCCCTTTTAAATAATTTGTCTCCTCTCCCTTTCAACTATTTAATTTCTACAATTTTATTGGACTTGAGCCTTTATTTTCTAGTATCCTTAAATTATTTCCTACAAAAATTTCATCATATAATCCTTTTTAGTATCAGCCTTATTGTACTCTTCATGAGGAGATACTGAATGAGCCTCTAAGAGCCCTGTTCTCTGGAGATCATTCTACAAACTGAACAGCAATTCTGCATTCCCTTTAATGCATTGTTTCTAAAGGTAAACAATGGAGAACTCAGTGAGTTCTCCAAAAAATAGCAATAATTAGTCCTTAGAATATTAAGCAAGTCACACTATGGATTTAGAGACCTATGGCAATATAATCTCTCCTTGACCTCTCTCTTTTTTTCCCCATTTCTATTTTGTCTTTTGTAATCATTTCAGTTTTCAGTTACTATAATGAAATATACCTGAGGCTGGGTGGCTCATAAAGAAGAAAGGCTTATTTATCTTACAGTTTGGAAGGCTGAGAGTCCAGATAGCATGGCTCTGGTGCTGGCTCCTCTAGCTGCATTACCTCCCAGCAAATGGCATCATGTTGGGAACACATGCAAAAGAGAGAGATCACAAATTGAGGCAGAAAGACAGTGAAAGGGGGGTCCAGTCTTGCACCTTTTATAAGAAGAACTAACAAGGGCTCCACAAAAATGACATCAATTCTTTCCAAAAGTGGCACCTTCAATTATCTAATTACTTCCATGGGGTCCTATTTGTGAAACTTCCACACCACCACACTGAGGATCCACTCTTCCTTGGCAAATACAAACCATATCCAAACCCTTATCTTTGCAGTGTGATTCTCTATCATTTTCTCTTGTCTGCCCAGCATTTGGATCTATGTTTATATTCTCCACCTCAGTTTTTTAGTCCATTTATTCTCCTTAATTTCCAATTCATTCTAATCACCTTCTCTGATGGCTGTCTTTACTTTAAACTAAAATTCCCCTTAAATGTGTCTCCAGGTTTCAATCAATATGCTAGAAGTCAAATAAGCTGTGGTTGAGCATGTTTCTGGAGAATGTCTTACACTAATGGATAAAACTCAGGATCCACTAAGAATAAATTGAGGTAGCACTCTAGCATTATTCAGTGCTGCTGGCACATCACGTTCTAATATATTTCACCAACCAGAAATTCAATTTTACTTCAAACCATGATTTCTTGTCTGATTTATTTCTCAGCTTCCAAATCTGAGCAGGACTAGGTGTTTTTCTTGGTGCTGTTCATGGTCGATGCTGAAGTGGTATGTGTGGCTCTCAGTGACACCCCACAAGCTGATTCAGCTAGAAAGGAAGACTGGCCTGAGGTGGAGGGAGCACAATTGAAACTTTCTGTGTCTTTTTGGGCAATCAAAGGCTGATTTCCCCTCAACTAGACTTCTGATTTAGAAGAAAGAGCTGACTTCCTCCAGGAAAGTAGCATCATTCTGATAAAGAACCTAATGGGTTAAAAGGATTAATGACACTCATTTGCTCCAGACATGCAGGCAGAATTAGCACACCCCTCTGTAAATCCAAAGAACTGGGCCATGAGGAAAACTTATTTGGCAAGCTTGATTCTTCTTTTCTGAGCTCTTGATCAGTGTCTGGAATGTTTAACAAACACCATGAACTAACCTTTGCATTCTAATTTTTGACTCTTTTGCCCTCTGCAAATACACAAACCTTGTTTTGTTTCTAAACAATTAAAGTAATTGATTAAAAAAAAGAAAGAAAAAGGAAAGCTTAAACCTACATTAGTGCCTTTTATTTTTAATATATAAAAAATAAAAATATACTTTTAATTGAGCTACAAATAGATTCATTATTCTTAAAAATTTACTTTTTATTGCTTTTTAGTGCTTGATGGCATCTATAAAGTTGGAAAATAAATTCTGAGTTCAGGTTAGTTCAGTGAAAACATACTTAATAGATGTCTTTGTGGAGCAGGTACTAATAATGAGAGCCCTGGTACCCTGAGGTGAGGAGGACGTGGTCCCTGTCCTCAAAGGGTTTATAGTCTTTTCACATCTTTGCAGACCTCTCAACGAATTCTTGAGAAGAGGGCTCAGCCTTTAGTGTGAAATAAGAGTCACTACTTTTCCTCCCTCCTTAAGAACATCCTAGCTTTCATTTTTTTCCTTGATATAAGAATTTTCAAAGTTTGGTAAGCAAGCAACCGTAAAATTTTTTTTTGACAGACTGTTAAATTTCTTCCTATTTATTTGGCATCTTTGTTAGAATAAATACAGTCTATACTCACATAGCATTTTATTTAGTTGCCAATGGACCTTTATTGTATTTATTTATATGCAGTGCTAAGAATCAAACCCAGTGCCTCACACATGCTAGGCAAGTGCTCTACCACTGAGCCACAACCTCAGCCTCTCACATAACATTTTGCCTAAATTTTTCTTAAGAATTTTTTGAGACATTATACCATATACACATTTAAAGTATTTAATTCAGTGGTTTGTGGTTTATTTACAGAGTTGTTCAATCTTACTACAATCTAATTGCAAAGCCTTTCTGTCATGCCTATAATGAAACTCCCATACCTATCAATACTCAATTCGAATTTCTTCTTCAACCATTATCCTAACCACTAATTTACTTTGAGTTTCTATGGATTTGAAATGACTATTCTAGACATTTTACATAAAAAGAAATTATAAAATCTTTTTGACTGGCTTTCTTCACTTAACATACTATTTTCACAGCTTACCCATGTTGTAGCATGTACCAGCACTTCATTTTTCTTATAAGGGCCAAAATGAATTTCTTTTTTTTTTCTTTCTTTTTTAAAATTATTTCTTTTTTAATTTATTTCTTATATACATGAAAATAGTGGAGTGCATTACATTCATAATTATCCATTCACAGCACAATTTTTTGTGACTCTGTATATAAAGTATGTTTACACCAAATTATGCCATTATACATGAGCTCTCTTATTTTTTTTGCATACAATTCTTAATATACCTTTATACCACCATTTATCATAACTCTGTTTGTATATAAGGTATGTTGACACCAAATTCACATCTTCATACATGTATTTTGTATAATGATGACCCTCGTCTTCCACCATCCTAGCTATTCCCCTTCCCCCTCCCTTGCCCTCCCTCCCCTATTCTCTGTCTAGAGGTAATTTTCCTCCCATGCTCTCCCTTCCTACCCCACTTTGAGTCCCCTCCCTTATATCAGAGAAAACATTCGGCATTTGATTTTTTGGGAATGGCTAACTTCACTTAGCACAATCTGCTCTAATGCCATCCATTTCCCTTCAAATGCCATGATCTTATTTTTTTTTTAGTGCTGAGTAGTATTCCATTGTGTATAAATGCCACATTTTTTTATCCATTCATCCGCTGAAGGACATCTAGGTTGGCTCCACAGTTTAGCTATTGTGAATTATGCTGCTATAAACATTGATGTGGCTGTGTCCCTGTAGAAATGCTGTTTTTAGGTCTTTTGGGTATAGTCCGAGAAGAGGAATAGCTGGGTCAAAAGGTGGTTCCATTTCCAGCTTTCCAAGGAATCTCCATACTGCTTTCCAAATTGGCTGCACTAATTTACAGTCCCACCAGCAGTGTATGAATGTACCTTTCTCCCTGCATCCTCGTCAACACTTGTTGTTGGTTGTCTTCATAATGTCTGCCATTCTTACTGGGGTGAGATGGTATCTTAGAGTAGTTTTGATTTGCATTTCTCTGATTGCTAGAGATGATGAGCATTTTTTTTTTTGTATATTTGTTGATTGATTGTATAACCTCTTCTGAGAAGTGTCTGTTCAGGTCCTTGCCCCATTTATTGATTTGATTATTTGTGTTTTTTTTTTTTTTTTTGGTGCTTATCTTGTGGAGCTCCTTACCCCAGAGATTAGAGCTCTATCTGATGTGTGAGGGGTAAAAATTTGTTCCCAGGATGTAGGCTCCCTGTTCACCTCACAGATTGTTTCTTTTGCTGAGAAAAAAAACTTTTTAGTTTGAATCCATCCCATTTGTTGATTCTTGGTTTTAATTCTTGCACTATAGGAGTCTTATTAAGGAAGTTGGGGCCCAGCCCCACATGATGAAGATTAGGGCCTATTTTTCTTCTATTAGATGCAGAGTTTCTGGTTTAATTCCTAGATCCTTGATCCATTTTGAGTTAACTTTTATGCATGGTGAGAGATAGAGATTCAATTTCATTTTGTTGCATATGGATTTCCAGTTTTCCCAGCTTCATTTGTTAAAGATGCTATCCTTTCTCCAGTGCATACTTTTGGCACTTTTGTCGAATATAAGATAGTTGTATATTTGTGGGTTAGTCTCTGTGTCCTCTATTCTGTACCATTGGTCTACCAGCCTGTTTTGGTGCCAGTACCATGTTGTTTTTGTTACTGTTGCTCTGTAGTATAGTTTAAGGTCTGGTATAGCAATACCACCTGTTTCACTCTTCCTGCTTAGAATTGCTTTAGCTATTCTGGGTCTCTTATTTTTCCAGGTGAATTTCATGATTGCTTTTTCTATCTTTATGAGGAATGCCATTGGGATTTTGATGGGAATTGCATTGAATCTGTATAGTGCTTTTGGTAGTATGGTCATTTTAATAATATTCATTCTGTCTATCCATGAGCAAGGTAGATCTTTCCATCATCTAAGGTCTTCTTCTATTTCTCTCTTTAGGGTTCTGTAGTTTTCATTGTATAGATCTTTCACCTCTTTTGTTAAGTTGATTTCCAAGTATTTTTTTTTTTGAGGATATTGTGAATGGGGTAGTTTTCCTCAATTCCTTTTCAGAGGATTTGTCACTGATACACAGAAATGCCTTTGATTTATGGGTGTTGATTTTATATCCTTCCACTTTGCTGAATTCACTTCCAAAATGAATTTCATTCTGTATGGTCAAGCTACATTTTCATCAATTGACAATTGTTTGGAATCTTTGTATTTTAGGCTATTATGAATAGTACTATTATAAACATTTGTGTACTAGGTTTTGTATTGTTTCTTTTGGGTATAAATTGAGGAGTGAAGTTTCTAAGTAATTGCTATGTTTTAGATATGAGGTATCCCACAAAAGCTTATGTGAGAGACAATGCAAGAAAGTTTAGAGGTCAAATGATTGGGTATGAGACTCTTAACTCAATGAGGGAATTAATCCACTAATAGGGATTAACAGGGTAGTAATTGTAGGTAAGACGGGGGTTGGCTAAAGGACGTGGATCACTGGAAGTGTGCCTTTGAGATATATATTTTGTCCCTGGTGAGCTGAGTTTAGTTTTTCTCTGCTTCCTGATTGTCGTGCCATGAGCTGCTTTCCTCTGCCATACACTTCCACCATGATTTCTGCCTGATCTTGGACACAGAGCCATGGAGTAGACCTATGAAACCATGAATGACAAATATACTTTTCCTCCTCTGAAATAGTTCTTATCAGGTCTTTCAGTCACGGTGGGGAAAATCTGACTGAAACAGTTATATAGAATTGTTTAACATTTTAAGAAAATGCTGAACTGTTTCCAATGCACTTGCACAATTTTATATTCCCGCCAGCAATATATGAGACTTCTGATTTTTTCACTACCTTGTCAAGACTTGCTCTTGTCTATCTGATAAAACTGAACACTGATGACACTGATTTCAGACCTCTAGCCTTCAGAACTATGAGAAAATAGATTTCTATAGTTTTGAGCTACAAAGTTTATGATACTTTGTTAGAGCAGCTTGGGGAAAATAATTGCGTGACCTCAAGGCTTTTGTGGCACTTTCACACTGACAGCCATTGCCTTGGTGTAGTGCACCACTAATAGGAGATGGACAGATGTGAGTGGTGGGAAGACAAGATTAAGAGAATGATTATATAAAATGGGTCTACTATGCTGATGCCCACAGTCTTTCTTTTCCAAGAATCAGTTTACTTGTAGCCCTGCCTGGCTTAAATGGATATGCCACATTTCTTACCAAACTCCCCATTATCAGCAGGAGAAATGCAGGGCCGAAATAATGTCGGTAAGAAGATGACACGTTACCCTGAAGGGGGGACTACTGTGACCCTTTCACAGAACAGACTCTGGAATTCAGGAAGATAAGGATAATTCCCCCCACCGTAAAATCTGTAAGAACAGGTTCTAATTAGAACAAGTTAGCATGGGCCAAAGTGATCTAGAATGGTCATAGCAGTGGGGAGCTGAAAATCTATGTCATCCTGCTGTCAGTCAAAAGGTAAGAGGTGGATTGGGCAGGATGCTCTGGAAACTTCTCTGAAATCTCCAATAAAACTGGACTGCAAGATAAGCATGCGGTTCCTCTCTTTTCTGAGAGGATCCACTCTCCTCTAGAGAGTGTCTCCTTTCCCCCTTTACCATCTCTTTTAACAAACTCATTCCTGTTCCTCTGAATAACATGTCTGAAATTTTTCTGACTTAATTGCAAGAATTGAGACTTGAAGGGGGGCCTTCATACTGCCACAGTTTCCCACAAGTCACCAGCCTTGTAACAGGCATTGTGGTGTGGTGGTGATGGCACAGCAAATTTAGGAACTAGATTTTATGGTTCAAATGGCACCTCTGCCATGGCCTATCTGTCTGATCTTGTGCCAGTTATTTAAATTGTTTGTGATCTAGATCCTCAGTTGTTAAGTGAAAAAAAATCAGTAATACCTACTTCAGAAGGTTGTTATGAGGATTAAATGAACACAACAGTTTTTGACTCCAGCTTTTGAGCTCCAAATTCATGCTACTCAATGTTATTATTAGCCTCTCTGTGGTTCAGTTTCTTCACCTAAAATGGGAGAGATGCCATCATTTGTGGGAACAGGAAGAGTTCTTCAGACAATACTTCACAGACTTATAAATGTTCGAATATTTGCTGTTGTTTTCCTGTAAATTGCTAACACATGGTAGGCACTGAGAAAGTTTTTGTTAAATGAGAAGATGAATTGTATGCAATGTGAACACAATATATTTCAAACTTTATTCTATTTTGTGCTAGTGATTTGTGTGAGTGTGGTGGCTACTAAGGTACATTAGGAAGCTCCGCCCCCAAGTATTAAGAACCAGTGAATTTGGATTTAGCTTCTACAAATTCTAAGCTGTATAACTGTTAGATAAACACATTCCTGGACCTGGTGTTTTCTTCATCTAGAAAATGAGAATATTGCATTATATAATCTTTCAGTTTCCTTTATCCTCATTAAAATATTCAATGATTCTGACTTACAAGAAGTAGGGCCTGGGACTGATTCCTCATTGTAGGCTCAGTATATTTGCAGTATATTTGGATAATATAAAAATGCAATTAAAACTATCATGTTAGGGACTAAACAAAAGGGTTTAGCTAGCAGAAGAAAGAAACCTCAAATTCAAGAGTAAGTTATTAGAGAATATTCTATCAACAGAATGAATGAAAATGAGGAGTAAAAATGAACAGAACCTCAAAGACGTAAAAATATTTACGTAATAAAAATCCTAGAAAAAGAGGAAAGAGAAAAAAAATATTTAAAGATATGTGGGTAGGAGCTTTTCAAATTTGTTAAAACAATTAAATACCAACTCCAAGAAGCTTAGCAAATACCAAGTTCCCTCTGACACAATGAAATCCATATTTAGAGAAATTTTAGTCTGTAGAAAGACAAAGAGATTTTGAAAGCAATAATAGAAAAAAAAACTCAATGTACAAGAGAATCTAAACAAAGATTAACAGTTGACCTACCATCACAAAACTTGGAAACCCAAGACTTTGCAATGAAATATTCAAAGTTCTAAATGAAAAAAAAAATTCTGTCAACATAGAATCCCACATCTAGTAAATAAGTTTCAAATGAAGAATAAATAAAGATTCCCCAGATGATTAAAAATCTTTAATGAGACTTCTCAGGTTCTTTCATTTTTCACTGGACATGTTCTGGCTCAGGTTAACATATCAGGATCTCACAAAGAAAAAAGCCCATTTAGCTTGTGAATCCTTCCCATTTTATATTCAGACAGTTGCATAGTTTTTGAGAACTATGCCCAATAAATCTAGTGATTTCAACTTTGTTGTTGATTTCTTTTTGATTAAGGAGCAAACTTTTTGTGTGTGTGTGGTACTGGGGATTGAACTGGGGGTCATTCTTTTATTGAACTACATCCTTTAAAAAAAAAACCCTTAAAAAAACTTTTTTAGTTTTTCTTTTTACTGTGAGACAAGGTCTCTTTAAGTTGTGAAGGCTGACCTTGAACTTGCAATCTTCCTTTCTCATCTTCCAGAGTTACTGATTACAGGCATGTTCCATCTGTACCCAGTTAAACTAGGAGCAATTTTAAACAAACATGGCTATTATGCTAAAAGTGTTAAATACAAAAGGAATCTACTGTGTGTCAATAGTGTATTCATAAAGTTGATAAACCTGGGTGGGTCATCTTCCTTCTTTCTTTTTCATGGGTTTTCCCTAAGCAGAAGAAACTAGCTTGCAGATCTTATATTTAGTTCCTTCCTTTGGATTTACTGGAATATTGTAAAATTCTTAAGATTAACTGCAGAACATTCCTCAGAGCCATTTAAACAGAAAATGTACATGATTCAAATGCGTAAAGAAAAAGTGCAGAAGTATTAGTACTGATAATTGTCCCTTTAAATTCTTCTCACCTCCGTAGAAGACTGGATTCTTAGCATTTGCAGAGTATGATATTATAAATTTGTATTATAAATGAGTACATTAAAACATTTTCATTTCACCAAGAACTCATGCAATGCAAGCCTTTTGCAAAATTAACAAAACTGTTTTCTGTAGACTACTATAATTATCCCTTTCTGGAACACTATGAGTAATTGAGTTTTGAATTGAAAGCAGTAGAGCAAGTCTGTCAAAATCAATTCAATTGATTTTTATTTATGCAGATACATTGAGTTTTACAATGGTTGAAGTTCTTTTGAAAGAAATCAGATTCCAAATGCCAGCCAAGGTTTGTATTCCAAATCTTGTGCCCCTTCTTTGATACTTCCCACAAATATTATATATTACTAAATTAAAAACCAAAAATTGAAATCAGCAAAAATCAGCATTTTTTTTTTTTTTTTGGTTCTTGGGATTGAACTCATGGGCACGAACTCAGGGGCACTTGGCCACTGAGTCACATTCCCAGCCCTATTTTGTATTTTATTTAGAGACAGGGTTCCACTGAGTTGCTTGGCACCTCACTTTTTCTGAGGCTGGCTTTGAACTCACAATCCTCCTGGCTCTGCCTCCCGAGCCACTGAGAAGACATTCTCCTAATGAGTAGGATGTTTTATTACATGTATGAACTTTTTTATTCTTATAAATATGGACTTAAAGGCAGGATCTATGAGACAAAAGTTATTTTTTAGAAAGAGAAAGTAACTCTTTCTAAATTGGATTTATTGAAACATAAAATACCAAATAATTCTGAGAAAGGGACCAAAATATAGAGTATATATTTGATATAAAATAGAGGATAACTAAAATGTTAGCTTATAAGAGCTCTGGCCTGCAGTTTCTAGAGACCATCCTGCCTCCAAATAGAGGCAAGCAAAAATGAGAAATAAAAAAAGAGATGGATGGTTGGGTGTGGTGACACTTGCCTATAATCCCAGCAGTTTTGGGAGGCTGAGCCAGGAGGATCATGAGTTCAAAGCCAGCCTCAGCAATGGTGAGGTGCTAAGCAACTTGGTGAGACCCTGTCTCTAAATAAAATACAAAACAGGGCCAAAGATGGGATCTGGCTCAGTGTTAAGTGCCTCTGAGTTCAATCCCTGGTGCCCTCCCCCAAAGAAGACAGATGCATGATCGATTGGTGAGTTTGAACCCCTAGATCTCAATGTTCCTTTACTTAAACCTATAGTGTTTGGATTTCTAAGTTAATGTACAGGTTCTTTGCATAAGCTTGAGGGTTTTCATTTTCTTCTGTTCTTTCAAATCAAAAAATTCTGACACATACATAGAATATTTGTGAACTTTATGGCATTCTACACAATAGGCATATATTCAGAGTATTGAAATTCATTATATTAGTGGATACAGTGTGATTTCAGTGAGATAGTATGCCCTTGTGATGTAAAATTTTAATGTGGAAAAAGATAACTATATTAAACAGTCTACATTGTGCATTTTCATGTATTTTAGGGAGAATTAACCATTTGCCAATATTATTATTTAGTATTATTTTGATGCAATAAAATGAGATAGAAAACAACAAATGATTCATAGCCATTGGAAAAAAAAATACCTTCTTATTTAAATAAATAACTCAGGTATCTAGAAAAAAATTCAAGTCAATGAGTTTCATCACTAAAATTAAGATGCCTTTTGCATTATGTGTGTGTATGTGTGTGTGTGTGTGTGTGTGTGTGTGTGTGTAGAATTTAAGTATTACATTATTTTATATTAAATTAGTCTTTTTATTCAATCCCCTGTTGCCCGGTTAATAATAACAATGGTTACAGATTGGTGATGTTTTGTTATTAATGATGTCTTTAGAAACCAAGGAACTATGACCTGTTTCTGATATGCCCTGTAGGAATGGAATAACTTCTGAATATTGAAAAATTATGAACAGCAAGACTGAAAATTATTGATAAAATATCAGCATGAGGACTTTGGGAAGATAATAATGATAAATAGTAAATAGTGAGAGGAATAAGTGGGCATATGCTGATCATTGCTGCTTGAAAATTGACATCTTAAATATCATGTCTCATTTATTACCCTTAGCAGTATTGCCAGAGAGGTGTTATTGTTGTTGTTATGGTTACTATTAACTACCACTTTGCAAATGAGTTAAGTAGGGAGCAGGGCATGTAAGCATCTGCCTGAGTTCATGGAATTTGTGAGCAACAGAACAAAGAGTCAGACTAAGTCCAAATGACTCCAAGACAGGCAGAACTGACTGAGGTTGGATCCCTGTCAGCTTTGATTTGCATGCAGGCTCCATTGTGTGACTCCAGTCAAGTTGCTCACCCTCCGTGTCCCTCCCTGTCTATTTTTTCTTTTCTTTTTTTTCCCCCCACTTATGTCATGGGAATAACAACAAAGTATGTAGGTGAGTTAATTCATGTAAAATGCTTTTATCAGTCCCTGGTACAATCTAAAAACTTTAGAAGTGTGGGTTGTGATTATTGTTCTGTTGTACTCCTATAATCTGGTGGGCTACCAAATTGTGGTGTTATTATGATTATTGACAGAAATTGCCATATTTTATTTTTTAAGTTCTGGAAAAAATAAGTAGATACACAGATGAAATTTCTTGGATGTACATTATTCTAGTCTACTGACTTAACACCATATAAATTAAATACAATGATCTGACCTAAAATTATAAGTTATCTATGATGAGATGAGATTACTTTCTAGTAATCTCTTGAATTATTTATATTAATTCTAAATAATTTGAAAAACTTATTTAACTAGACCAAATGATGTTTATGTACCATCTTACATAAAATAATTAGATCAGGGTATCAATTTACTATCACTTGTATGACTAAGATGTTCCACATCCAACTAAGTTATGTATCCAAATGTTTATGATCCTATTTTGCAAATTTATTGCTGTTTTATTCATAACCTCAATATGATTGCAATAAGTTAAAGCCCAATAACACTTTAAAATAATTGTTTCTAAATTTATTGCTGAATGGCATAATTAACTTTTCATTAGAATTGCAATCATTAACATTACAGTTGGCATTGCAATGTTTCATACACTTACTACATATTTTGAAAAATGACACTAGTAGTTTATTTCAGTATTTGCCTTGGGTGACCCAGTTTAAACTTTAAGAAGTTTCCTAAGGGGAAAAATGCTTTCAATTTATAATGGGGAAACCTGGACTCTCTCATGAGCTGGAACATGGAGCTGCTAGGAAGGATGCAGTGTTTTCCAAATAGAAAATGAAGTAACTACTTTGTTGGGGAAATTCATTAAAACAGACACATTCAGTGGTGTATGCCTGCAATTCCAGTGACTCAGGAAACTGAGACAGGAGGATTGCAAGTTTGAGGCCAGCCTTAGCTGTTTAGTGAGATCCTCAACAATTTAGCAAGACCCTGTCTCAAAATAAGAGAATCAAAAAGGGCTGGAGATACACCCCTCAGTGTATAAAGCACCCCTAGGTTCAATCCCTGGTTCAAAACAAAACAAAACAATACACTAGACATAGAGGCCAATATAACAGAATAGGACCCAAAAATAAACCCACACATCTGCATACAAAATAACTAGTCAACTAATAAACCCACACATCTGCATACAAAGTAACTAGTCAACTAATTTTCACTAAAGGTACCAAAAACATACTAGTGGAAGCAGAGCCTCTTCAATAAATGGCATTCAGAAAACTGGATATACACATGCAGAAGATTAATACTTGATTTCTGTCTCTTTCACTGTACAAAAAACTACTGTAAGCAGATCCAAGACCTAAATGTAAGACCTGAAACTCTGAAACTACTTGAAGAAAACATAGGGGAAACAGTTTAAGATATTTGTATAGGCAATGGCTTTTTGTATGTGGTCCCAAAATCATAGAAAGAAAGCAAAAGCAGACAAATGGAATCATATGAAACTAAAAAGCTTCTGCACAGCAAAGGAAACAACAGAGTGAGAAAGTAGCCTCAGAATGGGAGAAAGTATTTGTCAGTCATCCTTCTGATGAAGGATTAGTATCCACAATACATAAGGAATTAAAAAAAAAAACAAATAAAAACCAAAAACCAAGTAATGCAAATAAAAATGGGCAAATGATCTGAAAAACATTTAAAGAAGAAATGCAAACAAATGGCCAAAAATATATGCAAAAACACTCAATATCAGCAGGCAACAAGAAATTCAAATAAAAACTGCCATGAAATACCATTCCACCCCAGTTAGAATGACTAGTATCCAAGAAACAAACACAAATAAATAAATAAATAAGTTCCAATGAGGATGTGGAAAGAAAGGAACTCTCATACACTGTGGGTGGGAGTAATCAGTAGAACTATTATAGCATACATTCTGGAGGTTTCTCGACAAAGTTAAAAGTAGACCTACCACATAATCCAGTGATCTTTGGATTTATAGCCAAAAAAAAAAAAAAAAGAAAAGAAAAAGAAATCAGCATACCTACATACAGCACTATTCACAATAGAGAAGATATGAAATCATCATAGGTGTCCATCAATAGATGAATGGGTAAACAAAATGTGGTATACACAATGGGATATTACTCAGCCATAAGGAAGAAGAAATCCAGTCATTTGCAGCAAAATATTTAGAATTGGAGACCATGATATTAAGTGAAATAAGCCAGACACAGAAAGGCAAGTACTGCTTGTTATGTCCTATATATTGAAGTTTCAAAACTAAAAAAGTGGACTTGAATGTAGAATAGTGATTGCTAGAGGTTAGAAAGAGGATGGAGGAAGGGATAAATAGAGGGAGGATGGATTTGACCAGTGTATGTTGCATATGTGCATTAATATTACAGTGAACACTATTAGCATGTATAATTTATACATATTAACCAAAAATTAAAAAGAAGAGAGAAGATTATGCTAAGTGAAGTTAGCTAATCCCCAAAAAATAAATGCCAAATGTCTTCTCTGATATAAGGAGGGTGGCTCAAAATGGGGTTGGGAGGGAGAGCAAGGGAGGAAGATTACCTCTAGATAGGGAATAGGGGTGGGAGGGAAAG
Source organism: Marmota marmota marmota (assembly GCF_001458135.2). Lineage (NCBI taxonomy): Eukaryota > Metazoa > Chordata > Mammalia > Rodentia > Sciuridae > Marmota > Marmota marmota. Next base: position 1,486,617 of record NW_026000244.1, on the reverse strand, counting down.
AGAGGGAGAAGGGTAATAGCATGGATGGTTGAAAGGAGACCCTCATCATTATACAAAATACATGTATGAAGATGTGAATTTGGTGTCAACATATCTTATATATAATCAGAGATATGTTAAATTATTGTATTATGGTGTATTAAGAATTGTAATACTAAATAAATAAATTTTAAAAAAGAGTGACCAAAGTGACAGACTGATCTAATACATATAAAATTCCTTCAAAATTCAAAATACAAAAATATTTTTGCAACGTTTATCCCTTTATAATAACATTACATGTGAATAAATTAAATAATTCAATAAAATGACAGAAATCTTTAGATTGGATGAGAAAGCAAGAATTCAACCATGTGTTGTAAAGACAGACACACTCAAGATTCAATATGCAAATAATTTGAAAGTAAATGGATAGAAAAAGGTCTATCATCCAGAGAGCCATAGAAGGGATATGCTGTCTATATAAACATCAGAGAAAATGCAACTCAAAACAAACATTAGAGTACAGAGGAATATTTCATAATGAGAAAGAATCGATATCTTAGGAGTTACAACAATTATAAGTATATATTCACCTAGAAACAGAAAGCAAAAATATATGAAGTGAGAACTGACAGATTTGAGGGAGAAGTAGTTCAATGATAGGTAGGTATCAGTGCTCCATTTCAAAACTTGATAAAACAATTTGACAAATATCAAGAAGGAAATATGAATGGCAGTATACATCAACTAGTTCTAGCAGACATCTATAAAATATATTCCACTAAACAAGAGCAGAATGCAAATTCTTTTGAAATACAAAAGAGACTTTCTCAGAGAAAAGGCCCAGTGGCCCACGGCTGAACAGAGCTTCCAATCACTCCTACAAGGTAGGCGGGCTTGCGACCCACCAGCAGAAGAGGAGCAGCGGCCAGCTGAGAGGCAGAGCCGCCCCCTCCCCCTGCGCTGGCAAGGTAGAGGGAACTGTGACCATCCACAGAGCAGGCCCAGCGGCCTGCTGAGGGGCAGAGCCGCCCCCCACCCCCAGCGCCTGCCAGGTAGGCGGAACGGTGACCACC
>NW_026000244.1:1442942-1482092 GCF_001458135.2 Marmota marmota marmota | reverse complement strand
GCAATATGTAAATCAATGGATGTGTAACTGATGTGATTCTGCAATCTGTGTATGGGGTGAAGGTGGGAGTTCATAACCCACTTGAATCAAAGTGTGGAATATGATATGTCAAGAAATTTGTAATGTTTTGAACAACCCACAATAAAAAATTAAAAAAAAAAAAAAAAGAGACTTTCTCAAAGATAGACCATAAGATTGACCAGAAAACAAATCTTGCTGAGTGCAGTGGCTCACATCTATTATCCCAGCAGCTCCAGAAGCTGAAGCAGGAGGATTGAGAGTTCAAAGCTAGCCTAAGCAAAATCAAGGTGCTAAGCAGCTCACTGAGATAAAATACAAAATAGGGCTGGGGATGTGACTCAGTGGTTGAGTGCCTCTGAGTTCAATCCCTATTACCACCCCCTGGAAAAAAAAGTCTCAATAAATTGGAGACTGAGATTTTCTCAAAATTAATCACAAACATGAATCCATAGGTACAGGAAACTCAGAAAATGCCAGGAAAGAAAAGCACTGCCATTAAGAGCATCAAAATATAAGCTACATATTGGGATGAAATATTTTCAAACACACATTGATAAAGGACTGGTATCCAGAATTTATGCAAAAACTCCTAAATCTCAACAGCTAAAAACAAAAACAAAAGGCCTATTAAAAATAGGCAAAATATTTGAGTAGAGACACCTTACTAATGAAGATGTACAATAGCAAGTAAGCATGCATAGATGCCCCAAAAGAATTGCAAAATACAATGAGACAACTCAAGAGACTTTAAAATGGCTAAAATTCAAAAGTCGGAGAACGATGGCAAAGATATGGAGAAACAGAAACTCCCATTTATTTTTGATAGGAGCAAAAATGGGACAGTTACTCTGGAAAGACAGTTTGGCAGTTTTTACACAATTACACATATCCTTACAATATTATCTAACAGTTTGTGCAAATCTCAATGAGATGAAAATTCATGTCCATACAAAATCCTGACACCTAATATTCATAGCTCTTTTGTTCACAATTGCCAAAACGTGGTAGCAAGGATGGTGTCTTTCATTTTGTGACTGGATAAACAAACCCTGGCACATCCATACAAGGGAATAGTGTTAGTAATAAACAGATTGACCTGTCAAGCCACAAAAAAGTCATAAAGAAAGCTCATATCCTATATCTTAGTAAAAGAGGCCCAGTTTGAAAAGGTATTATTTTAACTACATAATAATCTAGAAAAGTCAAAATGATGAGGGATGGCCTATTAATAGGAAAAGAAAGAAGTATACTCAGTTTGAATACTGCATTTCATGTGAAACTTATTTCACGTTATAAGAAACATTAAGAGAACCATAGCTTACATTCAGACTTTTAGAGTTGTGTTGGTTTGTGCTAATTGCCAAAATAATTATAAAATGAAATGAGGAACTGTGTACTTTATTTTAGTTTGCATTCTTTTTCCTGTGCACTCTTAACTCATATGCCATTGATAAAAATTTACATTTGTTGGGCTGGGGATGTGGATCAAGGGATAGCGCGCTCGCCTGGCATGCACAGGGCGCTGGGTTCAATCCTCAGCACCACATAAAAATAAAATAAAGATGTTGTGTCCACCGAAAACTAAAAAATAAATATTAAAAAATTCTCTCTCTCTCTTTAAAAAATACTATTAAAAATTTACATTTGTATGAATAAAAGAGAAAAATAGGATCTATGCAGTATCAACAGAAATTCAGGGTGGATCAAGTCAGAAATCAGATTCAAGATCAGTCCTACAGATGCATACTTCTCATCCTAAATTGAATTTTTTCTCATTTCATATTAAAACATTTTAAAGATGCTCAGAATTTTCTACAACAACTTGCCTTCCTATTCTTCCATTTTCTTTCATACAGAAGTAGTAAATAAATAAGGCACATCAACTTTGGATCTATTCTGTTTGCCCAGACAAAAAAGACCATTTGCATTACTCTTACCTTCTTATTTTATTGAGCCCAAAGTGGACTAAAACATCAAAAAGAAACTTCAGTTGAGGTAAAGGGGCTCTTTTTCCTTGACATTCTTCTTTAAAGAGGCCTTATCCACCTAAAGGGCATGACAGAACTTCATGTTATCATCTGAAATCAGGCAGAAGAAACTCTTTCTAGAGAAAAATAACATTCATTTTTGAGATGTTCCTGGAAAAAAAGCAGCTGACCGGAGCTTGTATATAGATCTGAAAGTTTACTGTAAGAACAATGACTTGGGTATTACCAGGAACCAGCTTTATCTCTTTGTCACTTTTATCACTGTGTTCCATCAAATCCTCCTTCAGAGGTGCCTTCAGTAGAAGATGGAGCTGTGTATACTTCCAGATTCTATGAATTCTACTATAGTCCTGTAGAAAAGTCTAGTTCATCCAAATTCAAACCTACCTGAACCAGGGCAAGGCAGGGAAGACATATTAACTTGAGCCCCTTTAGCATGCAGTGGTGATATGGGCTCACTCAGTCACCCTCCTACTGAGGCACTTGGGAGTGAAATGGTGGGTTAACCCACTAGTGACATATCCACGCCTCCCATCCATTTCCAAGGTTAACTTCTTTGGTTTGCAAGCTGGACAAGGAGAATAAGGGAGAGAACTAGCGTGTCCTTAGTGATGGAAGATACCCCTGGCTTGGTTCTGAATTTTGGTTTCTTCTGTGCTGAGTCCACGTGGTATATGTGTGACTCTGCAAGGGGATATTCAGCTTCACTCTGACCTCTTCCATCATTGCAGTGCTTCTCTCAGCCCAACCACTATACTTTCATACTCTCTCTGGGTGGATGCTGCCTCTTTCTGCCTGGATAAACTCCCATCCAAATGCCCTCTTCCTTTATCTTAAAACTCCATGTAATTTCCTGTGGGGCCAGAAAAACTGCTGAGATCTTTCTCACTCAGGTGGCTAATTCTTTGCATAACTCCATTACAGAAACATCAAACCACACTATCAACTCTCCTTCTAGAGCAGAAAGCTTCCATCTCCAAAAAATTTCAGGTGGGAAGTAGGTACCACTCCCCATAGTTATCCCTCAGATTCTCAGGATGGAGGCCAAATTCTTACCCCACCTAATATTTCCCCCCACATTCTCCAGGGGCATTCCTAGGATCTTACATGAAGTTTACATTTCGGCAACCATAGATTTAGTGAGATATTATCTGCCCCCTCCTTCTTCATTACTCTCTCTCCAAGTGATCTTCACAGAACTCCACCCACCCCATGCTGACAGGGATTAATGAATAAAATGAAGCCAAGTACCCTATAACACAGAATTTTCTCTCCATCTTAAAATTTCTGGGTATAGACTGAAGAGAAGGATGAGGTAAGGAGTTCTTAACTTGGAGTGGGGAATTCTTTGTGTTGTTGTTCTAATTTTTTTTTGTTTTACAGTGCTAGGGATTGAACCTAGGGCCTTGAGCATGCTAAGCAAGTGCTTTATCACTGAGGTACACCCCAGTCCCAAGGTGGGAATTTCTTGCTAAGTGGTGGGAAAAGGATCCCCACACATTGATGGCTTCTTTCAGAATATAAAAAAGCGCAAAGAACATTGGAACACTGAGGCTCCAGTGCTCATTTGGGAGCTCAAAAATGTATACATCTGGTTACACAAAATTTATTTTTTTCTTCAATAATAAATATAATATTTCTATAATGCTGAGTCTTAGGAGAAAACAGAAAGGTAAAATAGAAAAAAAAAAACCCACTCACTTGTATTTCCACAATTTACACACAAGCATTTTTCACATGTTCATGCATTTCTACTTAGCTTACAAGATTTTGGAACAATTCAGTCTTCTCCCTGCTTCTGATAAGCCAAAGTATAATGGAGAAGAGATACAATTTTCTGCCCTCATCAGACTAATTTTCACCCAGCAGCCCAAAGAGGGTAATGGTCAAAATAAATAAAACAAAGTATCACCTACTTTTCTATGTTATTAAGTTGAAGTTGGTTCATTTCATCAAGTATTAACCACCAATGGAGTACTGACCCTGTGACCAAGGCTGAGGAACACTACAAACAACTTTGACAGTGCTTCTGTCTTCAAGGATCTCACAGTTTAGATGAGAAGACAGAAACAGAAACGTACAATAGAGCTCACATGGAAGCATGTTAGACCTGGCTCTCTAGGACAGCTCTCAGAGATAGGCAGAGAACAACATAAATGTGTTCCTTGACAGAACAGTAGGCTCTTCCAAACCCTTGGCTAAGCCTCAATGCAGCCCATGTCTTGTGTTTGGCCTTCTCAGTTCAGTCATTGCAAGAACGAATCACTCCCTACCTTTGACTCCCTTGATATCTGGTCAAGTTCCTTATCCCCACATTTAGTATGTAAATCCTTAGCCTCCCTTTAGCAAGAATTCCGTGGGCTCAATTTAACAATAATCCTACCTTTGATGTTTCTTAGTGATTTGCCATTCTCTAGACCTCAGGATTCTACTTTTGACTATAAACTTTCAATTGTTATAAGTGTATTCAGAATCAAGTTCAATCAAGTTCAATCTTTCTCCCTTATTGTGACTTACTTGATTTTTACTGCAATGGTCTTGAATAAAGTTTTCCTTAAATTTTAGCCAGTGTCAGAATACTTTTTATTTATTGAGAAGTCTTCTTTAACGAGAAGAGAAGCTGAGTGTCTTAGAGTTCCTTTGGCCCCAGAGGAAGAGAAGAAAGGCTAATGGGACAGCCTTAGGCTCCTGAAGGCCCTTGGAACAGAGTAGAATAAAGACAAAAAGACTTACCAACTGAAGTCTTCTGTGAATGCTCTGAAATTTAGGTTAATATTTTAAAAAGCTACATGAATATGTAAATGGTGCCATTTTTTATTTATTGGATATAAACACAAGATAAGGAACATCCTGTACATTATGATCCCATTGGCATGTGTTTTTGTGCTGGTTTGTATCTGTGTAGGAAATGGCTAGGTTCCCTCTGTGTGGAACTGGGTTAGGAAAGATGGAAAAAGGAATGTTTGAGATTAATCTTCTTCTTTATAGAGTCCGTATTCTCAATATTATAGTTCATTTTCTATTATATTTTTCATAATGTATAATTATCATATTTTTATAATAAAACTAATAAAACCTATTGAGAATGGCTGCATGAAAGTAAAATGAAGAACTATATTACTTCCCTTCTCTATTTCTTTATATTGATAAAATATATTTGAAGAATATTATGTTCTCCTTATTGAAAGAAATTTTTAGTTATAAAATATTCAAGATTCTTTCTGCCTCAGCACCAAACTATGATAGATTTGGGCCATTTGTAATCCTTTCTAGCCCCCCAAAAGTGTCTGATTTAATAAATATGTAAAGCTCTCATTACTATTAATGAATGCTGAAGGGGAAAATAAATCACCATGCCTCTGTTTCATAAATCGTTTGAAATAGGTAAGACTAAACAGCTGGGAGGGGAGCAGACCAAGTGCAGCGTCAGTAGTAGGATCAGCCAGGGTGTGGGGCCAGGCAGCTGTCACCATTGCCACCTTGGGAGATGGGGCAGAGCCCAGGTCAGAGTCCTCGAGATCAGGTAGGGGTCAGCACTGCTGATGAAGTTATTCAGCTGGTGCCTGACTATCTGCAGAGAGTTCCAGACGTGATTGGTGAAAAGCAACCCCCTCAGTGCAGAACACTGTATATAAACAAAAGATCACATTGTCCTTTCTTTTGGCTTTCCTGCTCTTAATGTGGACTTAGCTGATGGTAACTAAAATTACTCAGTGAGGAGTCCTCCCCAGAGGACCAGAGCACTCATCTTGAGATCTTTTCTAATAAAGATGCTCTCCTTTCTTATAAACATTTATTTTTTAGTTATAGGTAGGCACAATATCTTTATTTTATTGTTTGTTTTTACGTGATGCTGAGGATCAAACCTAGTGCCTCATGCATGCTAGGTGAGCGCTCTATAGGCTTAGGCTTCTGAAGGCCCTTGGAACAGAGTAGAATAAAGACAAAAGAACTTACCAACTGAAGTCTTCTGTCCATGCTCTGAAATTTAGGTTAATATTTTAAAAAGCTACACAAACATATAAACACAAGATATAAACACATTGGATATAAACACAAGATAAGGAACATCCTGTATATTATGATCACTATGAGCCCCAGCCCCAGCCCCAAAAGATTCTCCTTTTAATATTTGTGCACATTATGTAAGAAGCAACACTGATATTTGTTTTTCAAATTACCCAGAAGGAGCCATCTAGTCCCAAGCCTTAGGGTAGGTACAGCTATGGCTATTAGCAAGCTGATGTCTGTCCTGCTCATCTAACATGGTGCTCATGTGGGTCCTCTTATGTCCAATTCCATCCTGATGCCCATGTTGCTGGGCTTTGCTAGACATCACCTGAGCTGTGAGGTGGGCCTCAACTCTGGGCTTCCTCCCTCTCTCAATAATTTGCAGGGAGGATGGTGATGAGGCATGACCTCACTGATACACGTGACACACATATATGTATTAACACTTAATATTAAATTTAAACACAAATGCTGTAGTTTGTACAGAAGCATTTCAATTTCTTTATTTAAAAATCAAAATTTTTGAGTAGTTAAAAACAGCTCCAAAAATTCACCCTTAGATTTTATATACAAGACATTTAAAAAAAATTATAGACATTTCATGCTACCCAGTTCTTATTTGGATTTAGGATTTATATCAGCTATGTTAAAAACTATAGAAGCCTTGAGAACACCAAACAAAACAACTCCTTCCAAAAATATATATGGAATCAGAGAAGACTTGAATAAATTACACATGTTTTTCAGGAAAGCTGTTAATATATCATATTAACCTGTCATATGATTTTATTACATTTCTCATTTTTGCCACAATGATGATAATAATAATTTTAAAAACTCATCTTTTGGTTAACCCATTCAAACAATTCTTTTTTTTTTTTTTTGGTACTGGGAATTGAACTCTGGGGTACTTGACCACTGAGCCACATCCCCAGCCCTATTTTGTATTTTATTTAGAGACAGGGTCTCAATGAGTTGCTTAGCACCTTGCAGTTTCCGAGGCTGGCTTTGAACTCGCAATTCTCCTGTCTCAGCTTCCCAAGCCACTGGGATTACAGGCATGCGCCACCATGCCTGGATCAAACAATTCTTAATTATATCTTTGATGTCTTCACATGGAAGAATAGTTTAGTTACTTTAAGACTGAAGTATAATCTAAGTATAATGAGAGATCTAAGTACAGTTTTGACTAGTGCCTATCACCTGTACCCCTATTAATATAGAAAACATGTACTCTCTCCAAAGTGTTTATCCTGCCCTTTCCTAGTCAATGACAAATAACCTCTATCTTTCAGGACTATAGAGCTAGTTTACACTATATATTTACTATAGTTAATTGCCTCACCTGCTAGGCAAGGCCCTTTGCAAAAGCAATTCTAGCAAAATCATTTGATGAATAAGAAGTGCTAATACAATTGTAGAGTAAAAAGTTGGGCCTCTCAATTGTATGCAAAAAGAAAAGTTAACTTGTTACATATACAGTCCAACTCTTTAAATTATATTTGTTCTTTTTAGATATACATGACAGTAGTACATATTTTGATCTGTTTATACCAACATGGAATATATCTTATTCTAATTAGGATCCCAGTCTTGTGTTTGTATATGATATGGAGATTCATTGTGGTATATTCATATATGTACATAGGAAAGTTGTGTCAGATTCATTCCACTGTCTTTCCTAGTCTAACACTTGAGTTGTCCCAAATCCATGGCCTTTTTGCAGAACAAACTCTTAATGTCATTGATTGCACTGCATCATGTTTGTTGCCTGCCCTATCAGCTGAATAAGCCCTATGAGATCCCAAAAAGTAATATGATGGTGGGTCTGAATGCATGGTTTGCCTGGGTCCACTCCTTCAGAATTACCTGCTGTGTTTGTCAAGTTTCTGTTACTATAACAAATTCCTGAGATAATCAACTTAAAAAGAGAAAAGGTTATTTTGGCTCATGATTTTAGAACTTTCATTTCATGATTGGCTGGCCCCATTCCTTTGGTTGAGGTAGCACTCAGGCAGGAGTCAATGGCAAGGCAAAACTCCTTACCTCATGTGAGAGAGACAGAGGAAGACACCAGGGTTCCACAGTCTCCTTAAAGGTCATACACTAACGATCCAGAGACTTCTCATTATGTCCCACCTCTTCAGGGTTCTACCACCTCCCAATAGTGCCAAGTGGGGGTCAAGCTTTCAACACGCGGACTTTTGGGGGACATTTAAAATCCCAAGTATAGCACTACTTCAATTCTGAAAAGACACCTAATGATTATTCCTATAGACACCATTCTGGTCCTGACACAAGGCCATAAGGACATCCATCTGCCTTATCATTCTCATTTGGTGATCCTGCACCAGAACCCCAGGGACCTGCCAAGTGGAGACGGTCCCATTTCCATGAAGCTGCATGATGAGTACCTGCTCACTTTCTGCCTTGTATTATTTCTTGTTTCCTTTCTGGTGGACGGATTTTTTGTTCACTTGTATCTTCAGGACCTAGCATAGTTCCTGGTTTTATCAATCTCTTAATTATTTGAATTTCAGCAGTCACTGCATATATTATTTCACCACTTTCCATAGATTGGAATAAATTCACATTTCACTGTGGTAAGTAATAAGTGTTGAGCAGGTTGAGAAAGCTTCAACATCATTTGAGAAATGGGTTAAATAATGCTATTTTCAGTCTCTTCTAAAGAAAGAACCAGCTAAATAAATGCTGAAAACTTTTGTTCTATTATGATGAATGTCTGGAACATTTATTAAAACAGGTCATAAAAACATTTTGTAAGCAAATAATTCCTAAAATGCTTTTGGCTTTACAAATTTTTATTCTAAAATAGACCACTTCTGAAAATAGAGCCTTGTACTCAAAATGCAGGGAGTGCCCTCTGACATTAGGGAGATATAAAAGAGTGATTATTCTCTTGCAAACATATTTCATTGAACAATTGCCAGATATTTCAATTTGGACTGATCATAAGTAGCCACATAGCACCTGTGTAATTTGTGGGACCAAAGAGAGAGGAATCAGAAATGTGTTCAGAAGGATTCTAAGGAAGCATAGGACTGTCTCAGGGATAAATAAGAAGACTCGTGTAAAAATGAACACTCGTGTAAAAATGATAAATAAGAAGACTCATGTGTAAAAATGACCAGGTCATCTGGGCATGGTGGCACACACCTGTAATCCCAGTGTCTGGGGTAGATGAGACAGAAGGATTGATAGCTCAAGAGGAGCCTCAGCAATTTAGCCAAGCCCTGCCTCAAAATTTTAAAAATGAAAAAGGACTGGCACCTAGTTCAGGGTTAAAGTGCCCCTGGGTTTAATCCCCAGCACCAAAACAAACAAACCACAAACAAAAATGGTTCTTTTACTACTAAAACAAACTAAAAGACTTGTGGAAATTATTTTGAACCAGATACAAACATACTTTTCTGATTTAGTGGTTTTGCTCTATGTTTTACTTTAGTTGACTTGCTAAAGTTTTCATTGTTAAAAAATGTTAGACGTTTATTTGCTATTAGATATATATTTGCTGTTAAATAATTATTTAAATGAAATTTCTAAATGCCCAAGAAGATGTGTATGCTAATCCTAAATATTTTTTATGTTGGCCTTTTTCTAAATGATAAAATCTCAACAGTAAAACTCTAATCATTGGAATAAAGAGAACATGGAGTTGGATTTAATAATAAAATGCACAAAGAATATTTTAATGAAATTTCTACTAACCTAAGACATTCTGAAAAATAATGTGACCAACCACAAATGGAAATAAGGAAAAAAAGAAAACCAGAATTGCCAATTACAAATAGGCATGTTCTAAGGGAATGATAACAGATCAGTCTGCATTCTGGTCAGTATCTTAACATTCATTTATTTGAAAAATAGGCTAAGAAATGTTCATTTACTAGTTTATAAAAGTTTAGCATTACATGGATGAAAATGTTAATGCAAAGATACTTTGTTAAAAATAAAAATTTAACTTTTAAAAGCACAAGTGATAAAGAGTAATTATCCTTTATTATTATCCTTTTATTAAACATAATTATCCTTTCAACTCAATTGTTAATTATTATAGGCCTCCTGGTTTTCTTTTTAAAAGCTCTTGAAAATTCACTTTTTTTTCAGTGCTGGGGATTGAACTCAGGGTCTTGCACATGCTAGGCAAGCACTCCACCACTGAACTGTATGTACCCCCAGTCATGGGTGGGGTGGATGAGACAGAAGAATTGATGGCTCAAGGCCAGCCTCAGCAATTTAGCCAAACCCTGTCTCAAAATTTAAAAAATAAAAAAATGATTGTGACTTTTTAATGTTTGTTGTCATGTGAACAGTGCTGCTAAAAACTAAAGAACTTTGTACTAAATTAACAAATAAAATATAACTTTAGGGTAATATAAAATATTTTATCCTGAAACAGCAAACAATATATTTGAAATGACAGGTGACTAGACATTACATAGTGCTCTTCTATAAACAACTTGAAATAAAATCTAAAGTCAAATAAAACCTAATCAATAAATTAAGTGTTATTTGTTGGAAAATTACATTTTCCCAGATAGTTAGACATTTTCTCTTGCTTTCATGATTAACTGAGCATTATATTAATTATACATGGATTATCAATTTTCAGGTTTCTATAATAATATTTTGAATGTAATATAATTTAAAAAACTTCTGTGTTCTTGAGATAAAGTATCACCTGGTAATAGATATTTGCTCTGCATAAGTAATGTTTGTTTATGTGCTGGGCAGAATACAATATGTCAATAGAGAAAGAGGAATGCCATCATTTTGATTCTTTAATATCCCCCAAACTGCATGTTAAAACTTGCTCCTCAGGGTGGTGCTTTAAGAGATAGGGTCTTTAGGTCAGCGGAGGTGTGGTCTCAAAGGGCAAAGTGGGACCCAGGCCTCTTCTACTCTTAATTCTTGACATTACTGGAGTGGTTTTGTACTGCCACATGCTCTCACCATGGTGTGCTGCCTTGCTACAGGCTTAAAAAGCAGTAAGTCCAACAGATCATAGACTAGAACCTCTAAAGACATGCACTAAAATGAACCTTTCTCTTTATAAGTTGATTATCCCAGAAATTTTGTTACAGTGTTGGAAAAGCATAGAATGACATAAATATACATAACACTTGGGATGACAGATGAAGAAAATTTGCAGGGTGGCAAGAAAAAAACGAGATGGAGGTCTTTATGGGAAAGAGCGAGGACTAGTGGGAACCTTTCCAAGGAAAAGAAGCTATGCAAAAAGGAAAGTAGGACATTTTTGAGGTTGAGAGGATAAAATTTAAGAAATCTCAAAAGGGTCCTTGCTCATCTTAGAAAACTTGAGAATGGGGAAAGTGGTCACAGATTGAAATATGGCTGGAATTACTATAGGAAATATGATGGGAAGTTAAAAAAAGAAAAAACATGTAATGACTTATATGCTAAGCAAAATGTTAGAACAAATGATACTATTCTGGTGCAGTTTGTTTATATATTTTATGAGTTAATCATTATTTTGGAAGAGGTGAGGGGAACAAAGAGGTTTACTCAGGATCGGGCAATGTGATGATAGAAAGCTCTGACGCCAAGGGAGGGAGTGATTCCAGGATGAAAGAGGGCTTGGCTTTAATTGTCCTGGTTGAGGATGATGGCAGTGGGTACAAGAGAGACTGCTAAGGTGTCAGAAAGTATAGAGGTTGGAGACAGATTAGTAAGAAACAACTGGAAGGAATAGGAAACTACACCCCCAAGGAGCCATTAAAAAAATATTGATAATATTCACGTGAGATCAGCTTGAGGCTGAACTGAAGCAGAAATTGAGGTTACTGAGCTAGAATGTAATGGGGAATATTCCATTCCAACTAACAGCTCTTTCCCAAAAGATTTGATTTAGTTGCATATCGAAGATTTGAGTTTTAAATTTTTTAATCTTCTCAATGACCTAAGATGATTCAGAGCTCATAGGAGACAGATATTCCATGTGCTAATGTTCCTACATAGTGGCTAAAGCTATTATGTTCTGGGATTGCTTCCTATTTGCTGATATGACTGGTGCTGGACACTCTCCAGGGGAGGAAGCCTTGCCTGCATCCGGAGAGGGTAATGCAGGAGGCCACAAGCTGCATCCAAGCAGCTTTAAAGTGACTGGGGTCTATTCAAGAACTTCAAAGGCTGTCCTTTAAATAGGCACTGTGATTGTTGATGGTATCTGTCCCTCTCCCTGTCTCCAAATGAGTTCTGTTTATGAGAATTAATGTGCCTGCAGCAGCACATAGCAAATCTTTTCATTATGTTGACATTTGTAAGCAGAGCGCGCAGGCAAGCTTGTCTGTGAAATGACTCATTGCTCTTTGAGTTCTGATCATTCTCTTATTTTTAAAGTTTGACAAGACACATTTCAGTGAAGAATAATATTAACAGTAGGCTTTTAAAATTGGGATGCTTATTAGTGGTGGCTGCATGCAGTGGTAGCCTAGTCATTTCAGGTGTCTGGTCCTGTGTGCCCTGAAAGCTGGTATAAGTTAGTGCCAGCTAATCGAGAAGGGTCCTTAGGGAATCATGAGTCCTTTTCTAGTAGCCGTAACTTTTCATTTCCTTTAGGTGTTAACACTTGAACTTAACGTGTTTTTTTGCTCCCTCCCATGTCCATCATGCACTTTAATACAGAATCCTTCATTGATATTCAAACCTTTCTGAGGAGCAGAACATGGAGTATTACCTGCCTTCACAGCTTTCAGCTTATCTCTGTCAAATTAAGCAGCCTTTAAAAAAAAAAATGCAGTGCCCTCCTGCAAGTCCTTGTTTCCTTTTTCCTAAGGAAAATTTAAGCAAATATTCAATACATCAAAAGTTTGGACAATCCAAATGCATGTAGCATTTTTCCTATTTGCTTTTAACCATCCAGGTGTTAGAGAAGATTTTCCTTTCTCTATGGAAGCCCCTGAGACATGAAAATATGCTTTGGTATGCATCTACAGCTTGATACTCAAGCTCCAGTTTGCCACTAAACCTCCAGAAGCCAGCTATAGATGGGTGCCAATGGCAGAGGTTTCCTTAGAGGCTGTTGAATTAAAGGGGCATTGACAGCATTTCCATTCTGTGACTCCTAAGACAAATCTGTACTTTTACTAGAATAACTTTAAAAAAATATATATATATACAAGAGAGCAGCTTAACTATTTTATCTAAACTTTTAAATTGTTTTGTAAAAGTTTTTATAGTATTTTCTAATAAGTTTAAAAAAATTGTTTTGATGAAATTCTTATCATTTCTTATTTCTGTATTTTGTTTTCTTCCTGTTTTTCTATTCAACTTTTCTGGTAATATGTCTTTTTAAAAATTTTTCAAAATCCAAATTCTTTTTTATTAAGTACATTATTTTCTATTCCCCTAGTCATTCACTTTTGTTTTATTATCCCCTCCCTGCCTGCCTCCCTCCTTCATTCCTTCCTTTCTCTTTTCCCCCCTTGGTACTGGGAATTGAACCCAGGAGCACTTAACAACTGAGCCACATCCCCAGCCATTTTTATTTTTTATAGTGAGACAGAGTCTCACTAAGATGCTTAAGACTTTGCTAAATTTGTTACCTGGTAACATAATTATGAATCAGGTGTTCAAACTCACAATCCACTCAGATTGTGCTGATAGGTAACCCATTTAGTCTACACTGCATTTTTAAAACTTTTGCATTTGAATTCTATAAGTGTACCTTTACCCTCAGTTGCTCAGGACCCACCATACTCTATTGTCCTTATGCCTGCTTCCTTCAATCAATTAACAACCTAGCCACTGAGGACATTTTGGTTTAAGCCCATCTACTACACACAGTGTCCATCTATTACATGCAAATACGTTCTGGAATAGTCAGTTGGTCTAATTTTTTTTTTAACTGAAATTTGATTCATTAATATTAAATATTTAAATTTAAATGCCCAAAATATTTAGTACTGTTAATTTTCTCTTTATCATCCCTTTCTGACATGTGGTATTTTCATTATCATTACCTTTTTTTAAGAAAATTATGTAATTACAGTTTGTATCTCTCCTTTACCCAAGAGTTGTTTAATATAATCTTGTCATATTCTTTAATATGTTTATTATATTCTCATTAATTTCTTTAGTGTCTAAGTTAGAAGGGACTTTCTCTTTGCTGCTTTGTTAGTAATTTCTAGTTTTATTGCGTTTGTTTTTAATTCAAGATCAGAATTTGCTTCTTTTTTCAATCTGTTCTATGTAATTAACATTTTAGTGTTTCATTGATATTTGAGAAATAAAGATATACTTCATTATCAGGATGAGGAGTTCTACATATATCCATAGGATAGTCTATGTTGATGATATTGTTTAGGTTTTCTATTTTCCTATGCTTTGTTCCTCCACTAGATCTGCCTTGAATTGAGTGATGTAGGAAACTCTTCTGAGAGTGTTTCTATCCATGTTCCTTCCATTTCTTGTTGTTTCTGCTTCATGATGATGTTTGCTGTATTTCTCAGTATATACATTCATAAATATTACACTTTACTGCAAATTATGGCTTTCAAAGTGAGAAACTATGCTTCTTTGTAATATTTAATGCTTTAGGCTTTAATTCTGCTTTGATATTAAAAATATCTTCTCTTTTTAAGTTTCAATTTATTTTGAGGTGCTTTTCCATTCATTTGTTTTTAAAACCTCTTTGCATTATTTGTTTAAGTTGTGTCTGTGTTATTGAGCATATAACTGGATCTTTCTTCATGAGCAAAATTGAAAACCCTCTTTTCCTCATAGTAAATGAGTTAAACCCATTCAGATATATTGATAGGACTCATATTCTTTATTTTCTAATTTTTCTCTGGGAGATGAAGTTAATTTTGTGATGTTTTCCCTTTTGTTTTTACTTTAATCAATTATATTTACATTACTTTCTCATTTTTGTTCAATTACGTTTTAGTGTTTAAATTTATAATTCAAGATTTGTTTTGCATATTATTTGATTTAGCTAATTTACTTAATGCTATTATAAATGAGATGTAAAAATTTTTTTGGCATAGGTTGTTATTACTGCATAGAATGATTTTTTATGTTTCAAATCCAGAAACTTCACTGAATTTATTTACCAATCTTAATTTTTTTAATGAGGTTTGGGGTTTTCTATATGCAAGATGACATCATCTGCAAAATAAATTTGTTAATATTTTAATTGAGAATTTTTGCATGAGTGTTCATCAGTGACATTGCCTGTACTTTACTTTTCTTGTTTCTGTCTTTACCTGGTTTTAGTACCAGGGTAATGCCAGCCTTTTAAAATAAGTTTGTAAATATCCCCAGCTCTTCAAGTTTTGGAAAGAGTGAGAGAAGTGCTGGTATTAATTCAGGGTTTGTTTGGTAGGTTCCAGAAGTTACCCTGTCAGCTGCTTTTCTTTGTTAAGAGGCATTTGGTTACTGATTCTATGTCCTCACTCATTATTGGTTTGTTAAATTTTTTTGTTCTTTATGATTCAGTGGTAGGTTGTATTTGCCTATGAATTTATTTCTTCTAGATTATCTAATTTTTGTTATTGCATAAATGTTCACAGTGCTTGTGTGTGCTTGAGAACAATATGTATTCTATTGCTGTTGGATTCATTTAATCTAAAATGTAGTTCAAGTCCAGCATTCCTATATTGATTTTCTGTTTAGATGATCTATCCATTCTTGAATGTAAGGTTTTAAATTCCCCTACTATTATTATATTACTATTCATCTCTCAGATTTATTAATATTTGCTTTATATGTTTCAGTACTCTGATGTTGAGTATATGTATACAGATGATTATTATATCTTCTTGACGAATCAACTCTTTAGCATTTTATCATTATATAATATCCTTCCTTGTCTCTTTTCATAGTTTTTTATTTGATCTTGTCTTAAGTAAGTATTCCTGCTCTGTTATGGTTCCCTTTTGAGTGGAATATCTTTTCACTTTCAGTTTATGTGTCTTTAAAGCTGAAATGAGTTTTTTGTAGGCAGCATTTAATTGGATATTTTTTTTAAAGTATTTAGTTAATCTACATTTTTTACTAGAAAATTCAATCCATTTATATTCAAGATAATTATTGATAGATAAATAATTACTCCTGCCATTTGTTAATTGATTTCTGCAGACATGTGTTTGTTTCTCTCTGATAGTCTTCCTTTATAATTTGATGATTTTCAGTAATGGTTTGCTTTGATTTTTTTTCTTTTTGGTATATCCTGTATATTTCTGTTTTGTGATTTCTAGAAGGCTTACATAAAACATCTTCCAGTTAGAACACACTGTTTTATACAGATAACAACTTAATTTTCATCACATGCACAAATATTCTTTTATTTTCTTCTCTCCACATTTAAAAAACATTTTTATAGTTGTAGTTGGACACAATACCTTTATTTTATTTGTTTATTGTATGTAGTGCCAGGGATAGAACCCAGTGCCTCACGCATGCTAGGCAAGTGCTCTACCACTGAGCCACAGCCCTGGCTCCCTCCACATTTTTTAATGTCACAATTTATATCTCTTTTAATGTGTGTTCCTTAACAAATTATTGTAGCTATAGTTGTTTTAATATTTTTCCTTTGCCTTTCTAATGGAGATATGAATTCTAAATGTGACAATGCACTTACTTTCCTCAGTATTTTTTTTTTTTTTTGTTCTGGGGATTGAAGTCACCACTGAGCCACATCCCCAGCCCTATATTGTACTGTATTTTATTTAGAGACAGGGTCTCACTGAGTTGCTTAGTTTTCGCCATTGCTGAGGCTGGATTTGAACTCCCAATCCTCCTGCCTCAGCCTCCAGAACCACTGGGATTACAGGAATGCACCACCCCGCCCGGCTCACCAGTAAGTTTTATACATTCTTATTTGTTTCTTGCAAATAAACTTTCATTTCAGCTTGAAGAACTCCTGTTAGTTTTCCTGTAAGGGAGATCTGGTGGTGATGAGCTTTGCTTTGCTGGAAAAATAAATCTTTATCTTTCTTTTATTTCTTTTTTATTTGTTTCTTGGACACAGTACTTTCATTTTATGTATTTATTATTATGTGGTCCTGAGGATAGAACACAGTGCCTCACACAAGCCAGACAGGCGCTCTACCACTGAGCCACATCCCCAGCCCCTCTCCTTTATTTCTTAAGGACAGTGTTGCTTGCTAAATTGTTCTTAGTTGACAGTTGTTTGTTTCAATATTTTGAACATGCCTGCCCATTCTTGGCCTATAAAGTTCCTGCAAAGAAAATTGATTATATCTAAGTTCATTAGAGATATTGGTCTGTAGTTTTCTTTCTTTGAAGTGTCTTTGTCTGGTTTCGGGATCAGGGTGATGTTGGCCAATAAGATAACAAATAACCCAATCAACAAATGGGCCAAGGACCTGAACCGACACTTCTCAGAGGAGGACATACAATCAATCAACAAGTACATGAAAAAATGCTCACCATCTCTAGCAGTCAGAGAAATGCAAATCAAAACCACCCTAAGATACCATCTCACTCCAGTAAGATTGGCAGCCATTATGAAGTCAAACAACAACAAGTGCTGGCAAGGATGTGGGGCAAAGGGTACACTTGTACATTGCTGGTGGGACTGCAAATTGGTGTGGCCAATTTGGAAAGCAGTATGGAGATTCATGGGAAAGCTGGGAATGGAACCACCATTTGACCCAGCTATTGCCCTTCTCGGACTATTCCCTGAAGACCTTAAAAGGGCGTACTATAGGGATACTGCCACATTGATGTTCATAGCAGCACAATTCACAATAGCTAGACTGTGGAACCAACCTAGATGCCCTTCAATAGACGAATGGATAAAAAAAAAATGTGGCATTTATACACAATGGAGTATTACGCAGCACTAAAAAATGACAAAATCATGGCATTTGCAGGGAAATGGATGGCATTAGAGCAGATTATGCTAAGTGAAGCTAGCCAATCCCTAAAAAACAAATGCCAAATGTCTTCTTTGATATAAGGAGAGCAACAAAGAACAGAGCAGGGAGGAAGAGCATGAGGAAAAGTTTAACATTAAACAGGGACGAAAGGTGGGAGGGAAAGGGAGAGAGAAGGGAAATTGCATGGAAATGGAAGGAGACCCTCATTGTTATACAAAATTACATATAAGAGGATGTGAGGGGAATGGGAAAAAAAAAACAAGGGAGAGAATTGAATTACAGCAGATGAGGTAGAGAGAGAAGATGGGAGGGGAGGGGAGGGGGGATAGTAGAGGATAGGAAAGGTAGCAGAATACAACAGTCACTAGTATGGCAATATGTAAAAACGTGGATGTTTAACCAATGTGATTCTGCAATCTGTATACAGGGTAAAAATGGGAGTTCATAACCCACTTGAATAAAATGTATGAAATATGATATGTCAAGAGCTTTGTAATGTTTTGAACAACCAATAAAAAAAGAAAATTGATTATAGAAGTCACATTTCATGACAGAGTTTTTTTTTAAATTTTATCTTGATACGTTAAAAACTGTCTTTGATCTTTGTCTATTTGTTTAATATACATTTTACTGTGGTTCTCTTGGTGTTGAATCTGGCTGGAGATCTTTCAATCTCCTATATCAGAATGTTAATACTTTTCTTTAATTTTGGGAAGTTTGGGGCTATTATTTCCTTAAATTCTCTGTCTTTTCATTCTCTGTTCTCTTCAAGTCTATAAAAGAAATGGAGCTTTCTTGGTACTGTAATGACTTTCTTTGTTCCTTTTCATTCTTTTCTTTTCTTTTTTTCCCTCTTGACTGTCCTCAAATAAGCTTATCTTCAAGTTAATTGATTCTTTATTCTGCTTCTCAAGTCTGCCATTGATGCCCTCTACTGCACTTTTTTTTTTTTTTTCATTTTACTTGTTGTATTATTCTGGTCCAGATTTTATGCTTGATTCTTTTTAAATAATCTCAATGTCTTTGTTAACTTCCCATTTGTTCATTTGTTATTTCCCTGATTTACTGATGTTATTTCCCTGATTTACTGAATTGTTTCCCTGTGTTCTCTTGAAGTTTGCTAAACTTTCCTAAAACAAATATTTTGAATTCTTTTTAGTCAGTTCACAACTATTTCTTTGGGGTCATTCATTTGAAAAATATTGTATTATTTTGGTGGTGTTGTTTTAATTTTTTTTTTCATGTTTCTTTTTTCCTTGATTTGATGTCTACACATCTGATGAAGTAGTTAGTGGGGAAAAAACCTTCCCTTATGAATGGTACAAAGGTGCTGGCTGAATAGGGTGTTCTGGTTATGAATCCAGTGAGCATACAGTATTTGGTCTCCATGCATCTCTGTCACCTGAAGTCAACATTGGTAAAGATTTGCAGAGGTCCTCAGTAGCAATGACTAGTCTGACAACATAGGCTGGTGGAGTCTTCAGTGGCAAAGACTGCTGAGGCTCTTCTCATCTCTTTTTCTTCCACTGTGGAAGTTGTGGCTAAGGGAATCTTTCAGCTACTGGATCCCCTTGTGCATATGCTTGTCGCACCATGGAGTAGCCATGGAGCCTGAGCCTCTGGCAAGTTGATACATATGGTGGAGAATGTAGCAAAGCAAACTACTTACATCAGGAGCAACAAAGCAGAAAGAAAAGGATACTGGGGTCTGACAATCTCTTTCAAGGGTACATATCAGTGGCCTAAATTTTTCTACTAGGCACCACCTCCTAAAGTTCCTACCACCTTCCAAAAGCCCCAACTTTGGGACCTTTAACCCATGGACCTTTTGGGGTCTCACTTCCAAATGATAGCAGTATTCTTTTTCCAAACTTGTTTTCTCATTTTTTGTAATATAGACATGCTGAGAATTTTCCAAATATTTAAATTCTGATTCCATTTTGCTTGACAACTCTCTTTGAAATATATTTTATTTATAAGTTAATTGCCTAAAGTATTTCCTCTAATAACACAAAACTGACCAATACAAATACTAAGGGCATGGTAGAAAAACCATTTATCAGGACATGAGAACATGGACTTCATTAGACATTTTTGATAAACCAAGAATAGAGATGGGACTATCCAAGCAAAAGCACTGCTGACTGTGACTAAAGAAAATAGAGAAAGTGGTACCCAATGAGTCTGTGAATGTCTGCTATCCTTCACAAAAAGGGAAGACAATACCTGAGACAATTGAGAGATCATCAGAGACACCACCTATTGAACAGAGTAGATGGTTTCCATCAGAAGCTGGAGGGGTTAGGGGGTACATACCTTTCTGACAGAGCTCTGGCCTGGGCAACACCCTGCCAATCTGTGGGGATGAGGTTGGTACCCCAGTAGATCTGTGCCGCAGTCTGGCTGGGCACAAAAATCACGAGCCACTCAAGCAGGAACAAACTTTATTTTTGAAACTGCCGCCAATGCCCAGTATGCTCCCGGGAAGATTGCCCACCGACCCACGCAGCCTTCTCCCGGACCCCCACAGGAAGTCCCTCCTCCGGAATTCCCTCCTACCGCACTTCCCCAACCAATGGGAACTCTCCAGGAGTCCCGTAGCAGGCCAAGGTGAACAGCAGGAATCTAATATCCATAAGAATGCAGATCTTAACATAATCATATCATCTCAATGGCTTGCTGGTGTCACCTTTCAACCAAAAATGCCATGCATCATATTACTGGCTGTGGCTCTTAGCAGATCTGGAAAGCAGAGCATCAAATCAAGGAGAATCAAGTACTCTTCTGACTCATCAGTATATTTTGGAGACATTTGAGTTTGGTTTCACAGGTTCCCAGCTTGAGAATAATTTTGCTTAAGGATAAATTGTGCCTTCAGTACTATTCAAATCAGACTTTAATAATATTTAGATAAGATATGGGAATAAGAGTTCATGTTGGAGTGAGTTAAATTTTTGAGGTTTGGGGGATGAAATGAATGTATTTTGTATGTGAGAAGAACATCGATTTTGGAGGGTCAGGGCCAAAATATTATGGTCTGAAAATTTGTATCCTACCAAATTTATATGTTGAAATCTTAACCCCCAATATGATAATATTAAGTGGTGAGAATCTTGGGAGAAATAAGGTCATGACGGGAAGCCTTTGCAAATTGAATTAGTGCCCTTACAAAAGGAGCTATGAAAGAGATGGCCCCTGTATTCACTATATGAGGGTATGGCAAGAGATCAACCATTTATATACCAGGAAGAGGGCCCTCACCAGAATTTGACCATGCTTCAGTTGGATCTTGAATTTCCCCCTCCAGAACAGTGAGAATTAAATATTGATTGTTTAAGTCAACCAGTCTGTGCTATATTTGTGATATACTTGCTATAGCAGCCTGAACTGATTAAAACAACCACCAAAATCACATACTTAGACACATAAACCAAGATGTACAAAACATTGAATTGTACAAAATTTCTCATATAATTGAATTTATTTGAATCATAACACCAGTAGATAAGTCTTGGTTGGATTATTAAGGGTTATATAATATAACTGCAAGTGGAAATCAGTGAAATTCCACAAGCTCATTAATCCTGCACCTAAACAAAAGAAAAGCAGGTATGTAGTGTTTCTAACTCTGGTATAAAACCAGAACTAGAATCAAACACTACTATATCATGATTCAATTTCTAAAAAGTCTTTCACCTTAAATAGATCACTGTTTTCCTATCACGTGATTAATATTTTTAAAAGCAATAGGATTTGGGGGCTTTAAAGAATGAAATTTTTAGGATAGACCCACTATTATAGCTGTTGTTCAGTTTTAACTTAGGAAAATATAAAACAAAGGCAAATAATCTTTTAATTGCCCTTTATTGTTTACTTTGTGTTGTGGTTAAATTTCAGATGCCCCCCCAAAAGCTCATGTGTGATACAAAGCAAGAATTTTTAGAGGGGAAATGATCAGATTATGAAAGGTGTAACCTAATTGGTGGATTAATCCATTGATATGGAGTAACTAGGCAGTAACTGTAGGCTTGGTAGGATATAGTTGGAGGAAGAAGGCCACTGGGGGTGTGCTTTTTGGATTTATGTTTTGTCCTTGATGAGCTGAACCCCTTTTCCTGCTTCCTGTTTATCATGTCCTGAGTTTCTTTCCTCTGCCACATCCTTCCACCATGATGTTCTGCCTCACCTCAGGCCCAGAGATATGGAGTTGGCTGGCCATGAATAGAACCATAGAAACTATGAGCCCGAATAAACCTTGCTCTCTTTAAATTGTTCTTGTCAGTTTTTTTTTGGTCACAGCATTGGAAATAAGAGGAGTACTGGGCACCCTAGGAGCCAAAAATGAGCACATGGAGACTAATCAGTTCTGTTGAGAAAGGCAAGAATTTTACTCTATGGGAAGAAGGATGCACAGCAAATCAAAACCGAAAAGCAGGCATACCATTCAGGCAATTTGTTCAACTTTTATCCCTGACACAAAAGTACTTTGCTGTTGCACATTGGTGGGGTCTGACTGCATAATCTTTGGCATGAACAGCTCCTGAGGAAAGGGACACTTAGCCACCACTTGGCTTGTTGGTTCTGACTGATTGCCCTGTCTTCTACTGGGTCATTCAAAGAAACATACCTTTAGTCATCCCACCCCCCTTTGTTCTCTTGTGGCAGGAAAGTCCCCTAAGTTATATGCCTTTTGGCACAGATACACCTAAGAGAGAAGTAAAGGTGGGGAGAGGAGGTGCAGGAGGTGCAGATCAGTTATTGTAATAAAATGGCAATCTGGTAGTGAAGGGGTTATCACAGAGCTTCTCTGGTTTGACAGAAAAGACTGATAGCCTATTTCTCTCAACAGTGACAAAAAAAATGACCAGAACACTCTGCATTTCTTAAGCCTTTTACTACTCAAAGTGACCTTAGTGAAGACCTGGGGAAGTGGCAGTTGATTGTTCTTTCCTTGTGTCCTTGGAAGAAGTTGGTGATCAACATTACGTGATAAGGACCTTTACTTTTGTAATTCTTCCATTATTATAAATAAATATAACAACCAAATTAAACAATATTTAATTAATCCCCCCCCCAAATTGTGTCTTTCCTGGGGGGGGGGTGCTTTCTACTTATCTTGGTTTGGCAGTCTGATTATTTCTTTATTTTCTTGATTTTTAGTTCCTGTTTATTTTTTCTTGTTACTATAGATAATAAAGAGAAGCTAGACTGTTAAAAGACATTGGTTCTTTAAGACACTCTTAAGTGAAAAAAAACGGGGAAGAAACATTTACCGGTCAGAAGACTAGCATTTCACAGTATATGTGACCTGTCAGTGAATCAAACATTTTAATTAATTAAATGGAACTAAGGTGTCTACATGCACCTTGAAAAAGCATGGTTACTTTTATTCTTTTTTTTAAGATGCTGGGGATTCAACCCAGGGTCCCTCTACACTGACCCTTTTAATTTTTTAATTTAAGATAAGGTCTTGCGTATTGCTGAGGCTTCCCTTGAACTTGGGGTTCTCCTGCCTCACCCACATGATTAGCTGGAATTACAGATTACAGGTGTGTGCCACTATACCTGCCTGATTATTCATTCTTGATTTGTTTGGAAAAGACTAAATACAATGCATATTTATTTACTTATTGTGTTCTGTTTTTTCCCATTTAGCATTTTAATTTTTAAAAAATATCACAGTGTTTTTTTCAAATGACATTTTACTTTTTATTTATTTATTTTTGTGCCCAGGGGTGCTTAACTTCTGAGTTACATCCTACTTTTTATTTTATTTTATTTTGAGACAGGGGCTCACTAAGTTGCTTAGGGCCTTGTCGTATTGCCCAGGCTGGCCTCAAACTTGCAATTCACCTGCCTCAATCTTGCAATTCACCTGCCTCAATCTCACAAGTTGCTGGGATTTCAGGCATGTGCCACCATGTCTGGCTACCATGCACATTTATTGATTTGTGACTCTATAATAGTGTTTTAAAGATACACAAAGGCAGAGAGCATAACACAATTTCAAGGTGCAATTTGTACTCCTGACATAAAAAATAGAATAGACCTTGCTGTCAGGTTATGATTTATGTATGCTGACCAAGGACCTGACAGATGTAGTAGAGGAATGATGTAACATTGTGTTCTTACTTTATATCTCCATGTCTTAATGAATATGGAGGCATGAAGCAGTATTTTTATTACATATTACTCTATACTCCAAGTCTATTATTTTCAGGATGTTATATGTTGTTAAAGCATACTTATATCATTGCAAACCAGAGGTAGCTTATATTTCATTGACACATTTACATCTATTCAAAAGAAGAGGAGGTCATTATCACCTTTAGTTTAGACTAAGGTGGTATTTAGGATATTTTTAAATTCCGTGGAATAATCTTCACTCAGAAGAGTCAACATTTTGGAGAGGACAAATTTTTTGAGAGGATTAAATCACTTGCTAATTTGAGTATTATACTTAGGAACTCAGAGTTATTTAACAGTGATAGCAAAAGCAACACTCACACTTTTAGAAAGACGATGAACTCTACTTGCCACCACCCCTGAATTCAAAAGTATGTTTGTTTTTATTCACATTTGCAGTTTAATTGCATTAACTTTTTCTTTTTTAAAAGAAAGGTAAGAAGACTTTATGTTTTAACTCAGAGATGTAGAAAGCTGGAAAGAGCATTGCTCTCACCGTTACAACAAGAAAAAGGCTTAGAAAAAGTGCACATTTATGACTTCTCTAATTTATTTTTGAACTGAGAGGTTGCAGGGCAAGTAAATAACCCAACACCTTAGAGAAAGACAGGTGCCTGCAAGGAGAAACAGTCTGGAGTATTTGCTTGTCTGGGACAGGTACCATGAATGCTGTGTAATACTGTTCTAGTGGAATGCAGACAATGTGCTGGGTCATATGGGTGATGGAAACTAGGTCCAGTAGAAATGTCAGAAATAAAACTTGTAGCTGGGCACATACCTGTAATCCCACTGGCAAAGGAGGCCAACACAGGAGAATCATGAGTTCAAAGCCAGCCTCAGCAAAAGCTGGGTGCTAAGCAACTCAGTGAGACCCTGTCTCTAAATAAAATACAAAATAAGGCTATAGGGCTAGGGATGTGACTCAGTGGGAGAATGCCCCTGAGTTTAATACCCAGCAGAAAAAAAAAAAGAAAAGAAAAAGAAAGGAAGGAAGGAAGAATCAGTAAACCTAAAATAGATCATTAGAATCATCATCCTACCACAGAGTGTTAAGATGTTGTGAAACAATTTAACACAATTTAACACGATGTATAATTAACAATTTAACACGATGTATAATTAAAACCCCAAATGAGAAGAGAGTAAGAAGAGGTAATATTTGAAGAAATAAGGACTACAACTTTTTACAAAATCAATGACAGGCACCATACAACAAAACCAAGAATTCAGGGAATATCAAGCAGGATAAATCAAAAAGAAAAAGGAAATTTATAACAAAACAAAAACATGCATACAGACCATATTCAAAACAAAACAAAAGCACACAGGCATGTCTCTCATATTTTACCTTATTTGTGTAAAACGAAGCACAGACAGAAAATCTTGAAGCCAGCCAGGAAGAGCCAGGTAAACTACATACCTCTACAGTAACAAGGATAAGAATTGCAGTAGGCTTATCAGAAACCATGCAAGCAAAAAGATGCTATAGTGACCTCTTTAAAATGCAGAATGATGAAAAAAATGATTAACCCAGAGTCCTGTATTAGTGGAAATGTTCTTCAAAGTAAAAAAGTAATAAAGGCTTTCTTAGGCAATCAAAAGCTGAGGAAACTCATTGATAACATATCTACTCAAAAAGAAAAGGTAAAGGAAGTTCTCCAGGCAGAAGAAACATGATTGGCCAGAAACTTATATCCACACAAAGAAATGAAGAGTTTTCAAAATGAATAATAAGTCAAAGTACAAAAATTACTTCTTATTTTATTGGTCTGAAGGATAACTCAGTATATAAAGCAATATAGCAAATGTCTTGAGTATTAATGACATATATCAAATTAAAATGTATGAAAACAGTGTTCAAGGAATTATACCTGGCCAGGCATAAAGGGAATGCATTGTTACAGGTTTCTTATACTGCACAAGAAGCAAGATAACATTATTAGATTATAAAATCAAATTATTTAAATATGTATACTGTAAACTCTAGAGCAACCATATAATTTTTAAAGAGGTATAAATAGTAAGTCAATATAGGAGATACAATGCAAAGATAAAAAATTATTAATTAAGTCCTTAGCAAACAAACAATAGAAAGCAGGATGGGGGTGGGAAACAAATAACTGGGGCAAGCAGAAAATACACAGCATGGATTGCAATCCATATTAATGACTGATATACATGTGAAAGGTTTTTTGTTGTTGTGCTAGGGATTGAACCCAGGGCCTTGTGCATGCAAGGCAAGGACTCCACCAACTGAGCTATAGCCCCACCCCTGCATGTGAAAGGTTGAAACATAGAAGTTGCAACATGAGATTGCTATAGACTAAATCTACTATATGCTTTTTTCAAGCAAAATATACAGTTACAAGTTAAACTGAAGGGATAGAAGAATGTATGCAATGCAAACATCAACTGAAGGAAGCTTAAGTGGTTATATTAATATCCAAATGTGCATCTGAGCAAAGAATGTAATCAGAAATAAAGAGGGATATTTCACAACAACAAAGTGGTCCAATCCCCAAAGACATAATTCTTAAGTGCATATGCATCTCCCTCATAAGCTTCAAAATATTCGAGAAAAAGTGACAAATCAAAAAGAAAAAATAAAGAAATCTACAATGATACTTGGAATTTCCAACACCCCTTTCTTGATAATTGATAGAACAAGGAGACAGAAAATCAATAAGTATATAAATGACCTGAACAACAATATTAACTGACACAACCTAGTTAAAATTTATAGTGAGCTCTACTCAACAAGAAAACAATATACATTCTTCTTAAGTGCAAATGGAACATGCACAGAGTTAGGTCATATTTTGGGTCACAAAATAAACCTTTAAAGTTTTCAAACAATGCAACTTTTACAAAGTATTTTCTGGGGAAATAACAAAATTGAAACCAATAACAGGAAGATAACTGAAAAAAAAAACCCAAAGTATTTGTAAATTAAACAACAAACTTCAAAATAGCATTTGGATCAAATAGAAAGCATAGAGAGAAATTTTAAAATAAATAAGAATGAAAATACAAGTTACCCAAATTGTAATATACAGACAAGTTAGTGATTAGAAAAAATTTTATACCTTCAAATGAATACATTATAAAAGAAGGAAGACACTAAAAAATTCACCTAAGTAACTAGAGAAAACTGAACATTGTGAAATGTTAAAGACTAGAGTAGAAAAAAATGAAATTAAAAATAGAAAAATCAATGAATCCAAAATCTATTTTTTAAAATAATGAATAAAATCAAGTAAACTACATTCAGACTGACCCAGAAAAAAGGAAGAAAGACACAAATTACCAAAATCATGAATGTGAAAGGGATCATCACAGTGAATCTCACAGTCATTAAGAGAAAAACAGGAAAATGCTGTGAAAAATACCACATCTATAAATTCAACAACTTAGGCCTGGGGTTGTGGCTCAGTGGTAGAGCACTTTCCTAGCACATGTGAAGCCCTGGGTTCGATCCTCAGCATCACATTAAAAAACATAAGTAAATCAAATAAAGATATTGTATCCAACTACAACTAAAATAGATAAATAAATACAAATATTTAAAAAAATATTTAAATTCAACAACTTAGAGGTAATATATCAATTTCCAGAAATGCATAGATTATCAAAACCCACTTGAGAAGAAAGAGACAATCTGAGTATACTTATGATACAGTAAAGGACTGAATGTGCAGTTATAATATCTTCCCCATGAACAGTGTAGATCAAGTGGATTCCCTGTTGAATCCTACTAACCACTTGCAGAAAAAAAAAATAATTCTAGTTCTATACAATCTTTCCCAGAAAAAAAGAAACATGGCCTCATGTTATGAGGCCAGAATTACACTAATAACACTGACAATGCAAAAAAGAACAAAAAAACAAAAACCTCATGAACATTAAAAAAAACTCAATAAAACATGAGTCAGTGTAATCCATTAAAATATCAAAGAGGTAAATGCTTTATGATGAAAAGTTTCATCTTGGAGTGTAAGGATGGTTGGTTCTACATTATAAAAATCAACATTATTCACCTTACAGCCAGATTAAATAACTAAAAACTCAGCATAATCAAGTGCAGGAAAAGATTAAAAAAATACTCATTATGAAAAAACAAAATCCCCAAACTCTTAGAAAACTTTTCCTTATAGGGGCACCTGAGTTTAATCAAGTGTATCATTACTTGTAGATATATCCTTTACCATAAGATAGTGAGTGCTCTTTTCATGAAGTCAGGAAAAAGGAAAGGATGATAACTTTCATTTTTGGTGCTGGGGATCAAACCCAGGGCCTTGCACATACTTTGTAAGCACTCAACCACTGAGTTACATCCTGGTCGGTCCCTCTTTCTTGCCACTTTGATTTAGTGTCTGCTCTGTGCCCAGTACTTGTGCTGTGCCCTGAGTACAATGGGCCATTCCTCATGGTCTCACAGTTGGTACTTGTACTCTTAGCACAAATGAGATACCACTAAGGGGTTGGGAATGTGTACAGGGCCCCAAAATGACTGTTGTGGAAAGATTACCATCTCCTGGGACACCCTTGCAGGGGAGAGGGAGCTTTTGAGAAGCGTTTTCCATACTGGGTGAGTGGCTCCTTCCTCTCTCTGGGATCTCAGATGGTGACCTGGGTTTCCATGGGTATGCTGTGACTTCAGAGCTATACAAGGAAATAAAGACTGACAGAGAATGTAACTAGGAATGGAGACTTCAAGGTGGCTGAAGAATTCAACAAAAAAAAATATCAATACTGATAACAAGAACTCAAATCACAATACAACTTTTCAACATTCCCATCAATTTGTCATGCATTTTTTTTTCTGTTAATGCAAGCATTATCTCCAACTTATTTTTCTGATTCTGGAATAATAGTGATCTGATTAGGAAGTAGAGTGTAGACAAGGGTAGGATGTGACCTTCTGTCCATAGTGTGGTTAGATTTAATGTATGAATAATGAGGTGTCTTTTTCTGTAATCATATCTGAACAGATGAACTGGTCCCCACTTTGGATAAAGTGTGGTCCAAACTAGTGGTAGTCTGATACAAACTTTGATCTTATCCAATCAACACATCCAATACCCTTTGATGGATCCAAAGTCATTAAGAGTTTAATTATTTAATTATGCAACCACTATACCCAAGGAATATTTTCAGTCAGAACAATTTTTTCTCTTTTAATAAAAATAATCAGCCAACCACAGAATTAGTGTTGAGCTGAAAGCAAGGCATTGTGGAGGAGCAGACACCTAACTGATATTGTGACAAAACTCCTGTTTTATGATAACTCACATGGGACCTCTGATGCTGCTATGAAGAAGGAAGGAAGGTGAGACCAGGACCCTATACTTCTTCTTAGCCAGATCCACTCCGTGTTGCCCACTCTGTCCATCTATGTAACAGGAGAGATTAATTCAAATGATGTGTCCTGCAAAAAAGCTTAAAGTCACTCAATTAAGGTACATGCTCTTTCTAACTTTTTAATTCTATGATTCTATAATTTATTGGTAACATGCATAATTAGTCAATAACAGAGTTGATATTGCTGAAATTAAAATTTAAAAAAAAAATAACCTTGATAAATATTTTTGTAGCTAATCCTTTTTATTTGCTTTTTAATTGATTTTATTTTTTTTAAATACACAACAGTGGAATGCATTACAATTCTTATTACACATACAGAGCACAATTTTTCATATCTTTGAATATAAAGTATATTCATACCAGTTCATGTCTTTATACATGTACTTTGCTTTTTTTGCATTACATATATATACCACATTTTTCATATCTCTGTATAAAAAGTATGTTGACACCCAATTTGTGTCTTCATACATGTACTTTGGATAATGATGTCCATCACATTCCACCATCCTTGCTAATCCCCTGCACCTTCCCTTTCCCTCCCACCCCTCTTCCCTATCTAAAATTCATCTATTCCTCCTGTACTCCCTCTTCCTACCCCACTATGAGTCAGCTTCCTTATATCAGAGAAAACATTTGGCTTTTGTTTTTTGGGGGGATTGGCTACAAAAACATTCACTGGAGAAAAGATAGCATCTTCAACAAATGGTGCTGGGAAAACTGAAAATCCATATGCAACAAAATGAAATTAACCCCTATCTCTCACCATGCACAAAACTTAACTCAAAATGGATCAAGGACCTAGGAATTAAACCAGAGACTCTGCTTCTAATAGAAGAAAAAATAGACCCTAATATTCATCATGTGGGATTAGACCCCAACTTCCTTAATAAGACTCCTATAGTGCAAGAATTAAAACCAAGAATCAATAAATAGGATGGAATCAAATTAAAAAATTTCTTCTCAGCAAAAGAAATAATCTGTGAGGTGAATAGAGAGCCTACATCCTGGAGCAAATTTTTACCCCTCCTACATCAGATAGAGCACTGATCTCTAGGGTATATAAAGAACTCAAAAAGCTAAGCACCAAAAAAAACAAATAATCCAATCAACAAATGGGCCAAGGACCTGAACAGACACTTCTCAGAAGAGGATATAAAATCAATCAACAAATATATGAAAGAAATGCTCATCCTCTCTAGCAATTAGAGAAATGCAAATAAAAATTACTCTATCATCTCACTCCAGTCAGAATGGCAGCTATTATGAAGACAAACAACAATAAGTGTTGGCGAGGATGTGGGGAAAAAGGTACACTCATACATTGCTGGTGGGACTGAAAATTGGTGCAGCCAATATGGAAAGCAGTATGGAGATTCCTTGGAAATCTGGGAATGAAACCACCATTTGACCCAGCTATCCCTTTCCTCAGACTATACCCAAAGGACTTGATAAATATTTCTAGCTACTGAAAGAATTTTTAACAGTATTTGGTTTCTCTTAACTATTTAAAAACTGTAGTTGCCTTTGAGCCTTCTAATTTCCCATATAAAATACTATTAATAGAATGAATGTGAAGCAATGACAATGGTTTCAAATTTAGTATAAGTTGATTGCAGAAAAAAAACAAAAGCAATTTACAGCTAGTGAACTGAACCACACTCCTGACACATTCATACACACACACACACACACACACATATTCTACAAAATATCCACAAAATAAAATAAGACTGAACTTTGCAAATAAAACTCTAAAATAAAATGCTATTATTTAATAACTGATTTAATATTTTTATCTCTTAGTAGTCCCATAAAGTTATTTAAATCCATTGGAAATGTAGATATTGCATATTTCTGCTATTTTCCAAAATTATTTGATTTAATGCAAAAGATTTATGAAGAATTTGCAGTTTGGCAAAACATGTATGACATATGTAGTTAGAAGGCCCAGTGATTTTTCAATAGTGTAGTCCATGCTCAGAGGAAGCAGAAAGAATGGTGAGGCACTAACGGATCCCAGAGGACTCTCACTAGTTACCTTGAAATTCTATTTAGGATGACAGAAAAGGCTAAAATAACTTAGGCCTCTCTGAAATTCAGAATTTTGCTACTTTCCCAAAAGCTGATTAGATTTTATTGATGTGTCATATTTCCAGACTGGATGGGCAATAATTTATTTACACAGGGACAAACATCAGAGAAAATGTTAGGGGGTCTCAAAAAGTTAGACATATGCAGGTCATCCCCCTTGCCTGTGATTTAATTGGCTCAACATTTCCACACCAAGTATTCAACAGACACTTTTTGGATGCAAAACAAGATGCAAGTCACCAGGCAGGGCCTACTTGTGGGGGGTACCAAAGACAACAGAGACATAGTGGAACCATGGGAAAACTGTCACAAGAGGGGTTAGAAGGGAGCTTATCAGTTCCCAAGGGAGAGGAGCTTATCAGCTCCCTGTCTCCAGCCTCTAAAATTCTTGCCATGCTCATTAATCTCCCAACATTCTTGTGGTATTCGAGAACCAATTATAGGCCATGTTTTAGACCTGTAAAGCTGAGTGACAAACTGTCGATATCAAGTGCACTGAGTAGTGACCTCCTGGGAGTTAATGAGATGGCTGGGAGGATTCTGTTAGAGGACTCTCCCTGCCCTTTTAACATCAAAAAAGCAGAAGGGTGTTCCCCAAACTACATCCAATTTAGCTGTCCACTCAGTCCAGCTCCCTAAATTTTCTTTCCTTTCCTCTCCTCTTCTTAGTCAACATCAAGTATTTTATCTTCAGTTCAACAAGAACTAATTTGCAAAGATCTCATAGCTCTGGCTTTTGTCAAAATGGGCCATACAAATAAGTATACAGATTTGGGCTTAAAAGAAAATATTTCAGAAGAATTTTTCCCAGTAAGAGAAAAGAATAGGAGATTCAGATTGCTAAATTTCTCTAAGAAATCACAGAACTACTAAATCTACACAAAATATCTAATGTATAAGGACCTAACATCTAGGACCTGGGGTTGTGGCTCAGCAGTAGTGCACTCACATAGCACATGTGAGACACTGGGTTCAATCCTCAGCAGCGCATAAAAATAAATAAATAAAATAAGGAAAGATATCGTGTCCAATTACAAAAAGAAAAAAAAAGTTTAACAATTCCTTCCTGAATTAGAGCAATAAGAACAGCCTTGATGACCAGAAAAACCTGTCATCAGCACACTCCCCACCCCACTCTAAGGTTGTGCCCAAAGTCTGCAGTTCAGACTCTGCCATTCAGCTGTTTTCATTTCCTTGGACCAATTAGACACTGAGAAAAAAATAGGTGTAGTTATTTACTGCCTTTGCACAAATAACTGCCATTAGTATCTGTGAGTAATTTTGGAGCAACTAAAGTTTTCATTTGAGCAAAATCATTTGTTTTGAGGTCAGCATGCCACATGAGTCCTGCCAGCATATGCATTAAATAATGTGACCATCTTAGCAAAATGATTTCAGCATTTTTTTTTAAATCAGGAATGTAGAAATACTTAATGACCTTTGGTATTTGAATGATTTAGTTTCAGTTTAGAAAAATTATGTTCATAGGAAGAATCTCCTCCCTCTATTAACTGATCATATTTGACATTTCTCCCACACATTGTAAAGCATTGTTTTTTTTTTTTTTTCATTAAAGATACTTTTAATATGCTACATCTTTTTTTTAAGCCTAGCTCTTGCCTACTAGATAAAACATTGTTTAGAGTATAGTTATCTTTGGCTCATGTGACAAGAGTTGGAGTCCCTGGGGAGGGATAATGGGTGATTAAATCTCTCAGAAACTAGGGTTTATACCTAGGAACAATGAGAGGATCACCCCAGAACCTATACTGCTGAACCTTAGGTCCGGACTCCAGAAGACCCAGCCAGGTAAACAGAGACAGAGGCTAGAACCTCACATTGCCACCAGACGTAAGGTGTGGCCATAACCAAGGAGGTGGCACCATGCCTTGGCACTGTGGCTGGAAGAAGCTTTATAATGGGAGTTCTAGAGTCCTTCTACAGAAGGTAGGAAGTCCAAAGCCAGTGCCAGGTTGGGGTATGGGGCGACTGGAGGACTGGAAGACTAAATTAGGAGGCAGAGCAAAGCAGTCATGGGGGCATGGCTGACACTGTGATGCTAGCTCTGCCATATCTTAAAGTGCTCCAGGCCTCTGCCTGCTGAGATACAAAGAGTAATATCCTCATTAGTTCAGTCCTCTGCTCTGTAAAACCACCAACCCAGAATAATTGGGAGGCATGAAAAAGTCACAAACTATTTCTAAAGAAGTTCAGTCTTATTACTGGTGAAAAAGTGCAGTAATGAAGAAGCAGGTGGCCAATTATTGGAAGTAAAGGTCCTTAGGAGACCAGCCCTCATTACCAGAGGGGAAGATTTCTCTCTGCACTATGAACCACCTTGTGCAAATCCATGATTCTCACGAATTTACTATCCTGTAAAATTATACGTTCTTCTGTCATTTAAGCATTCTTTCTCAGCTCATAGCTCTTATGGAGGTTACATTTTAACACACCTCCAAATTCCTTCTTTATTTATTGTCAGGTAAACTTCAGTCACCAGTAATTCTCTTATAAATCCTCAAAGCATAATTCCATAAGTATTTCTGCTTTTTTATTCTTGCGCCTACAGAATGATAATCATTTGTCACAAATAAAGATAAAAAGAAGAAGAAGCAGCGTTCTGCTAAGAGTCCCTCAACATAAGTGACAGCTTCCCCATCCTAATGAAACCTTACCTTGTGTCTTCAGAAAGTGGATTCTGCAGAGCCGCAGGTGTGCAAAGCATTAGACAGGGTCTATATCCAATTTGCCAGGGAAAAGCCATCTTTCTTCAGTGACATTCCATTTCGAGTTTCTCAGCCAACCATGAGTTCTCCTCAGAAGTCTGACACAAGGTTATGACACTTGGGCAGAAATCATAAAACAGCCTCCCTAATCAGGGGCTGTTACCCAACAGCCGCAGAAAAGTTCTGGGAAGATGACAGGAAAAGGGAATGAGATTGCTCAGGGTAATGGAGATGCTGCTGTGACCAGGATGCTGCCAAGCCACATTGCCATCCAACCCAGGGCCGAGGGCTCCAGCCAGGGATCCTAACTGTTCCTGAAATGTAGAAAGGAAAATCCATGCTCTAAATACCCTTTTGCCTTTGTCAAGAACAAAAATAATCTACAAAATATTTTGCTTTAGGATGCCGTAAAATAGAAGTCTCTCCTAAAATTCAGTCTCTTTTTATAATCATCCTGCTTCTTGACATTTTTACTCAGATATCTCACACATATATTAAATCAAGCTAGGCTTTCGCCTCAGTTGTGCCCGCTTAGAAATTCCCTACCCCAATCTGGCTCCCTGGGGTTGATATGCTTCCTCTCCTCACTTCTCCAGGTGGAGTTCTTCCTGTCCAGATTCCTGGCAGATTTATAATTGGGATCCCTGGGATCATTATTCCTCTTTCTTGTCCATTACCCACACATTCCTGAAAGGGTAAACCAGATTGCATTGCAAGTCAATCCTTCATTGATCCATCCATTCAGGCTATAGCCTCACCCCCAACTGCATTCCCCATTATTTATTTATTTATTTATTTTTAGTATCAGGGATTGAACCCAGGGGTGCTTTACCACTAAGCCATATCCCCATTCCTTTTTTAAAACTTTTTTTTTTAATTTTGAAACAGGGTCACACTAAGTTGCATAGGGCCTCCTTAAATTGTTGAGGCTGGCCTTGAATTTGTGATCCTCTTGCCTCAGCCTCCCAAGGTGCTGGGATTACAGGCATACACCACCACACTTGGCGTGTTCCCCTCCTTATCACCCAGGGCTCTCCCAGCTTCTTCTGACCTATGAGACACTGCACATGCTACTCTCATGCTACTCTCTCTAGCCCTGGACTTGACCCAGAGTGTCTATTATATCATTTATTAAGTGATTATATTGATATCATCATATTTACTCATTAGTCATTACAGGCCTAAGCATATAGTACTACCAAAGAAATTAACAGTAATCACTTGTAAAAAATTTATAGAAAAATCTCATTTTTAAAGGGTTATTATGCTACGTATAGTCGTTCATCAATATCTGTAAAGGATGGGTCCCCTGAACATGCAAAAAGTCTATGGATGCTCAAGTCCATTATATAAAATGTAGTCACATCTGCATGTAATCTATGCACATCCTTCTGTTTATTTGTAATAATTTCTAGATCATTTATAATACATAATACAGTGGAAATACTATGTATGTTGCTCTTGTACTTATTGTTTAGGAAATAATGATGATAAAAATCCCTGCACATATTCAAGATAGATGTGATTTTTTTGGAATATTTTCTTTTGTTTTTGAGGTATTAAAAATTGAACCCAAGGGCAATCTACCATTGAGCTACATCCCCAGCCTTTTTTTTTATTTTGAGTAGCTGAGGCTGGCTTTGAATTTTTGATCCTCCCACGTTAGCTTCCTGAATCTCTAGGATTATTGGCATGCACCACCATATCCAATTTTTTTTCAGAATATTTTTGATCTGCTGTTAGTTGAATATGCAGGTGCAGAACCTTGTGGGTATATGATGGCTGTATCTTGAATACAAGAGCTCTCTTAGGCTTCTTTTGATATTATCCTGCTCTATGATTAAGGGCAATAAAAAAAAACTATAATTCAATTCAGGTAAGACTAATAGTGGCCTAGACTCTTCAGAAAAGAAGGTTTGGGTCACCTAGTAAAGAACCATAGTCAGTTGAGGTGCTTGCTCATGAAAAAGGAAATGCAGGGTGGGTAGCAAAAGGAAAAAAAAATAAAAATCATACACAATAACATTATACAGTATCCACGGATATGGAGAGACAACTGTGTTACAAAACATTTACTGTAATTTATATTATGAGTTTAACCATAGAATTTTATGTTTTTGTAATGTTTAAAAAATTAAATTATGTACGAATTCTCCTTCTGACAACCTTCCAAAATCAGACACAAATACTGAAATGAAAAACATGCATTCATTGGATGCTGCTACTTTCCTTTCCCTTATTTGATTCTGTTTTTTGATTCAGAAATACTAATTAAAACAAATTAAAAAAATTAAAAAAAAAGAAATGCCAGCCTACCATGCACCTCTCCAATCCTTTGACATTCAAGCCTTGGGGCCTCCTGATCCTTGTTCTAGGAGGGGTTGGTTGCATCCATGAAGAGCTCAAGGTGACCTCAATGGATGCCTTGGAGCTGCTGCCTCCTTGCTGCTGAGAGCTCAGGAACTCACTGACAACAGAAGAGCAAATGTGGAGCATTGAAAAGTTTTCTTTAGTTATAGAATTTTTTTCCCCCAATGAAATCTCCATAATGGGTAACCTGTCATGGGAATGAGCTATGGAATAACTGTAATTTGGGGTCCAGAACAGGAGCCTGCAGCCTCCTGGAATCCAAGCTGCTCCCAGGCTCTCTAGAAGGCAGAACAGAGGGGAGTGGAGCTGGACAGCTTCAGGACTAGCCTCTCCATACCTTCCAGGGAAACTGATCTCCCTAGATATACCTCCCACTTTCCATTGACTTGATAAACCATAGCATCCAGAGGAGCATCCACACCATATCCTTTCCCCTTAGGATGCCAACCCTCACATAAGGCTTGGACCCAAAACTGTGGCTTCCATGTGAGAAAAGTTGTGTGTCCAGGAGCTTTATTGCCCCACAAACAGCCTTCATCATTCTGTCCCCCGTCTGGCATTCCTGCTAGAAGTGAGAAATTCTCTGCTGAGGAACCATGAAGAAACGGAGACTAGATATTCTAGTAAGCTTTGCACAGTCAATATTTCAGCCCTCTTATAAATTTGAGAGTTACCTCATCCTCACAAATAATATGCTATTATAAGGAAAGGTCTTTCAAATTTCAAAATGTCAACTTGGATTTATTTCAAATGCAAATGATTCAAATTCAGGAACACTTCATGCTTTCAAATAATCACACAGAGCAGAGTCTTGCATCCACATTATTATTTTATAGTTTGCAGAGGCCACTGAACAGTCACCCCCTTACAAGTGGGAGCAAGGTCACATTTTGTGACATCTTCAGAGATTGGCAGCATTGTTCTGAATCACCTGTCTGATTCTTTATTAAATTAGACAGAAGCCAAGGAGGCCACAGGGAGTAGTTGTTGAGAGAACAGATTCTGGAGTCCAACCTACACAGATTTGAGCCATTCTTCCCTTTCTTCCCACTGAGTGACTATAAAAAGGACAGGGACCCTTGATTTATCTGTAAAACTGGGATAACAATGATGGTGGCCCCAGAGAGAAGTCAGGAGGCTAAGATAACTGGTAAGCCTTAGTGTCTAGCGGGATATCTGGTACTGCAGAAATTCTTTGGAGAAAATTACATTAGATTTAGTGATACCAATTAGCTTTAAGTTAAAATTGAACTAGAAGATTCATGGTCTGTTATGCCTCCTGCATACCTTTGAGGGTAAAGGTGGAAAATGAGAGGAGGAGGGAAAATAACATGTGACCCCTGTGGGCTGAAGCTGTGTGAAGCAGGAGTTCTTTATTATTGTTGTGTTGTTGTGTGTAAGTGTGGCAGAGTCATTGTTTGCACAGGACAGATCACCGTCCTCCCAGGCAA
Organism: Marmota marmota marmota; assembly: GCF_001458135.2. Classification (NCBI taxonomy): domain Eukaryota; kingdom Metazoa; phylum Chordata; class Mammalia; order Rodentia; family Sciuridae; genus Marmota; species Marmota marmota. The sequence continues at coordinate 1,443,993 of NW_026000244.1, read as the reverse complement.
AAAGACCTTCCTTCTAAGCCAGAGGTACAAAATGATCTCAGAAGGGAAAGAATCAACCTCTGATGGCAGTCACCTCAGAGACACTACACAAAATAAACAGAAAAACAGTTCTATTTCCAACAGAACCGCAGCTGACACCAGGAAGTTTTGCTCATCTCAGGCTATGCTTAAGGTGAACTTTTTCTTTTTTCTTCAGTATTAAGGATTGAACCCAGGGCACTCTACTGCTGAGCTGCATCCCTAACACTCTTATATAGTATTTTGAAACAGGCTCTCACTAATTTTCTGAGGCTGGCCTCATACTTGCAACTTTCTGCCTCCGCCTCCTGAGTATGTGGGATTGCAGGCATGTGCAATTGTGTCCAGCTATAAGGTGAACATTTTAGCCAAAATAAGTCTCCTTAGCCAGAGGTGTGCTCAGCATCATGGTGGTGCACCCTGCAAATGGCAAGTCCTCCTTATCCTTCTCAGTTCTAATTCTTGACTTGGAAAAAATATATCACTATATTTTAGTGCACTGTATTTGATATTAACAATTGTTACCCTGGAGTAAATCCTTAGACAAGTGAGATGTTCCTGTAGACAAGCTTAGAAACAGGTTGCTAAGAGCCAAGTATATGATGCATGGCATTTTTGGTCGAAAGGTGACGCCAGCTAGCCATTGAGATGATATGATTATGTTAAGATTTGCATTCATATGGATATTGGACTCCTGCTGTTCACCTAGGCCAGCTACAGGACTCCTGGAGAGTTCCCATTGGTTGGGGAAGTACAGTAGGAGGGAGTTCCGGGGGAGGAGCTCTCTCTGCGGGTCTGGGAGGAGGCCGCGTGGGTGGATCGAAAATCTTCCAGGGGGCGTACCGGACATTGGCGGCAGTTTCAAAAAATAAAGTTTGTTCCTGCTTGAGTGGCTCGTGATTTTGTGCCCAGCCAGACTGCGGCAACTGGTGGCCCGTACGGGGAACGCCTGAAGCTTGGAGGTGAGTAAAATTGCTCGTCCCTGAGGGAAGGCAACAAAATGGGTGACCATTTCAAAAAACAATGTGTTCTC
>NW_026000244.1:1433951-1439430 GCF_001458135.2 Marmota marmota marmota | reverse complement strand
TATGCTGGACCGGTAGTCAGTGACGGGTATGATCCAATTGCAGTGGTATCAACCTAAGACAGGAGGCTGACGCCTAAAAGTCAGTTTTCCGATGACGGGTAAGAACCATATGTTGAATTGGACAAACCTAACAGGCACGGTCCCTAGCCAGATTGCTTGTTACTTAAACAGAAGGGGGGAGATGCTAAGAGCCAAGTATATGATGCATGGCATTTTTGGTCTAAAGGTGATGCCAGCTAGCCATTGAGATGATATGATTATGTTAAGATTTGCATTCATATGGATATTGGACTCCTGCTGTTCACCTAGGCCGGCTACGGGACTACTGGAGAGTTCCCATTGGTTGGGGAAGTACAGTAGGAGGGAGTTCCGGGGGAGGAGCTCTCTCTGCGGGTCTGGGAGGAGGCCGCGTGGGTGGATCGAAAATCTTCCCGGGCGCATACCGGACATTGGCGGCAGTTTCAAAAAATAAAGTTTTTTCCTGCTTGAGTGGCTCGTGATTTTGTGCCCAGTCAGACTGCGGCAACAGGTAAAACTGCCATGGCACCAGAGCCTCAAAGCACCTATTCCCATAACCTGGGACATTACACCTGCCCTTTTTTTCCCCCTCTGGCTTCTTTTTAATGTAATTTTTATGCCATTCTAGGGCCACCATGCAGACTCATGCCCTTTGCTTTCCCCACCCTGATGACTCCCTGATACCTCAACAGCAGTGAATTGCCACTGTAAAGATGGTGAAAGACCAGGCCTCAGGGCTGGTCTATGCAGGTCTATCAGAAGGAGCAGGTGTTCTCCCCCAGACACCTCCTTTTTTTCTTCAATAGCAGGAAACATTTGCATTCTGATAACATGCACTGCAGACTTCCAGCAGGAATGTGCACTGTCGATATTTATTTTGAGAGACTTGGTCCAGCATGAGAGACCACGGCGTTAATAGGAAAGAATTTGGGCTTAGCCAAGCCCTGTTATTGGTTATTCTCAATCATAGCATCCATCTGTTTTTTTCTTCACAAGATTTATGCTGTTCATATTTTTATATATTTGTTGTTGTTGATTGTTCTCTCTTCCACATAGAGAGCAAACCCCACAAGGGAAAGGTCCTTGTTTGTTTTGTTCTCCACTTATGGCAGCTTTAAAACATGTGTGCACATCCTTTGACCTGGCTTCCAATGAAGTATGGAGTCTGAGTTCTCTCCCCTTAAACTGGACCATTGTCTGAACCAATTTTCTAGTGTAATAACATAGAGTCACAGAATGGGTATGTTATAAAGAAAAGAGGTTTTATGTTAGCTCATAGTTCTGTCCCAAGGTCTTAGAGGCCACATCTGATAGTAAATGAGCTTCTAACTAGCAGAGCCTCAAGGTAGTGCAGGGCAAACAGGGGAGACAAGACGTATAAGAGAGGCTTAGTTAATTTGACTTTTGTAGCAGACCTACTCTTGAGATTACCTATGAATCCATTAAGAATACGTGTTAGTCAGTTTCTTGTTCCTATGACAAAATACCTGTGAGAATCAACTTATAAGGAAGAAAAAAATATTTTGACTCACAGTTTCAGAATTTGCAGTCCATGGTCACTTGGCCCTATTGCTTTGGGTCTGTGGTGGGGTAGAATAGCATGGTGGAAATGTACGGTGGAGCAAAACTTCTTACCTTATGGTGGTCAGGAGACAAAAAGAGAGAGGGGAAATAGCTGGGGCGTCCATATCCCTTTGAAAGGCATAACCCCAGTGTCCTAACTTTCTTCCACTTAGACCCACCTCTTTTTTTATTTTTCATTTTTTTTTGTATTGGAAATGGAATCCAAGAGTTCTTTACAACTGAGCTGCATCCCCAGTCCTATTTATTTGTTTATTTATTTAGTTTTGAGAAAGAGTCTTGCTAAATTGCCCATGCTGGCTTCTAACTTGTGATCTTCCTGCCTCATCCTCCCAAGTCATTTGTATTACAGGCATGTGCAACTGTGCCCAGCTGGAAGTATACATTGAATCTCAATAGCCTATAGGCTAGCAACCAAGCCTTTAACTTGATCTTTGGAAGATGTTTAGAATTCAAACCATAACAATGTACAAATGAATAATGCACTAATGAAAGCTTTATTCTCATTATGTAAATACCTCAAAAGTTCTCACCTGGTTCTCTCTCTTAATTTTCAAAGTGGAGGTTAAATCTCAACATAGGTTTCAGAAGGGACAAGCTCTATCTAAACTATGGCAGCCACCCTATGTGACTCTTTGCCAATTGATTATGTCCAAAGTTAGGTCATAAAGATGGCTCAGCTTTCATCTCTTTCTTCAGAGAAATTCAGATCTGGAGCTGAGAAACACATAAAAATTCCAAGGACACCCTGTTGCGAAGAAGCATAGACCACATGAATAAGCCACAAGGAGATGGCCCAGGATGGCCCAGTCTCTGGATGGGGTCTAGCTGAGTCGTCTACAAGCAAAGGCACCTCGAGATCAGTGCTGTCAGTGCTGTCCAGTGGAACTTTTAATGACACTGTAAATGTTCTATATTTGTGCTGTCAGTATCAGTCACTATGCACGTGCACCTACTAAGCACTTAAATATGACTAGTGTGACTGAAGAGCCAAAATGTTAATTCTATTTAATTTAAATGTACACAGTCACTAAGCTAGCTGCTACTAAATTAGACAGCACATCTCTAGACATGTCTTGATCCCAGTGATTAAATTGTCCGTTTCCAGTCTTCCTTGCTGGGACCCCTGACATCATAGAGCAGAAATGCAACATTTCTGCTATTTCCTTTGCAAAGTTTTGGGTCCATGGAAGCCATGAGAAAATTAAAATGGTGTTTGAAAGACTGTTAAGTTTGGAATAATTTGTTACATAGCAATAGATAAACAATACTACCATTCGCCCGAGGCCATTTACCATTTCAGTCTGCATAAGTAGGCATTCTTCTGTGTTAGAAGAAATAAAAAAAATTAAGTAGACAGGAGACATAAAGGAAGGACAAGAAAATGGAATTTTAATTCAAAAGTTCAGCATGTGTTTTCAGGCCTGCCACTCCATAAGTCAGTGTTAGGATGGCCTTAGGCCTGAGCCTAAGCAACTCCATTTTAAAAACTCCAGTTTGAAACCTACAGTTCCACTGGGCACACCCACAGATCCCTCCAGTATGGCCTCAAACAAGTTACTTCTCCTCACCCTGATAAACAATGAAGCCCCTGGCAGGCTGTCCTTGCCTAATAAGACGGAAAGGAGAGAAGATCGGGGTGGAGACCACCAGACCAGATGTTTCTGACCCCAGGGTAAATGGTGTCACTGAGAAATCCGGTGGTAGCTGATAAGGATTGAAAAGGGGGTCAAAACCCCCCAAAATTTAGTATAAATAATAGAGCAAATGAACAGGAATTCAGCCAGTCAAAACAAGGATTCACTCGAGCTGGAGAGCCTGATGAGGACTTGACATCCCATCACTTGTCATCGTTTCCTGAGCCTTTATGTGATCCTAACTGCTCTTAAACTCTACCGCCTCATCTGGACCTTAGTAAGAGCCGCAACTTCTCCCTAGGACCCTCTCTTCACCTGGTTATCTACTCCATGCCAGGAAAAGCCTGCCTTGGTTCCGGACCTGGTCACTGTGGTCTGAGTGAGTGTGCATCTGCTGGACATAAAACCTAAGGCTTAAGACTTTTGAACTTAGCATCCAGAGGAAATGTCTGTCATTAGCCTATCATGATTAAGTGTGTTTTGCAGTGCTTAGAATTAATCTAGAATTGTTTTCTATGAATAGATTATGCCTATTGCAGTGCCTAGCATTAAGGATTGTCGTTTTCTTGATTAAGAACCTATAGAGTGAAATTGCGTTAAGTAATTTGAGTGAATAAAACATTGAAAGGGGCAGAAGCATGTGGACATTCTTTATTTCTCCCCTCGACTGCATACATCGCAATTTTGCCCCCTTGCAACAATCAGTCTGTTTTTCAGGTCTGTAACTCCCAAATCCTAGGAAATCTGTAAATTTGCCTGTGCACTGTAAAGTATTTCCCATTAAATACATAAAGAAAAAAGAGATAAGAGATCTTGAGGAATCTACAATTTAGGAGACTTTCCAATGTTGTCTAGCAATCAGATAATAAAGGTCATGTCAGCCTAAGGATTCTGAAACTGACCAGACCACTAGAAACTACCTTGAGGTCACTGGCCTGATATCATTCTTACCTACCGCTCACCAAGTTTCCTTTCAAAGAAGAGATGAGAATTCCCCAAACATACCTTTCACTCTCAAGATTGTGCACATTCTCCCTCCCTTGAATGTACTGTCTACTTTCCTAAATGAACTCTGTCCATGTCTCTGACAGGTTTATTCTGAAATTCTTTTATGTCAGGTAATTCAAGAACCTCATTGGTTCTGTATTGAGTTTCACTTTCTCCCAGGAACTCCTTGGACCGTTCAGTGGAGACATCTCTTTTCCCATGACACTTGTAATATATGGTAAATGAATGAATGAATCTCTGATCTTTAAGGATAATGTGATGGTTAGTTTTATGTGTCAAATTGCCTGGACTATGGGAAGCCCAGTTATCTGGTAAAACATTACTTCTGGGTGTGTCTATGTGAGTGCTTCTAGAAGAGATCAGTATTTGAATCAGGGGACTGAGTAAAAAAAAGATGAACCTCTCCAATGTGGGTAGAAATCATCCAACCTATTGAGGAACCAGAATAGAGCAAAGTGGTTGAAACCTCTCTTTCTGACTGACTGGTTGAGTTGGGACATTTATCTTCTCCTACTCTTGGAATGGGATTTTCATACTCACCTTCCCTTGTTCTCAGGCCTTTGTACTTGTGCTAGATTACATCATCAGCTTTCCTGGGTCTCCAGCTTGCAGAAGGCAGATAATGAGTCTTCTTGGTCACCATAACTGCCTGAATCAATTCCTTATTATAAATCATCTATTTATGTACTTTCTTTTCTCTTGATAACTTGAGTAAAACAGACAGCAAACACACCAATATTTCCTCACAGTGTATTCATGATTATGTTTCCACAGAAAAGAAGAAGCAGTACATGGGATATGTGATTTCAGAAAAATATGTTTTGAATAAAATGTACAATAAAATCAAAGATAGTTATCTATTGGTCTGTGGGATGTATCCATAAATATATTTCATTTTATTTGACGTAAAAATATTTTAATTGCTAGTGATTATCACATTTAATCTTACTAAATAGAGAAAAAAGATATGGGTCAGTAGTGTGGTGCCTTCCCTCTCCTCTTCCTAGATCATAGTGATAGGTAAGAGATAAACAGGAGCCTGGCACATGAAGATAAGGGAATACTGTATGGTGCCCCTCCCCCCATGCTGCTGCTGTCTCCTCCTCCTCTTCTTCTTCTTCTTCTTCTTCTCCTCCTCCTCCTCCTCCTCCCCCTCTTCTTCTTCTTCTTCTTCTTCTTCTTCTTCTTCTTCTTCTTCTTCTTCTTCTTCTTCTTCTTCTTCCTCTTCTTCTTCT
>NW_026000244.1:1404586-1431782 GCF_001458135.2 Marmota marmota marmota | reverse complement strand
TATATATATATATATATATATATATATAATTAACTGTTGCTTCAAATCCTAATAACTCCACTTGTTTTTTTGTTTGTTTGTTTATTTTTGTTTAGAAAGCAAAATCAGTGGCTTCCCCCACCATTTCAATGCTCCTTAACTGTTTCCTAAGTGCCAGGAATGCAAAACACAGGAGGTATAGCTGGGTTTAGGAAGAAAGTGTTCCAAATCTGACAAACTAATGAACATGGTATCCTCCCCTGGGCCAGGGCTACCCCTGCCAGCCTCCTCTCCTCTAACACCTGTCCCTTGAACTCTTACAAACTCCACCTCTTGCAGGTGCTTCCCATTGTTGCCAACTGGTGAATGGCATTCTCTTGCCAATAGCTTTCTCTGTTGCCTGCCTAGTCTGACCCCAGAGTCCTCAGCCAACATTGAACACTCCTCCCTTCAGAGAGCCTGGTCACTTCCAGCATCTGCCGATCCTGGATCTACCCAGTATGTGTTGCCATTTGATCACTGTCTTTTAAAATCTATTTTCTGTTGCTACAGTAGAATTCCCAAAGAAAAGAGGTTTGCTTAGCTCACAGTTTGGGAAGTTCAAGACCATGGTGCCAGCTTCTTGGCTAGGATCATGGTAGCATGAATGATGACATCATGGTGGGAATACATGTGAGAGGGAGAGATCACATGGCAGGACAAGATGCTGAACATATTTGAGGGCCACGATCACTGTTTATCTGTAATAACCTGGAACCCACTGCCAACTCACTGGGGTCCCAAGAGAACTATATTAATCTCTTCTGAGGGCAAATCCTTTCTGCCATAATTACTTTTCACTAGACCCCACCACTTAAAGGTTTCTCTACCTCTGGCAACTGCCATATTGGGAACAAAATTCCAGCACATGAATCTCTGGGAAACAAACCACAGCAGCGCCAATTGGGCTGCACACAAGCATCCACTACAGAGACTAAGTTGCAGTGTTTAAGCAGCTTCTACCTGGAAGACAGAGATACATAGGTCAATTGTAGTGTAAAATGCATAAAGACTACATAAGAAAGTAAATGCAGGGTGTTAGGAATAACAAAAAAAGCATAGCTTATCGGAACTGGGTAAGGGTAAAGGGGGACAACATGGAGGATATCAGAAGGGTGACAATTGCTTAGGATCTTAAGAAATGTGAGGGATTTGCCATCAGAGAAAAGGAAGATCAAGGTCCCCAGGGTGGTGAGTCTAGCACCTTGAGTGGAGTCCTGATAAGGACAAATGGGGCAGGTCTTTAGAGGTGGGCTGGGGACATATGCCAGAGGGACAGAGTCTCAAGGCCTTGAGGTTGGGCACTGTTCTTTTGTCTGGTTGATACACACAGGAATTCTGAATTCAGTACTCTCTCTGGATATGTGTTATTGGCATCTGCTCAACTTGGGTGCCCCAGTTGCCACCCACTTTCCTCACTCACTGTGTGCCATCCAGACTCCAGACAACACTCACAGAAGAAGTGTCATCACATCTTTCCAAGCAAAAACTGGTTGAAGGCTCTACAATAAGCAGCGATGCTCAGCTAAACTGTTTGCCCTCACTTGAACTTACTGCCTTGCAAATATTTCTGCTATTATTAGGATGTGCACAGATCTGTTGATGCTAACTTGATAACACACATGCTATTTGTGCCTCTGTCTCTATGAGTGTGATGGGAAATGTACTTCAGTGAAATAGTACTAAATCTACTTTTCCATCCCAATAAGATGGCAAAGAAAACATTTCTGTGAAATCAATATATGATAACATAGTAATATTTATTCACCTACTTCTAAAAATAAGAACAGAATAATGAGCTAGAAAGAACATTGGGGCATTAACCTCTAACATCTGCTGACCTGGGCCTGAGTTCTGTCTCTAGCCTGGTGTCCTATGACCTACAGGAGATTTTCTCATGAGCTTCAGCTGCTGGCTGTTTTTAGATTGAAGAAAATACATATGGTATCTGGGTCTGGGTAGTTGCTTCATTGATTAAGAGGAGGTTTTTATAAGAGTGAAGTGTAACAAAGATACTGTGGCTAAAACCTATTTCACACACATGGAGTATAACTCTCCATTCTTGTGATTGTACATGATGTGGGAAATAGGTTTTAGCCACAATATCTTTGGGAAACCAGCCCTATCCAATCCTGTTGGGATATTAAAGAAAATATTTCAAATATTAAGATAACGTATGTTTTCTCTGTGCAAGTTCTAGTTCTGTAAAAAATTTTTTTCCTCTAACTCATCAAATGTGAATCAAGGCACAGCTCTGCCTATTGGAAGAGAAGAAAATGGGATTCAGCCATAGAACAGGGGATGCCAGCATGGCAGAGATCTGATGTCATCGGAGAGCGGCCGAGGAGAGAACTTCATCGGTGCCAGCGGCGACGGAAACAGTTGGTCCCCTGGTAGGGAGGGTGAGTCACAGATACCCGAGTCTCTCTCGCTTTGTCGTCGAGCCAGAGGGGAGGAGCGGGGCCGCCGCCCGCGCCCACAAGGTAGGCAGACCTGCGACCAACCTGCAGATCAGGCCCAGTGGTCTGCAGGTGTGGTAGGAGGGGCAGGGCAGAGCCGCCGCCCGCGCCGGCAAGGTAAGCAGACCTGCGACAGACCGGCGGATCAGGCCCAGCGGCCTGCCAGCGTGGTACACACTTCACCCCAACTGGAGTAGGGGCAGAGCAGAGCCTTCGCCCGCGCCCAGATCAGGCCCAGCGGCCCGCCTGTGTGGTGGTCAAGTGACCCCAATTGGAGTGGGGGCGGAGCGGAACTGACACCCGTGCCCGCAAGGTGGGCAGACCGGCGACCAACCTGCAGATCAGGCCTAGCGGTCCCCGGGCGTGGTAGGAGGGGCAGGGCAGAGCCTTCGCCCCCACCTGCAAGGTAGGCAGACCTGCGACAGAACGGCGGATCAGGCCCAGGGGTCCGCGGGCGTGGTAGACACCTCACACCAATTGGAGGAGGGGCAGAGCAGAGCCCCCGCCCGCACCTGCAAGGGAGACTTTTCAACTATACAAGAGCAATATAAATATATAGGGGGGGAAAAATTTCAAAAACACAACAGTTTCACCAAGAAGAAAGAAACGCAAGCAGTATGAAAAGACAAGGAAAGAAAGGACTACAAGCAATGCAGGTCAACTCAACTTTAGAAGAGGTAACAGCTGCAGCAGATGGAATGTCAGATAAAGAATTCAGGATATACATGCTTCAGATGATCTGGAGTATCAAGGAAGACATTAGACAGCAAAATCAGACAATGAAAGATCACTTCGACAAGGAATTACACAAACAAATCCAGGAAGCAAAGGATCAACTATACAGGGAGATAGAGGTTATAAAAAACAAACAAACAGAAATCCTAGAAATGCAGGAAGCAATAAACCAACTTAAAAACTCAATGGAGAATACTACCAGCAGAGTAGAACACTTAGAAGATAGAACATCAGACAATGAAGACAAAGTATTTCAACTGGAAAAGAACATAGACAGCTCAGCAAGACTGTTAAGAAACCATGAGCAGAACATCCAAGAAATATGGGATAACATTAAGAGACCAAACTTAAGAGTCATTGGGATACAGGAAGGTACAGAGCTCCAAACCAAAGGAATGAGCAGTCTATTCAATGAAATAATACGAGAAAACTTCCCAGACTTGAAGAATGAGACAGAATCCCAAATCCTAGAAGCCTACAGGACGCCGAATGTGCAAAATCATAAGAGATCCACACCTAGACACATTATAATGAAGATGCCCAACATACAGAATAAGGAGAGAATTTTAAAAGCTACAAGAGAAAGGAAGCAGATTACATTTAGGGGTAAGCCAATCAGGATAACAGCTGATCTTTCAACACAGACTCTGAAAGCTAGAAGATCCTGGAATAACATATTTCAAACACTGAAAGAAAATGGGTTCCAACCAAGAATTGTGTATCCAGCGAAATTAAGCTTCAGGATGGAAGATGAAATTAAAACCTTCCACGATAAACAAAAGTTTAAAGAATTCGCAGCTAGAAAACCATCTCTTCAAAACATCCTCGCCAAAGCATTACAGGAAGAGGAAATGGAAAATAACAATGAAAACCAACAGTGGGAGGTAGGACAGTAAAGGGGGGGAAAATAATCAAAGAGGAAAACAAACCATGTTTAGTAACAGAAATAAACAAATATGGCTGGAAGAACAACCCATATCTCAATAATAACCCTAAATGTTAATGGCTTAAACTCACCAATTAAGAGACACAGGCTAGTAGAATGGATCACAAAACAAGACCCAACAATATGCTGCCTACAGGAGACGCATTTGATAGGAAAAGACATACATAGGCTGAAGGTGAAAGGTTGGGAAAAATCATATCACTCATATGGACTTCGGAAACAAGCAGGAGTGTCCATACTCATATCAAATAAAATAGATTTCAAGCCAAAGTTAATCAAAAGGGATAAAGAGGGACACTACATACTGCTTAAGGGAACCATACACCAACAAGACATAACAATCATAAATATTTATGCCCCAAACAATGGTGCAGCTATGTTCGTCAAACAAACTCTTCTCAAGTTCAAGAGTCTAATAGACCACCATACCATAATCATGGGAGACTTCAACACACCTCTCTCGCCACTGGACAGATCTTCCAAACAAAAGTTGAATAAGGAAACTATAGAACTCAATAACACTATTAATAACCTAGACCTAATTGACATATATAGAGTATACCACCCAACATCAAGCAGTTACACTTTTTTCTCAGCAGCACATGGATCCTTCTCAAAAATAGATCATATATTATGTCACAGGGCAACTCTTAGACAATATAAAGGAGTAGAGATAATACCATGCATCTTATCTGATCATAATGGAATGAAACTGAAAATCAACGATAAAAGAAGGAAGGAAAAAGCATACATCACTTGGAGAATGAACAATAGGTTACTGAATGATCAATGGGTTATAGAAGACATCAAGGAGGAAATTAAAAAATTCTTAGAGATAAATGAAAACACAGACACAACATATCGGAATCTATGGGACACATTGAAAGCAGTTCTAAGAGGAAAATTCATTGCTTGGAGTTCATTCCTTAAAAAAAGAAAAAACCAACAAATAAATGATCTCATACTTCATCTCAAAATCCTTGAAAAAGAAGAGCAAAACAACAGCAAAAGAAGTAGAAGGCAAGAAATAATTAAAATCAGAGCTGAAATTAATGAAATCGAAACAAAAGAAACAATTGAAAAAATTGACAAAACTAAAAGTTGGTTCTTTGAAAAAATAAACAAAATCGACAGACCCTTAGCGATGCTAGCGAAGAGAAGAAGAGAGAGAACTCAAATTACTAGCATACGGGATGAAAAAGGCAATATCACAACAGACACTTCAGAAATACAGAAGATAATCAAAAACTATTTTGAATCCTTATACTCCAATAAATTAGAAGATAGTGAAGGCATAGATAAATTTCTTAAGTCATATGATCTGCCCAGATTGAGTCAGGAGGATATAGACAACCTAAACAGACCAATATCAATTGAGGAAATAGAAGAAACCATCAAAAGACTACCAACTAAGAAAAGCCCAGGACCGGATGGGTATACAGCAGAGTTTTACAAAACCTTTAAAGAGGAACTAATACCAATACTTTTCAAGCTACTTCAGGAAATAGAAAAAGAGGGAGAACTTCCAAATTCATTCTACGAGGCCAACATCACCCTGATACCTAAACCAGACAAAGACACTTCAAAGAAAGAAAACTACAGACCAATATCTCTAATGAACCTAGATGCAAAAATCCTCAATAAAATTCTGGCGAATCGGATACAAAAACATATCAAAAAAATTGTACACCATGATCAAGTAGGATTCATCCCTGGGATGCAAGGCTGGTTCAATATACGGAAATCAATAAATGTTATTCACCACATCAATAGACTTAAAAATAAGAACCATATGATCATCTCGATAGATGCGGAAAAAGCATTCGACAAAGTACAGCATCCCTTTATGTTCAAAACTCTAGAAAAACTAGGGATAACAGGAACATACCTCAATATTGTAAAAGCAATCTATGCTAAGCCTCAGGCTAGCATCATTCTGAATGGAGAAAAACTGAAGGCATTCCCTCTAAAATCTGGAACAAGACAGGGATGCCCTCTCTCTCCACTTCTGTTCAACATAGTTCTCGAAACACTGGCCAGAGCAATTAGACAGACGAAAGAAATTAAAGGCATCAAAATAGGAAAAGAAGAACTTAAATTATCACTATTTGCAGATGATATGATTCTATACCTAGCAGACCCAAAAGGCTCTACAAAGAAACTATTAGAGCTAATAAATGAATTCAGCAAAGTGGCAGGATATAAAATCAACACGCATAAATCAAAGGCATTCCTGTATATCAGCGACAAATCCTCTGAAATGGAAATGAGGACAACCACTCCATTCACAATATCTTCAAAAAAAATAAAATACTTGGGAATCAACCTAACAAAAGAGGTGAAAGACTTATACAATGAAAACTACAGAACCCTAAAGAGAGAAATAGAAGAAGATCTTAGAAGATGGAAAAATATACCCTGTTCATGGATAGGCAGAACTAACATCATCAAAATGGCGATATTACCAAAAGTTCTCTATAGGTTTAATGCAATGCCAATCAAAATCCCAACGGCATTTCTTGTAGAAATAGAGAAAGCAATCATGAAATTCATATGGAAAAATAAAAGACCCAGAATAGCAAAAACAATGCTAAGCAGGAAGTGTGAATCAGGCGGTATAGCGATACCAGACTTCAAACTATACTACAGAGCAATAGTAACAAAAACAGCATGGTACTGGTACCAAAACAGGCGGGTGGACCAATGGTACAGAATAGAGGACACAGAAACCAATCCACAAAACTACAACTATCTTATATTTGATAAAGGGGCTAAAAGCATGCAATGGAGGAAGGATAGCATCTTCAACAAATGGTGCTGGGAAAACTGGAAATCCATATGCAACAAAATGAAACTGAATCCCTTTCTCTCGCCATGCACAAAAGTTAATTCAAAATGGATCAAGGAGCTTGATATCAAATCAGAGACACGCCGTCTGATAGAAGAAAAAGTTGGCTACGATCTACATACTGTGGGGTCGGGCTCCAAATTCCTCAATAGGACACCCATAGCACAAAAGTTAATAACTAGAATCAACAAATGGGACTTACTCAAACTAAAAAGTTTTTTCTCAGCAAAAGAAACAATAAGAGAGGTAAATAGGGAGCCTACACCCTGGGAACAAATCTTTACTCCTCACACTTCAGATAGAGCCCTAATATCCAGAGTATACAAAGAACTCAAAAAATTAGACAATAAGAGAACAAACAACCCAATCAACAAATGGGCCAAGGACCTGAACAGACACTTCTCAGAGGAGGACATACAGTCAATCAACAAGTACATGAAAAAATGCTCACCATCTCTAGCTGTCAGAGAAATGCAAATCAAAACCACCCTAAGATACCATCTCACTCCAGTAAGATTGGCAGCCATTATGAAGTCAAACAACAACAAGTGCTGGCGAGGATGTGGGGAAAAGGGTACACTTGTACATTGCTGGTGGGACTGCAAATTGGTGCAGCCAATTTGGAAAGCAGTATGGAGATTTCTTGGAAAGCTGGGAATGGAGCCACCATTTGACCCAGCTATTCCCCTTCTTGGTCTATTCCCTAAAGACCTAAAAAGAGCATGCTACAGGGACACTGCTACATCGATGTTCATAGCAGCACAATTCACAATAGCAAGACTGTGGAACCAACCTAGATGCCCTTCAATAGACGAATGGATAAAAAAAATGTGGCATTTATACACAATGGAGTATTACTCTGCATTAAAAAATGACAAAATCATAGAATTTACAGGGAAATGGATGGCATTAGAGCAGATTATGCTAAGTGAAGCTAGCCAATCCCTAAAAAACAAATGCCAAATGTCTTCTTTGATATAAGGAGAGTAACTAAGAACAGAGTAGGGACGAAGAGCATGAGAAGAAGATTAACATTAAACAGAGATGAGAGGTGGGAGGGAAAGGGAGAGAAAAGGGAAATTGCATGGAAATGGAAGGAGACCCTCAGGGTTATACAAAAGAACATACAAGAGGAAATGAGGGGAAAGGGAAAAATAATACAAGGGGGAGAAATGAAGGTCAGTAGAGGGGGTAGAGAGAGAAGAGGGGAGGGGAGGGGAGGGGAGGGGGGATAGTAGAGGATAGGAAAGGTAGCAGAACACAACAGTCACTAGTATGGCAATATGTAAATCAATGGATGTTTAATTGATGTGATTCTGCAATCTGTATATGGGCTAAAAATGGGAGTTCATAACCCACTTGAAGCAAAGTGTGAAAGATGATATATCAAGAACTATGTAATGTTTTGAACAACCAACAATAAAAAAAAGTATAAAAAAAATAATAAAATAAAATTATCCTAATAGTCCACCTGCCTAGATAGGAAAAAAAATGTGAATCAACACTGAAAACTGAATAAATTATACAATGAAAGTCTGTGTATACAAAATAGTTTTTGAGAGCATGCAAAACAGAAGATAGAATAATCTTTAGAGGGCAGATGAATTTTGCTACATTGGAGGGTCAAGTCCTCTATCACCCAGGAAGCTGCTGTTCAGTGATCTACAAATGGAATATGAGGGGAGAATCCATCAAGGTGGCCTGTGCCTGGGCTCCCACAGAAGCCAGAGATGGGAAGGAGAGAGAGTCAATATAGGAGATTGAGACCAGGGGGTTTCCTTAAGGAATGAATGAGGTTTGATTGACACCACCATGTTATCAAGAATATAACGCTGTGAGGGCTTCCTGACATCAGAATTGGAATGGCCAGGGTGCTGATTCATGCTTCAATGTCCAAACATGGCCAGCTGCCCTGCCCCAGGGCCTCTCCCTAGTGGGCAGTTAACAGGCTCCTCCTCAATGCCTCCCTTTATCAGGCTGTGCAAGTCTTCTTCCCTCCCTGTAAACACAATTAGAAGGGTCTTTCTGCTCCTGCCTTCTGGAATTAAGTAAAATGAGACTGGGAGGACTTTTCTACAAAGTGTATAATTATAAAAGGTAGAACGGGACTACAGTGGGAAATGCTGTGGATTCATTTCAGTAAATCAAGGAGACTTTGATTTGAGGGAAGGTATGGCCTTTTCACATCAAGTTAAAGATTAAAAAAAAAAAAAAAAACTTTTCCTTACTCAACAGAAAGGGTCTTGAGGCACTGCAGGCATCAAAGAGATTCTAGAAGCAGGATTTTGATGAGGAATAGAAAAGAAATGTAAAATATGCACCTATTCACTACCAATAAACTGCAGATTTAAAAAATACTATGAAATATAGTGAAACATGCCTCATGGTTTAGAAGAAATTTATTTAAGTTTTCAGAGGAAAAAAAGAAAAAGAAAAAGAAAAACTTTGTATGTTTTGTCATTCTGAAATTGTTCCTGGGCCCAACTGTCTTCATACTGGAGAGCAAGAGATGTACCGCATTGCATAAAGTCAATGGCTATGCCCAGCAGCATCTCCCCTCATAAGGTAAAGCATGAGGGTGTCAGTTGGTCTCACAAGGGAGGAATGGAAGATCCTCCACAGTGCACACCTTGGACTTCATGGGAAGATCTTTACAGCTCCAAGTTTAAGCAGTCACTCCAGGAAGATAAAAATCAACACCAAAAAAACTTAAATGCAAGCAAGAACCAGAGTATCCCTTGGAGAAAATGTCACATTTAAGATTATCAACCCAGAAGCACACTTAATTGATATATGCCTAATACTAGGTATTTCATGAAAAAAGCAAAAAGAAAGTAGAAATTATTTTTAATAGAATGAATATCAAATACAACATCAGAGTTTGTAAGATGCTACTAAAACTGTATTTTGAGGCAAATTGTAGCATTCAAAAACCTATATTTAAAGAAAGAAAAGAACTAAATCCATGACCTCAGATTCTACGACAAGAAACAAGAAAAAGGAGAATGAATTAAAGTAAGTAGAATAAAGGAAGTAGCAAAGATCATAGCAGAAGTCAATTAAATACTGGAGAAAAGAATGGAGAAAATCTCTGAAATACTTGTTTTATTGAAATTCATAAGTTTAATAGTTTTCCATGTATATTCAACAGAAAATAAAAGCAAAAAAATAAGATGAATGAGAGAATATCATCACAGGCACTACAAGTATGGAAATTATAAAAAAAAATAACGTGGAAAAACTCTCTCTCAATTAATTTGACAACATAAATAAAAATGTACAAATTAAATGGAAGACAGTATAGCTATGTGTCCACATAAAATAAATAAATAAATTACAACCCTTATTTTGAACCATATATAAAAATTAACTCATAATGATCATGAACACGAGAGCAAAACCTAAAACTTCAATCTTTTAGAATAAAAGTTCTTGTGACTTTGGCTTAGAAGAGGTTTCATAGATATGAACCCAAAAAAACATGCCATGTGTAAAAAAAATCAGTGTTGTACTTCATCAATGTGAAAACTTTCTTTCTGCTCTTTGATAGATAATGTCAACAAATATAAAAAGGTAAAGATTGAGAAAATATTTGCAACTAACATGTATAATAAAGGACTTATGTCTCAGACATATGGAGAACTCAGAAGTCACTATTAAAAAAACAAGCAACTCAATTCAAAATGGGCAAAGATCTGATCAGACATTTTACTCAAATAAGTGACTAATAGGAACATAGAAAAATATCTATCATTATTCATTAAGTAAATGTAAATTAAAACCACAACTATATGTCACTACATCTATAAGAATATCTAAATTGTTGTTTTTTAAATGTTTTAATGTTTTAATTATTTACACATGACAGTAGAATACATTTATGCACTTTGATACATCATATATAGATGGGATATAGTCTCTCATTTTTCTGAGTGTACATTGTTGCAGAATCATATTGGTCATACAGTCGCATATATACCTTCAGTAATAATGTCTACAGTAATAATGTCTACTTTCATTCTACTATATTTCCTGTCCTTACATCATCTCCCTCCCCTCCCATCTCTTCCCTCTACCTAATCTAAGGTAATACTATTCTTTTCTAGAGTCCCCTCGCTTTAGAGTGAATTAGCATCTGCATATTAGAGAAGACTCAGCCTTTGGTTTTGTGGGATTGGCTTATTTCACTTAGCATGATATTCTCCAACTCCAACCA
This sequence comes from Marmota marmota marmota, assembly GCF_001458135.2. Lineage (NCBI taxonomy): Eukaryota > Metazoa > Chordata > Mammalia > Rodentia > Sciuridae > Marmota > Marmota marmota. The sequence continues at coordinate 1,420,560 of NW_026000244.1, read as the reverse complement.
TTTACTGGCAAATGTCATAATTTCACTCTTCTTTAAAGCTGAGTAATATTCCATTGAGTATATATACCACATTTTCTTTATCCATTCATCTATTGAGGGACACCTAAGTTGGTTCCATAGTCTAGCTATTGTGAATTGAGCTGCTATAAACATTGATGTGGCTGCATCACTATAATATGCTGATTTAAAAACAGCAATGTATACGCAAACAAAAATTTTAAATACAGTAGAAAAAATGAAAGTTTTCTAGATCAAAATATTAATATTAAATAATAGATGAAAAAATTTAAAATTCAATTACATAAGCATGTCAAAGAAATAGTACTAGTTTTTGGAGGCATAATAATGATTGAGTCTAGATCATTCAAACTCTATTAGAAAAACAAGAAATGGAGAGGAAACTGAGAGGGTTCTTTGTATATTATTTTGTTCCTTTAGCATATACCAGGATAATAAACAGATAATAGGTAACAACTGACAATTTTCTAAAGGGATAAATACAGATGCTTGTATAATTTTTTTTAAGAATAAGAATGGGATAGCTTTAGGAAACAGATGACATGAAAGAAATTATATGAAATGAAGCTATTCCATATAAACTTTTGGTAATAATTTAATATGAATGAAATATCATATGAAAAGAAACCTATTATGCCTTTGTTCACTATTATTATAAAATACAGGCTTATGTTGTTCACAGATTTTCAATATTCAGAGAACTTAAAAGCCATAAATGTTATTATTTTTAGATGAAGAAACTGAGGCTCAAATATTAAAGATCTAAAAGGTAATCTCAATATAATAAAGATTTCTTTGCATGTACCAAAAAAAGGGGAAAAAATATCTAAAACTAAAAATACCAGCCTTGGCATGGATGTACTACTTTGGCCATATGAAATGTTGCAATCACATTGGAGCACACTTTTGCAGTTTCTGTAATGAAAAAATACCCTTCCCTAACATTATGATGGGGTTCTTACCTCATTAAGTATTTGCCAAGTGAAAAGGAAGTACATGATGTGTTATTTCTGTATCTGTTGATAATACTTTAAAATGGAAACAACCCTAATGTCTATTATCATATCAATAAAGAATTGACTCAACCATACAATAAAATGCTACCGAGTTATAAAAAATGAACAAATTATATACATATGCATGTGTGTGTGTGCATGTGTGTGTTTGTGTAACAAATCTCTCAAAATATAATTATGCTGGGTAAAGAAAGTCAGGCAAAAACAAGTAGATACCATAAGATTCCATTCATATAATTTTTTAGAAAATGAAAACTCATATATAGTAGAATAAATCAGGTTACTGTTTTCCTTAGAAGGAGAGGTGGAAAAGATAGGGGAAGAATAAGAAGAGCTATGAGTGAATATTGGGACAGTGGATATATCTCACTATTTTGAATAGAGTGATGCTTTCACAGGTAGATAGATAAAGATGTAGACATAAAACAAATTTTACTAATACATAAAATTTCTGATGCCTTTAAAGAAACAAAAAATTCTTATTCCCTTAGATCTGGGGCTCCATTTATAGTTGTTTATACTGACACCTTGAAATTCTTTTACAGAGAAATTTTCAATCAAAATATTGATTTCAAAAGGTGACCTTTTCTTTTTTATTCCTTACAAATGACTCAAAGTCCTAGTCTGCATGTAACAGACCTTCTTTCTGCTCTCAGGTCTCTTTTGGGACCCTCGGTGGAAAAGTCAGGTGGTATGGGGAGAAGGGAGTGGGCAGGCTGCATGGCTTTAGCTGACCCAGGGTTCAGGCTGCTGCTCCAGGACCAAGTTTGTGGAAGGAAAATTCTAAGATAACTTAAAATTCAGGTATTTTCTAAGGAAATCCTTTGATCTGTTAGAAGCCATTTGGATACATGTTTTTGGTTTGGTTGTGTTAAGTCACATGGTGCATGACATAGTGTTCCTGCTGGGAACATCAGCTGGGTTAAAATAGAAATACACTTTGTCATTTAAAATATATTTCTATGGGCTGGGGATGTGGCTCAAGTGGTAGCGTGCTCGCCTGGCATGCGTGGGGCACTGTGTTCGATCCTCAGCACCACATACAAATAAAGATGTTGTGTCCACTGAAAATTGAAAAATAAATATTAAAAAAAATTCTCTCTCTCTCTCTTAAAAAAATAAAATAAAACAAAATATATTTCTATTAAATTACTGGGCTGCTGAGATCAAGTGAATTTCAGACTCTTTTTGTCTTCCAGGAGTATGAATCTCTAGTAAAGAAGGAGAAGCCCAAATTAGAATAGCCAAAAGCACATTCAACTCATGTGCTACAGGAATTCCTTAAGCAGATGAAAGTGCCAAGCTTATGCCTTAAATCTATTTATTATACCCTTTGAAGCGAAGTAGTAACACCAAAAGTGCAAATTTGATGATGTCTATTTGATATGAAAAGTTAAAGAAATAAAATACAGATTAAACAACAAAAAAGTGGATTTTTTGATCAAGATTATATTATTTTACAATCCATTTCATATGTCCATAAAATTGTACTCTCAAGTATTACTTAGAACATGTATTAATGAGATGAATATTTTCTTTGTAGCTAAATATTAACTATATTCAAATATTAGTATAAGAAGCAAGGGGAAAAATCAAAAGAAAATGATTATACATTCCTTTCCTGAAAATTCTCCTTATTTTTATAAGTCTTCCAAAGTGCTCTCATTTTTCTACCTCTACATGTGACCAGAGATCAGGAGACTTTTTTTCTGGAAAAGGTCAGATGATAAGTATTTTAGATTTAATAGGCCATAGGGTCCTCTCAAGAAATATTTCCCTCCATCTTGGTAGTATAGAAGCAGCCATAGACTGTGCATACAAGCCTGAGAGTAATTGTATTCCAATAAAGCTTTATTAAGAGAAACAGATCTGGTCAGAATGGATCCATAGCCCATAGTTTGTTACCTAATCAGAAGTCGCCAAGGTTATGAGCTCAGGGCACCCATTTGGCAGGTACAAATTTAGATAGAGATAGAGTTTTAGGTGTCCCAAGTGTCCACTGGGAACTTTTAGGCTCTGTTTGAAGCACAATGGTTGTACAAATGAAATTTTATGTAAGAGCAAACATTTGGCATACTTGCCTTCATATACTGACCGTATTTACAAGGATTTATTTCTGGACTCATTACTGCATTCTGTTGATCTATGAATATCTGTCCTTATGACAGCTTGATAGTAAGTTTCAGAAACAAGGGGCAGGTTCTCCAGTTTTGTTCTTTTTCAATGTTGTCTTGGCTATTTAAGGTCCCTGAAAATTCCTGTGAATTCAGTGAAGAAAAGACAGTGTCTTCAAGAAATGGTGCTGGGAAAACTGGATATTTATGTGCAGAAGAATGAACTTGAACCCTTAGTTTATACCATAGGCAAAAATTAACTCAAAATAGACTAAAAACTGAAAATAATATTTAAAACAATAAAATTCAGAAAAAGACATTGGAGAAAGCTTTATGACATTGAATTTGGCAATGATTATTTAATTTGACCACTAAAGGCATAGACAGCAGAGATATTAGATAAATTAGACTTTGGCAATATTTAAAACTTTTGTGCATCAAATTTTACTATATTGATAGTGAAAAGACATCCCATGAGAAGGAATAAAATATTTTCAAGTCATATATCTGAATGAGGATTAATATTGAGAATATATAAGGATTTCCTACAACTTAACAATACAAAAGCTCAATAAAAATAAAACAGCAAAGAACTTGAATAGACATTTCCCTGAAGAAGAGAAACAAATTACTAAAAAGCACATGAAAAGATGCTCCATATCATTTCTCATTAGGGAAATTAAAATTGAAATACAATTAGATACCACTTTTTCTACCCATTATTGTGGCAATTAACAAAATAGAGTAATAGTAAGAAAGAGAGGGAAAGAGACCATGTATTGGTGGCCTGGGTGAAAAGAAACTGGAAACCTCATGAGTTAGCAAATTCATGGTAAAAATGTAAAACTGTGCAGCCTATGTGGAAATTAGTTTTATACTTCCTCTAAAAGTTATATATAGAATTACCTTACAATCCAGCAATTCTACTTTTAGGTATACACACAAAAGAATTAAAATTAAGGCACCCAAAAGGTATTTATTTGTACAGTAATGTCTTAGCAGAATTATGTGCAATAGACAAAAGGAGAAAATAGCTAACCTCTACCAATAGATGAATGTATAAACAAAAAGTAGTGTACGTGTGTGTGTGTGTGTGTGTTTTCTTATAAAGGAATGAAATTATTATACATGCTATAACAGATTAACCTTGAAAATACTATGCTAAATGAAATAAGTCAAACAAAAAAGAACAAATACTGTGTGATTCCACTTATAGTCAAGTTCAATATAGGTCAATAGCCAAGTTCACAGAGAGAATGAAGAAGGGTGATTTCCAAGGGCTAGGGGAGGAGTGTGGAGTTTTGGTTTGGAATGACAAAAATGGTCTGGTAATAGACTTTGGTGATGGTGGTGCAATATTGTGATCGTGCTTAATGCCACTGAATTGTACACTTAACATGATTTAAATGGTCAATTTTATTATATATACTTAATCACAATTAAAAACATTAGGAACAGGTTTATAGAATTTAGACATTTATAGAATCATGATTTAAGTGCTAAAGTTGCTATTTTCTAGCAAAAAATAAACAGAATCACAATCACTAAGAGCTGAAAGGAATAAATGAGATCTTCTGTGTCAGTCACCGAACCTTGAAATGTTATTTTATTTTAATAAAATTAAGAGGGCTCATGAATCTTACAAATTCAGTGGCACTCGGGGATTGTTAATTTGCAAATGTGGGGGAATAGCAACCCAATTGGAACAGTTGTACAACATTTCTTGAAATCATATTTGTTTAGAAGAACATACTGATTTTACTTGGAATGTCTTTTAAGCACCAATGAAAAATAAAAACTTTGAAGGTGCTTTAATTTTTACTACATATAAGATTGTAGAGACATCAATGCATCAATCAACATGTTAGCAAAGAATATTAGGACTGCTGGAATAAATTATAGGTGGCAAATTCCTTCACCCCAAATAATAGACCCACCGGGTCAAATCTACCTTCTTTTTCAAGGCTGGCCATCTGAGATGCCCCTCTTGGTCTGTCATCTCTTCTCTGCTTTTACTACCCATACTGCATTGAGATTTTCTCTCAAAAATTGGAAAAAAAAATGTTACCTCCTCAACTTCCCTCTTCCTGTCTGGCTTTACTGAGCAAGCCAACCAGTGTTGGTCTTCAGCTACCAATCAAAATGAAAGAAAAAGGGACAACAAAATTCACACACCTCAAGGATGTTTTAAGACATATTCAAACAATTTGACTTTGATATGGTGCTGTGGCAAATGCCCTTTCCCTCAATCTTTGTGCCCCATTACTGTCTATAAATAACCTGTTAGGGATACTTTCAGGAAAAAATGTGATATTTGCACATGCACTCATGCAAGCCTTCCAATAGTGTTCCTGACTCCAAGGAAGCCATTGACATAGTGGTGAATGGGTCTTACAAGCAGTGGAAAAGGGCAATTTCCATCTTTGCAGCCACAGTTCCCTATTCTTCTTTCAGAAGAAATGCCTGTCCCACATTCAGCCCATGTGCCACAGGCAAGGCTGAGTTCTCCACAAAGGCAGGGGAGAAGCATGTGACCCAGCCTGAGCTCATCATTACTTTCCATTGCTCCAGTGCCAGTGATGTAGTAATGGTGCCTGGGAGTCTCATACAGAATCCCTAACTTTCTCAGGAAGGAATAGTGGGATTATTTAGTGGCCCCTGCCATGGATTCTGTAAGGCAAAGAAAATGTGCAGGAAAAAAATCCCTCTATTTGAAAGAAGATTCAGCATTTCCAGAAGGGCAAAGGTAGCCTGTTGGAATTGGAAAGGAGTCTTCTACAAGTACCTACTACACCTACTTTCAGGCATGCACAACATACCTGTCTAACTACTGCAGCTTTGTCCTTGTAAGCATCATCTTCCAGGCCTGTGGGACAGCCCAAATTCCTCCACTGATAAAAACACTCAATCTTCTTAAGAAAGCTGAGCTCTGGCAACAATCTTTTCAAGTTTTTATATCCTCAGAAATCCATCAGCACTTGAATATTGATTTTTCATCATGAAAAAAATAAGATTAATTCAGTAGGCCAGTTAAAGGCAGTCCCATCCACATACCTAGTTATTTATTTGGTAGCAGTGTTTGAACCCAGGGACACTTAACCTCTGGGCCACATCTCTAGATCTTTGTTTGATTTTTGTTTTGAGACAGGGTCTCACTAAGTTGCTCAGGGCCTCACTAAGTTGTTAAGGCGGGCCTTGAACTTGTGATCCTTCTGCCTCAGCCTCCCTGGTTGCCAAAGTGCCCAGCTAAAGGAAATACTTTCTTATGTGCTTAATGATAAGCATTAGCAATCAGTCAATTTCATTGATTCAAAAAGTATTTGAACACTTAGTGTTTATACATGTTCCTGGTGATGGAATAGTGTCTTATGATCCTATAAGTTTTCAGAGGGTCTACTTGATTTAGGATTCACCCAATCATACAGCACTAAATTGAGACTAATTTACTGTTAACAGTTCACACTCACAATACCAGACCTTAAATTATACTACAGAGCTATGGTAAGAAAAACAGCATTTTGTTGATACCAAAAAAGTTATGAAGATCAATAGTATAAAAATGAATGGCAGACACAAAGATAAACACATATAAATACAGTTATCTCATATTAGACAAAGGCACCATAAATATACATTGGAGAAAAGATAGTCCTCTTCAACAAATGGTTTTGGCAAAACTGGAAATCAATATGTTTCAAAAAGAAATTAAACCCCTATCTCTCACCCTGCACAAAACTCAAAGTGTATCAAGGACCTAGGCATTAGACCAGAGACCCTGTGCCTACTAGAAGAAAAAGTAGACCCAACTCCCCATCATGTCAGCTAAGCATGCCTGAAGCACAAGAAGTAAAATAAAGAACCAATAAATGGGATGGTATCAAATTAAAAATCTTCACAGAAAAGGAAGCAATCACGAATGTGAAAAGAAAGCCTATAGCTGCCCCTCAGGTATATAAAGAACTTAAAAAACTTAACACCCCCAAACCAAATAATCCAATCAATAAATGGACAAAAGAACTGACAGAAACTTCACAGAAGAAGGGTAGGGGGCAGGCTTCTTAATCATTTAAAGGTTGTCCTGATCACAAAAGGCTGGATGAGGACAACTAATGACTATGGGGACCTGCACAAAGAGCAAGACCTGTCCTTGAGCAGCACTACAAATTTACAGACAATCTAAGAATAAACACAAATTATTCTGTCTACTGTACTATTTCCTTCCATCAAGTTCTCTAAAGCTAAATAGTTTATAAAGCATTCTGTATGCATTGTCTCATTTAATTTCCTTGATGACCTGTGGTCTATTGTATTATCTCATTCTTTAGATAAAAAATGTGGGACAAAGGAGTTTAAACGACACTCCCAAGTTCACTCTGATGACTGGTGATCAAGTCTGGATAAAGGATAAGAGCTCCTATCTTGGCTCCGAGCAGTTCTTCAAACTACATCATGACATGAAAGTGTAGTCCATTTTATAATAAAACTTCCATCCTTTGACTATTCACTTAGATTCCACTGAAATTTTCTTTCTAGTAAACAAGAATTTAATAAGAGGAAAAAGTCCTCAAATATTGTGTTTTTAAATAAAAACATGGGATTTAAGATTCAATGTGAAGAAGAAGAAAAAGAAGTCTCTCCATAAGGCTATTGCTAACGTATTTCATAGAGCAAGGTGGGATCGATTATAACATAATATTCTAGTTAATAGTTTCTCAAAGTTTCATCCTCTGGAAAAAAAATTTAGTAGAGAATTTTTTGATAGGTTATTATGGATTCTAAAATAGTTCTTGGATAGCAATCAATAATTAAGGAAAAAATAAGTTCACTGTGTCCTCCATTTTTGGCCAGCTTAATGACCATTTTAAAAATATATTTATTTTTTAGTTGTAGTTGGACACAATACTTTTATTTTATTTATTTATTTTTATGTGTTGCTGAGGATGGAACTGAGGGCCTCGCACCTGCTAGGCAGGTGCTTTACTGCTGAGCCAACACCCCAGCCCCTTAATGACCATTTTTGGAGGATGACTTTATACCTCTTTCATAATTTCATTGGTTGTCTATACTCTTCTTGTGACTGTAGAAAGGATGCTCAGGGAGCTTGTAGAGAATTTTTTTAAAAGAATTTGTCCTAAGGTAAACATCTGCTCAAATAAATCTAGAAGCTAGCTGGATAGAAAACCAGCATCTCAGAATCAAATGTTTACCTGCTAGTGTGTTCTTAACACTGAATCCTGGGATCATGGCATTTTCTTCTTTGGGGAACAGTGGCTCAATCATTTTCTTCTTTGGGGAACATTGGTACAGAGGAATAGTTCAAGGATGATGAGGCAAGAGCCAGGAGCATGTGGCTCTTCAAGCTTAAGAATATCACCCTGTGCTGATTGGGCTGTGTTACCATGTGGGGCGATGTCTCCTGAGCAGGAAGAGGGCCCAGCATTGCCCCCATTGCCATCAAATACTCAGCATTGCAATCAAAAGTCTTAATTTTTCTGCCAAATCACTTGGTTTTTAATGTTAGACATTTGCTTAACGTTGGCTCAGTTTTTTAAAAAGTATTATTAAAAAAAAAAAAACACACATTTCCAGGGCACCTGTCCACCAACCCCCCAACATCTCTGATCATCACATCACCATCTTTTATTCCTGCTGCTGCCCCAACAGCTCACACTACATCATTGATTCTTAGGCTGGTACTTCCACTGTCAAAAGCAGAACTATATCTGCTATTGAGGAATGCCAGGAGGCCCATGATGACCACCCCACCACCTATCCCAACCTCACCCTGGCAGAGTAGTTGGCCTGAAATAAACTATGCAGGAAGGAAAGCAGCTGAAGAAAGCCGCACTCTCAGGTAATTTTTATGCCAACTCTCTAAAATTTATGGGATAAAAGTAAGTGTAAGGAGGATTTAATCTAAACTTTGCAGAATTAGCAATAGGGAAGACAATTTTCAAATAAGTATTGATATAAAATACTCAGTTTACTGAATACCAGACCTATTTTTTTCCATTTCTGTATTTTTTCCATTTCTATTTTCCATTTCCATATTCCTTTTAATCTTGTTCAATATCTATGCCCAGTTAAATAAGACTAATTGATATTTATGCTTATATTGTATATTTATCAAGAATCCCATTGACAAATATTGTTGAATTATCTTTCAGTGGATATTTTAATACCTTTAAACCACTTTCTAGGCATTTTCATTGTTTCCTCATGAGGAAAGCAGGACAAAAATTATTCATTCATTCAATTAATGCATTATTTCTGAATGCCAGAAATGCACTTGACACTGGCAAGACTTTATACTACGGAAACTGTCTGGACATGGGGAAAAGTTTTTGAATGCTTGGGTGGAGGAGGGGATGATTCACAAATCCCTATCTTTTTCCTGGTTCTGGGGAAAACTCTAGTTTCCATTTGGGAGAAGGGAATAAAGATGGAGAGTACTGGTTACTTAACACATCACAAAAGTGGGGGACTTCAAAATGGTGACCATAGAGATTAAACCAAATGGGAGTTCTCAGAATGGGGACTACTAATGCTGCTCACTGTGAAGCTGGCCCTGAGTGGGGATGTGGGCATTCTAAGGGGAAGACCAAGCGAATATATTCAGAGAAGTGAATGTCAAATACATGTTTAGAAAAAAGGGCGGAGGTTTATGAGGCCAGAATTTGGACTTGCTCAGAAATTTGGGCTTCCTGTTGTAAACAATGGTACCTTATGGAATGCTCTCAGAAGGAGAATGTTTCAGTAAGAAATGCTTTAGAAATATTTAAGTGGTAGCTGTGAAAATGAGATCATGAAGCAGCTAATGAGGGCTTAGATGGCATAAAAAAAAAAGGCCTGATGTACAATGTAAAATTGGATGGAAGAAGAGAGATGATGTGATGTCAGAATTTGGTCCATCAAGTCTGAATTTTTTTGATAAGGTGACTGCATGGCCTGAGTCCTGGTCAAGGCCAGGGTGCATTAATTATAGTGCAGCTTTGTAGCCATGAGCCCAAGAAGGAGTTTGTATGATTTACTGATAACAGTGGCATTGATAATTGGCACCTAGGGTTGGTGAGACACCTCCCCCAAAAGAGCTCTGTCTTTGGGAATAGAAATGTAGTAAGAATTCGCATATGTGAACAATGTTCAACGTATGCATGGGACACCCTGCTCTGAGGTATCTTATCTACACATCAGGAGCCTTGTTGTGAGATATCTTTCGCACACATTAGTGGACTGTTCATTGGAGACTGGGCCTGGTCTCAGGACTCCTTGCTAGGAGGTGGCCTTTGTCTGTCATACATCTTTAACATTACTCTTGTAGTATATCCTTTTGCTGCAATAAAGTGTAGATTTTTTTTTTCTTTTGGTGATACTGGGGATTGAACCCAGGGCCTTGTGCATGTGAGGCAAGCACTTGACCAACTGAGCTATATCCCCAACACTAAGTGTGGATTTTTAAGTGTAGTCTTTGTGGGTCTTGTCATTCTTCCTAAAGTCTAAGTTCAGTTCTTTAACAGTTAAGCCTTGTCTGCTTGTCACTATTAGTGTAAGTAGCAGATGGAAAGATGTTTGAAGAATTGTGTTGGGATGTGATTGGTGGAGAGAGAAGAAAGGGTATGGAGTGATTCCTTCATTCCTGGCAGATATGGTAGAAGAATAATTTGTATGTTGGAATAACACAACTTGTTAGGATACAAGTATGGATTGCTTAGAGCTGCCTGTGCATTCCTAGCCAGAGATGTGTAAGAAACAGTTTCTAACTCACTTCTGTTTCAGTGTCATCTACAGCATTTGGGGGAGGCTGAGTGGAGTTTAGAACTTTGGAGAAAAATCAACAAGGTGTTCCATTCTAAAATAATGTGCACAGGAGGGAAAACTTTCTAAGACATACTCTTCAGAGTCAAGGAAGTAATTTAATGAGTGCAGTTTGCCTACGGGGAACTGACATGAGTAAGAGACCCCATAAAAATGCTGATGAGCAATTCATAGTATTCAAGACAGTATAGTTAAAACTGATCAAGCCTGCAAGCTACATTTAACCCTGGGTCACCATTTTGCATTGACTCCATGAAGCAGTATTGACCTCCAAACATCAGTAATGTGAGGAAGTGCCTAGGTAGCTCCACAGAACCCAAGAATATTCTTTCATTAAAATTTCTGTGCCCTCACTGTGATTTATCTTAGATCAAATGTGTCTCATTGCCCAAGTGGTTATGTGTCTTCATTTCTCTACACTTTCTATAGCTACACCCACGGTTGTAATATTGAGGACAAAGATCTTTTCTTTCTTATAGCTGACAATGTTACAAAATGAGAAAGGAACACGTCACAGTCCAACTCACTTAATATAGGAAATATTTGACAAGAAGCAGAACTAAAGAGTTCTAAAGCACTTGTCCCAAAGAATAATATGCATGCATGACACTACTCCAAATTTTTACTTTCTTAAACATTGTAACTTCTCTTTATTATCGCCCAAGGTGTGAAAATTGAATTAAAAAAAAAAAACAGAAAGAGGTTTGTACATTTAAGTTTTTATCTTACATGAAATACCCACCTGTAGAAAGGTAAATTTTTCATGGCATGAATCCTTAGGACTAGTTTTTCAGTCCTTAGAAATGAGTTGATTCTTTTGGAATCTAAACCTAGTTTTCAAAGCAGGGTGCATGGAATAGTCTAGAGAGCTATTTCCTGTGCCACAAGCACTTGAATTTGTGTTATGCCTCTCATTGATGGTTATGAGGCCTCCATATTTTACATGACGAAGACAGGATTTCTCAAAAGTTAAGCTCTGATGGAGAGAAGACATGGTCTCATCTGACAAAGGCATTTCCTCTTTGGTAAAGCAAGTTGTCTTTATCTGAACCACATAGATTCTAGATCTTCCTACTCATGGACTTCTGGTCTCTGGAGTTCATGAACAAGAACTCAGGCTCTGCCTGCCACTGTGAGAGTGATTCTATCCTATTAATTAACAACATTCTGAACCAAGAGTGCTTTACTGGGAAAGCAGAATCTAATGGGACCTTACTTGTAGGACTGTGCTGGTGATCAGATGAGAGACACAGGTCCACACATTTGCCAGCACAGAAGGGGTTACCATAAAGGTCCTCAGGGGATTCTCTGGGTTGACCAGAGGACCAACAGGTATCTGGAGGAGAAGGAGGTTGGTGGGCAACCAAAGTATCTGCTGGTCTCTAAGCTGATTTTCTGTCCTTTGATACTTCTTAGAATTCGAGGTTGGATAGGTATGAGGATAGGTGGGATGAGATGTCAGACTCAGGCAGGTGAAAAGATATAATACCCTATATTTCCTGAGTATGGTCCCCAGCATAGATTGAAGAAACGGAAGGAAGGAAGGAAGGCATGAAGGAAGGAAGAAAGGAAGGAGATGGAAATGTAAAGTTGAGAAGAGTTTCCTTGTCTGGAGCAGGGCTTGGCAATATTTACAGACAACTTGGAAAGTTTACTGTTGAGACCAGATGCCATGCACAGAACTGGACCACTCTGGTCAAAAAAAGCAACTGCTGCTCTCTCTCTTTCTGCGGACCCTTAAGGTTAGAGGAGCCATCACAGCAATCCCAAAGAAAAAGGATCACTAGGCAATGCTGAGCTAACGTGGATCTGGGGCGAACAGTCTGCGCCTCTCAGAACACACCCTGAGCCCGGATCTGCTGAATTCAGGCTCCTGTTCGCCTGCATCTTGCAAACAAACCGCAGTGACTCAGCGCTAAACGATGCCGCTGAAACAACTGCTCGGCCCTTCTGAACCTGCGGAGGTTAATACCAACTGAGCCTTCATAGGCAGTGGCCACAGGATTGAGACGGGACTTGGGAGAGCTGGTCAGGACCCACCCATTGCATCGGTCACCCAGCAAAGGGAACGAACTGTTGCCAGTTACATGGGATACCACCATGGCAGAGAACTGAAGTCACCAGAATGCGGCGGAGGAGATAACTTCATTGAAACCGGCGGCAGCAGGTGTGTAACCCCCAGCCTTCCCTTTCCACACAGCAGGAAACCTCAAGGGCCCCTCCCAGCTCTCCCGTGAGCGCTATCCTCAGACCGAGGGAATCAGGAGCGGCACGGGACCTGCGGCGCGGGACCCCTGGCTACCACTCCCACCAGTGCTGACAACTGAGGTCTCTTGCACCAGCCCCCCAGGGGAGTGGCTAACGGAGGGCAAGCAAAATACGCTGAGGGTTCTCAGCCCCAAGCTCCACAACCTTAGGGTCTGAGGGAATGGCAAACATGGAGAGTGTGCCCAGTTGTTCAAGAAAATAGGGCTCCCAGGAGCAGCAGACCTGGCATGTAGCCAGTATTGTGGTGAGCACCACCAGTGAGCAGGGCCTGGCTGGAGGAAAAGTGGGGAAGTGACTAGACAAAAGACAAGGCCCTAGGCACTCAGGATTGGAGACCCACCCAGTCAGGGTGGAGGAGCTGCTGCACAGTGATTGGTTCCCGCATATTGAGAGAAGCTTGGCCGGGTGGGCACAGCTCCACCTACTGGAAGAGAAGTTAATCGAACTCTAAGACTGCATTTTTTAATTTTTTTTAATTTGGGTTTTTTTTTCATTTTTTTATTTTTTAAATTTTTTTCATTATTTTTTTAATTTTTAATTTTTTTTGATTATTTTTTAAAATTTTTTTCTTCTCTATTTTTTCTTTTGTCTTTTCATTTCTTTTCAATTTCCTTATTCCCCTTTCCTTGAATTCTACCTGTTTACTCTCATTCTCTTTAGTGACGTCTTCCCTTCCCTTCTAATACCTTTCCTCCCAAGCATCACGACGCTGTTATGTGTAATTTACTAAATATGTATAGGTCAATGTTCTGAGGCATTATATAGTGCTACCAAGTCCCTACCTACCCCCAAATACTCCAGATCATTCTCCTGTTAATATCTCTCGTCAGTAGAGCAACCCTCCAATACCATCACATCATTCAACCTAATATATAAGTCCCAAGACCAAACCGCAGACCGCTATATGCCATCAGAATCCGTACACAGTTTAGGAAACGAATGAGTCTGCATTAAAGTGCAACAAAACTCATCATCTCTAGTCATAGTCTCCCATCACAAAAGAGAGACCCCAGAGACACACAAAACTAAATAAATTTATAGGAGTAAACAGTAACTCAGCAGTCAAACAGAACAAGAAGTAACAGGAGCAGCATGAAAATGCAAGGAAGAAAAGGAGTACAAACAATGAAGGACAGCCTAAATATTCAGGAGGACCTAGAGGCATCAGAAAAATGGTCAAACAAAGAACTCAAGGAATACCTTAGACAGATGGAATGGAATCTTAAAGAGGATATGAGACAGCAAATTCAAACAATGAAAGAACACATTGAAAATGAATTACATAAACAGACAAAAGAAGCAAATAAGCATCTTTATCAGGAGATAGAGATTATTAAAAAAAATCAAACAATAATTCTAGAAATGTAGGAAACTATAAACCAAATTAAAAACTCAAATGAGAGTATCACTAACAGAGTGGAGCAAGTAGAAGTCAGAACTTCAGATAATGAAGACAAAATATATCAACTTGAAAAGAGTCTAGCCAACTCAGAAAGGCTGGTAAAAAATCACGAGAAAAATATCCAAGAGATATGGGATAACATAAAAAAACCTAACTTAAGAGTCATCAGGATAGAGGAAGGTATAGAGGTTCAAACCAAGGGAATGAGCAACCTGCTGAATGAAATAATTATAGAAAACATTCCAGAAATAAAAAAGGAAACGGATGTACAAATTGTAGATGCATACAGGACACTGAACATAAAAAATCACAGTAGACCAACGCGAATACACATTGTTATGAAGATATCCATATACAGAACAAAGAGAAAATATTAAAAGCTACAAGAGAAAGAAGGTGGATTACATTCAGGGGTAAACCAATAAGGTTAACAACGGATTTTTCATCACAGACACGGAAAGCGAGAAGATCCTGGAACAACATATTTCAAACACTGAAAGACAATGGATGCCAACCAAGAATTTTGTATCCAGCAAAATTATGCTTCAGGTATGACAATGAAATAAAAATCTTTCATGATAAACAAAAGTTAAAAGAATTCACAGCCAGAAAACCAGCATTGCAAAGCATCTTGAGCAAAACACTACAAGAGGAAGAAATGAAAAACAATAACCAAAACCAACAGTGGGAAGTACCTCAGTAAAGCCAGAGGGTGGGGGAAAGCTAATCATGGAGAAACAAAGCAAATTAAAAAAAAAAGAAGAATTAATACCAATACTTTTCAAGTTATTTCAGGAAATAGAAAAAGAGGGAGCTCTTCCAAATTCATTCTATGAGGCCAACATCACCCTGATTCTGAAACTTAACAAAGACACCTCAAAGAAAGAGAACTACAGACCAATATCTCTAATGAACATAGATGCAAAAATCCTCAATAAAATTCTGGCGAATCGGATACAAAAACACATCAAAAAATTGTGCACCATGATCAAGTAGGATTCATCCCTGGGATGCAAGGATGTTCAATATATGGAAATCAATAAATGTTATTCACCACATCAATAGACTTAGCGATAAGAACCATATGATCATCTCAATAGACGCAGAAAAAGCATTTGACAAATACAGCATCCCTTTATGTTCAAAACATTAGAAAAACTAGGGATAACAGGAACTTACCTCAACATTGTAAAAGCTATCTATGCTAAGCCTCAGGCTAGCATCATTCTGAATGGAGAAAAATTGAAGGCATTCCCTCTAAAATCTGGAACAAGACAGGGATGCCCTCTATCACCACTTCTATTCAATATAGTTCTCAAAAAACTGGCCAGAGCAATTAGA
>NW_026000244.1:1402868-1404487 GCF_001458135.2 Marmota marmota marmota | reverse complement strand
ATCAACAAGTACATGAAAAAATGCTCACCATCTCTAGCAGTCAGAGAAATGCAAATCAAAACCACCCTAAGATACCATCTCACT
Organism: Marmota marmota marmota; assembly: GCF_001458135.2. Lineage (NCBI taxonomy): Eukaryota > Metazoa > Chordata > Mammalia > Rodentia > Sciuridae > Marmota > Marmota marmota. Next base: position 1,404,403 of record NW_026000244.1, on the reverse strand, counting down.
CCAGTAAGATTGGCAGCCATTATGAAATCAAACAACAACAAATGCTGGAGAGGATGTGGGGAAAAGGGTACACTTGTACATTGCTGGTGGGGCTGCAAATTGGTGCGGCCAATTTGGAAAGCGGTATGGAGATTCCTGAGAAAGCTGGGAATGGAACCACCATTTGACCCAGCTATTCCTCTTCTTGGACTATTCCCTAAAGACCTTAAAAGAGCGCACTATAGGGATACTGCCACATCGATATTCATAGCAGCACAATTCACAATAGCTAGACTGTGGAACCAACCCAGATGCCCTTCAATAGATGGATGGATAAAAAAAAATGTGGCATTTGTACACAATGGAGTATTACTCTGCACTAAAAAATGACAAAATCATGGAATTTGCAGGGAAATGGATGGCACTAGAGCAGATTATGCTAAGTGAAGCTAGCCAATCCCTAAAAAACAAATGCCAAATGTTTTCTTTGATATAAGGAGAGCAACTAAGAACAGAATAGGGAGGAAGAGCATGAGAAGAAGATCACCATTAAACATGGACGAGAGGAGGGAGGGAAAGAGAGAGAGAGAAGGGAAATTGCATGGTAAAGGAAGGAGACCCTCAATGTTATACAAAATTACATATAAGAGGAAGTGAGGGGAAAGGGGAAAAAAACAAGAGAGAGAAATGAATTACAGTAGATGGGGTAGAGAGAGAAGATGGGGGGAGGGGAGGGGGGATAGTAGAGAATAGGAAGGGCAGCAGAATACAACAAACACTAGTATGGCAGTATGTAAAAAGTGGATGTGTAACTGATGTGAATCTGCAATATGTATATGGGGTAAAAATGGGAGTTCGTAATCTGCTTGAATCAAATGTATGAAATATGATATGTCAAGAGCTTTGTAATGTTTTGAAAAACTAATAATAAAAAAATTTAAAAAAATAAAATTCCATGTAAACACTATGGATTTACATGGAATATTAAAAAAAAAAGAAGCAACCCCACAGGAAAGACTTCTAACATCTTGCATCAAAGATATACTCTAGGGAAATTTTTTAAAAATTTCTGATGGAGCATCAGGTGACTTATTCCTTAAACTTAAAATATTGTTATTAGATTTCATCAGAAACCAGATGGTTTTTACCCTTTGGTGACCATTCAGAAAGCTATAACCATTCAGAATGTTATTTATTAATCTAGGTAAGTAATCTTGCATTAAAAAAAAATCATGCTTAATCTTTAAAAAAAAAAAAAAAAACTTTAAATTTATATCCTGAACTTTCTGTAACCCCTTTAGTGAAACTGAGAGGATCAGAAGTTTGACCTCAGTCCTTGATCAAACCGCAGTCTGGCTGGGCACAATCAGGAGCCACTTGTCAAAAGAAACTAACTTTATTTTTAGAACCACACACGCCAAACAAAACAGCCTCTCAGGAAAAATCCTCAGAGCCTCAACTGCCACCACCGGCTTTCCACAAGCCTCTCTCTCCCACACAAGCCTCTCTCCACCTCCCACAATCCTCCTGCTCTTGAGGCCGATTGGCTGGGTCAC
>NW_026000244.1:1360109-1398838 GCF_001458135.2 Marmota marmota marmota | reverse complement strand
GAGGAGCCAATCAGCTAGATGTTGCTGGGGCCGCTGTGAGCCAATCATCAGCCGGCAGCTGGAAGTTTGCTGGCAGCTGGAAGTTTGCTGGGGCCCCTTTGGCTGTGGCTCTCAACAGACCTCAGTCCTTGATCAAACCCAGCAATGGGTCTGCAACGTCCTTCCCCAGAAGCAGAAAGCCTGAGAGCTGGAGCAGGGACAGGTTTGTGTCTGAGCAGTGAATAACTTGAGGAGGAAAGATGGAGTTTCATTAATTTTGAGCCTTCAAAACCTGATGTGAGAACTAGCACTGATAGATTCTTAATTAATAAAATCTTTAAAAATATATTTGTGTTTCTTGTTTACTTCATTTAAAGTTTTTTTCTTGGGGTGTTGTGTGTGTGTGTGTGTGTGTGAAGCTCAATTTTGTAAAATAATTTGTACATCTATAAAGAGCATTAATGACTTTTGTCATTCGATGGCACATTCAGAACAACAAATTCCCAGATAGCTGTTTTATGTCACTATTCCCCTGAGGCCAAAATATTAGAATAATAGAATACCCTTTTCTTTAAAAAAATCCATAAATGCAGGCAGAAATATTTTAAAGGAATAGTAAAAAAAAATCTTTAAATATTTCATCATATGGCATAAGAGAGCTCCTAAATACCTAAAATTTAGGAACTATTATTCTTTAACTTACCTTTGAGACATAATTAACAAATACCCTTGAGTAGGTATTAAATGGAATTATTCTATTTAGATAGTAAAAAAAAATCATGTAAGATCTGCATAGCATATAATTTGAAAGTATCAATAGCTAACTTTGCTGGCAAAAAAATAATAATTCAAGTTATGCAATTTAGAAAAAAAAATCAGAGGTGACTTGGATCAGATTTTAAAATGGCAGCTATTGCCAAGTTGTTATGTGCCAGCTACTGTGCTTGGCACTTTCACATAATTACAACATCAAATCCAGCGTTAGAAAAAAAATTAATCTCCTTATGGTGTGACTGTTGTTTTAAAAAACTACTCTCTAGTACATGAATAAGTTGATTGATAAGAGCGTATCCAGCTCAATTTTTGGCATAAAATGGGCTTTCAAGGAATTTTTTGATTTTTAAAAATATTTTGCCATGCATATAATGGTTGTGGTCAATGCAGGAAAAAAATGATTTTGGGAATCAAGCAGTTAACTACTTTAATAAATATCAAACAGCAAGAGACAATCCAACTCCATGGCTGTCATCCAAGAAAAAAATTCAAGGTCATCTACCATTATCATTTCACTTTCATATAACAAGTAAAGTCTTTGCATTTTTGTTTCCTTTTAACTCTTTAGAAAAGCACATGATTTTGTCACTTTGGGGGTTCTAAACACTTAAAAAACATCTGGAGCTTGAGTCAGTTGCATACTCTTGGAAAGAATCTGTAAAAACGAACCACAGCTAGAAATAGCTGGTAATATAAATAAATAAATAAGAAAAGAAATAGCTGGTAAAATGTTAAAAAACAAGCACCCTACCCCAAATAAATCTGAGGTATTACCAACATATAAACTAGTATATGTTGCCGGAGATGTGAAATAATAAAAAGTTTTAAAAATATTTCCTCATATGGCATAAAATACCTAAAATTTAGGAACTATTATTCTTTAACTTACATATTATGTATGTGTGTGTGTGTTTGTGTGTGTGAAGCTCAATTTTGTACAAGAATTTGTCTATAAAGAGTATTAATGATATATAACATGTTAGTATTTGTTACTATGAGATGCAGTACTTAATATTTCATTTAGCTCTGTTTTAGACAAAGACTCGCCAAAAACATTATTTACTTGAGAAGCAGGAAAAAATTTCTCCTATCAGAAAAGGTCACTTTTTTTGGTACTAAAATAAATGAATGAATATGGAGATAATGAAGAGTCAGTGGGTAATAAGTTCAGAGAAATTAATTGAAGAGTTATAATTCAGCTTAAAAATATCGATCTTTCCAAGTTCTATGGGGTCATCAAACTTGGGACAGAATTGCATTTTGGTTATCAGCCTCTCTTCTTTCTTTGTTTTTATTTTTACCACAGAAGTCAATAGAATGCATTTTTTTGAGGCCACAAAACAATTGATGGATGATTTTGGAGCAAAATATTTAGAATTATTATGGAGAACAGAATAAGGAAAATTGCAGTGGCATTCCCCTGGAAAGAAGAAAGATGATGGAGGTTTAAGAGCTACTTTCCCACCAATTGCTTTTATTGAAGAAAAAGGGAAGGCATGGTTCTTTCATGAACACTTTGGACAAGCATTTCTATTTGATTGAAAGTCAATTCTTGTGTGGAAGTACAACCCGGGTTTTGCTAAGGATTTCTCATATTTATTTCAAATTTGCAATGAAGATTTCATTGTGGTCTTTGATTCCAGATTTCTTGAATGTCTGTTTAGTTCTAAAACTGTCTTTGGATCTTTGCTGATACCTTCAATTTCTATATTTAGAAAGGAATTATTTTCCTTAAGAAAAAGAAAATTCTAATATATGGGAAACCTCTTGTGGAAATAAAATTGTTGTGCTTTTTCACATTAGCTTGTAAATAAAGGATGATAACAAGTAACCCAATATTAGATCGTGTAACTCATGACAATACCCATATTTATAGAATGATTTTCAATAGCTCAATGTACTATATATCACACTTGAGATGTATTTCATCATATTTTCCCATTTTTATGCTAAAAAGAAAAAAAAGAAGCAGGGAATGCAGACAGGAATGATTGCGGCAGCTTCAAGTTGGTGTCTGATGGAATCATTATAATTTTAGGGTCCATGAGGTGCCATGATCTGGGTCTCATCATGTGCCCATGAATACTACAGTTTGATTAAGTATACTTATATGCAGCATAAACACTTTCTTCTTTTCAAGGGCCTTTTCTTTATTTAATTAATCTATGCTAAATATCTTATTATCATAATATTCTAAAACAAATTTTTTAGAATTTTATTTTCTCCCAAACAGCCATTTCAGAAATAATGAGGTCCCCAAATTTACTTCTATGACTTAGAGCCAATCCCATCAAAATGTCCAACATGCCTGATTTTCCTTCTGGATGTGGCCCACCATTGTTTTATTTTAGGTTTGCTCTTGCAGTCACAAATTCTAGACTTCTTAAGCTGACATGTGAGCATCCACAACATTCAGACATACCACCTCTTTCACACTGTTCTCCAATATCCATCTGCCCGTCTCCTCCTTATCCCTCCAAAATGCCAAGTTCATCTATTGAAGTGGCCCTTCTGTTTTCCCATATTGTACCGCATCTTTCTCCTCCAAAGTCCAGTGCAAACCCCGCTTCGGTAAGGACCCCTCCTCAACCATCTCACCTTGATTTCCCCTATATATCCTTCCTGAATGATTCACTGGTCTTATTTTTTTTCACACGTAGTATCACCACGTTCTGTAAGGTATTTTAAAAACAGTTTCATCAAAATGTATTTGACATATTGTTGTACAGAATATTTTAAGTATATAATTTGATGAGTTTGATATGTGTATATTCCTGTGAAACCACCAGTCACCAAAAGTCTTCTTGTGCCTCTGCAGTTGTTGTTGCCTGCTGTGGCTTGCATGTGTCCCTCAAATTCATGTGTCTAAAGTTTGATCCCCAATGAAGCTGTGTTGGGAAGTAATGAGAAGTGACTGGGTCAAGAAAGTCAAGCCTTTATGGGTAGATCAATGCTGTTATGAAAATGGGGTAGTTATCACAAGAGCAGTTGTTGTAAAAGTGAACACATTCTTCGTGTTCTTTCTTATCCACACACTTGCTTGCCCTTTCCCTTTCTACCATGCTATGATGTAATACAATGTCCTCACCGGATAGCCCTGTGATACCCTTGACTTCCTAGCTTCCAGAACCATGAGCCAAAGAATCTGTGTTTTTTTTTTTTTTTTTTTTTTTAATAAACCTGTCATTTTCTAAAATAGCAACAGGAAATGTACTAAACTCCCATTCTACCTTCCATCTCCAGGTAACCACTGATGTCTTCTATCACTATAACATGAGTTTGAATTTTCTAAAATTTTGCATAAATGAAAATATGCAGCATATATTCTTTCTTCCGGTTTCTTTCACTTAGCTGTACTCTTCTGAGATTCATCCCTGTTATGTGCAACTATGATTTATTATTTTTATTACAGATGAGTGTTACCATCATTTGTTTACCCTGGTTCTTGTTCTCAGTCACTGGAAAAAAGGTATGCTTCAGTATGGTTCACATTAAAGGACACCTGAGATGTGTTGCTGGACTTCAGTCCAGCAGCAGTTAAGTGTGTGATGAGTTGTTGTAACAAGAGCAAGCATCATGCCCCAACCCATGTGCCGGGCTTTAATGTCTGTTCCTACCATAATGATGTTATGAGTAATGAGAAGCTCAGAATGATGCCATGAATGAATACCTTAGGGAAGTGAGTGTGGTCATTCTGTCAGGACTTGATCCTCCTGCTTTTATCTCTGTATTTCAGTTTTCCAGCCATTTTTGCCATCGCCCATCTTGTGATCAGCATCTGTCCTGTGATCCTCAACACACTTTTGGTTTTTGAGTTGCTCTTGGTGTGTTCTAACAAGAAAAATGGCACCTTAATAAAGAGATTGTAGGTAAAATTACTCAAAATTCATTATGCCTGCAGATTTATGCTTTCACAGTTTGTGCATTCTTAATTCTTTGAGCATATATCTAAAGCCAGTGATTTATTTGAAGCATCATGTCAATTTTGTTCTGAACTAACAAGAGACTGTGAGTGAGTCTGGAGAGAATTAAATCAACCAGAAGATTTCCTAAAGGGGAGAAAAAACTCACAACAATCAAAACAAAAGACAGAGAATAACATTGGATTAAATTTCTTGAAACTACATAATATAGTACCCAAACTATTTTAGTGCATAGCTGGGAAAGAAAGTGGTGTGTGTGTGTGTGTGTGTGTGTGTGTGTGTAACAAAGCAGGAGTGTGTGTGTGTGGGGGTGGAGATAATTTGTGAGAGTTGGTTTTGAACTGCAAACTAGAACATAATATTAGTTACAAAGCTATCACTGCCTGAGCCTTCATTGTGTCCTAGTGCTGCAGACTTCATTCTTGGCAATGTCAGTGCTGGACAGGGAATACCTAAAAGGAAAGGGAGAAACTGAAATTGAACCCCTGACAAAATGTCCTACTGAGTGACAGTGGGCTCAGGTAGGCAGAGTTCTGTTACAGAAGTCCCTATAGGGAAAAGATGGCAGAGCCTTTGTTATGAATTAGATATGAGGTGTCCTCCCAAAATCTCATGTATGAGACAATGCAAGAAAGTTTAGAGGTGACCTAACTGGATTCTGAGAGTCTTAACTTAATCAGTAAATTAATCCCCTGATGGGGATTAACTGGGTGGTAACTGAAGGTAGGATGTGGCTGGAGGAGGTGGGTCCCTGGGGGCGTACATTTCGGGTATATATTTTGTTTGTGTTGATCAGAGCTTTCTCTCTGCTTCCTGTTCATCATGCCCTGTGTTGCTTTCTTCCTCCATACTCTTCCACCATGGTCTTCTGCCTCACCTGGAGCCCTGAAGAATGGAGCTGGCTGTCTTTCGACTGACATCTCTGAAACTGTGAGCCCCCAAATAAACTTTTACTTCTTTAAATTGTTCTTGTCAAGTCTTTCGGTCACAGCAGTGACAGAGGTGACTAAAACAACCTTCATTCCCAGTTTTGCTGATGAAGAAAGACCAAGCCTGTGGCTCCACCTTTGTGTTGAGTCAAGAAGCAAGCAATCTCAGCCTAAAAGCTGATGGGGACCCTGAAGAAGCTAACATCTTACCACAACCTTCTGATTCAGCACAAACTCAGGGCTGTTAGAATGGAGGTGGGGGTTTTAGCAATGCATCTTCACATCTATCACCAGGGTCAACCAACTCCTGATTATGTAGGACTTTCCTGGATTTAGCACTGAAAATTCGGTGTCCTGGCAATCTCCTCATTTCAGGAAAACAGAGTGTTGGCCACTTTACTATCACTGTTAGGGACATTTATTATCACATTTAATATTGAAAGTCAACTCAGGGAATACCATACCATTTCACATATGATGAGACTGGGGCCTCAGAGCAGTAGGTAACCTGTCTAGAGTTACCAGCTATAAACTGACACATAAACAGAGTAGGATATCAAACCAGATTACAGGTTGATTTGGTCCCATTACATGGCAAATTGACAATGTGTTATGTATTCTGACAAGTGTGCAGAATCTAAGGTCCTTAATGTTATAAATCATCTTGCTTTTGAAGATTCTTTAAATTTATAAAGAATAAAAAGCTGGGCAGGATCTAGTACTGGCAAGAATGGCTGAGATGGGAATGTTGCATATAGTTGCAGGAAGGTAAACTGTGCAGTGATTCTAGAAGCAATTTAAGATTAAGCTGCAGGCTGTCTGTTGGCTAAGAAATCTAATCTCTGAGAATATATTCCTGAAAAACAATTCCTAATTTGTCCATAATGATACTTATGGTATGCAAATGATGGTGTGTATGGTAGAGGTAAAGTGAGGGCAATGTGTTATGTATTCTGACAAGTGTGTAGAATCTAAGGTCCTATCAATGAGAGCAGTACATAAATAAATGCAATGAGTGGGTACTGTGGAATGCTATGTAGCAGTTGAGAGATAAAACTAGAAATACAGCAACAGGGGAGAGCTTAAGAATACAGTTAAAAATAGTGTGAAAAGAAGCAAACAAATATAGAAATGAATGTAAAAGAAAACAAATGCAGGTGATATTTATGAAAATTCAATTATCATATATACAACATAACATTATGTGTTAACAGAGGCCCTTTCGTGTTTAAGAACATCTATCAAACATATGAGATTTATTTCTCTGAGTAGGAGGAGTGAGAAGGGCAAGAGGGTATAAAGAAGGTAAACAGGACAGCTAGACAGGTTGATAGACAGGCAGATGGAAGACAGAAATAGAATTTACAACAGATCTTGCCCAGACAACCAATACCATTTAGCTATAAGCTCATAGATGTGATTAACCAAGACAGTATCTTTGTTCAGAATAAGAAAGAGAAAGAGAGAGATGTAACATTGGAGGAAAATTAGTACTTATGAGTAAAAATTAAATTAGTGATGATACTTTACCAGAAACTGAGAAGAAAATTGATTACATTACAGTGTGAAAAGGTTATTGTGAAGAATGGTGACAGGTTTTATGACTTCTACAGAAAAGAGAATACAAGGGCACAGGGTTTGTAGGAAGAGGATAGATAAAGAGCAGAACTGGTGAGTATTATACCTGTCCAGTGAAGGTTATCCAAGAAGGGCTGGGGTTGGCTCTCAGAGAACATAGAACAAGGACATAAAAGCAGAAACTGTATTTTTACTTATTGCATGTATAAGGAACAGATTAGAATTTTATGGTTTATATGATTACATTATCTTGCTTAAAGTTAAAAATTTGAGAAACCCCATTTTTCTTTCCCCTGATAATCTTTGAGAACGATACAAGGCCATGAAGGACTTGTGCAACTATGGAACATGATGGGGACCCTTGGCTTGAATGCTATTCTTAGGATTCTGAAGTACTTATGGACATCAACTTTACCTAGTATCACAATTATCACTAATGAGATTTCAGTTCTTCATTGTGATATTTTGTGGGTGGCTAAGAACTCTGATGGCTAACTGTGCTATATGCTTTATGTGTGTGTGTGCGTGCGCACATGGGCCATGGAGATTCCCATGTGAATAATTAATTTATCAAAATAATTTTTTTCTGAGTTTTCCATTATATCATCATAAAAGAATGAATACAACATAACAGACCTCACAGGGAGATAATATGCAATTCTACTTATTCATCTGACTGTAATGCTTTAGAGATAGGCAATTATTTTCAATCATTTCCATTAAGTCAAGAGTTAAAAGAAGGCGGGGAAAGCAATGAAGGTTACAGAGGTGATGGAGAGCACGTATTTGTACTTTTGTTCTTCCTGCACTGAACTGCACTTAGGTTATTTCATGGCTTTAGTGATGGACACAGCATGTCAGCTAGAGCAGGAAAGGATGAAAGAATATTTCAGAAAGGAGCATCCTGGGGCCAGACTGTCTTCCCCCTTCCTCACAACTCGATTTACTCAGTCTACCTCATTCCCAAATCCTGAGAGTTTTTAAAAAATCCCTCACCCCTCCTCTGAAGTCTGCACTCTCCTCTTCCTGTCCTATGGCATGACTCATGCTAACCTTTAGTCAATGACAGATTTCCGACAGTTATTTGGGTTTTATCATTCCCAAGAAAGAGATACAAGAAGAGAGAGATATGTGTATGAGGAAAATAGATATAGATTTAGTCAGCTTTTGCTCTGCTGTGACCAAAATAACTGACAAGAACAATTTTGAGGAAGGAATATTCATTTTGTATCACGGTTTCAGCTGACTCTATAGCTCTGAGCCCAAGATGAGGCAGAATATGTTTGTAGAAGGGTATGGTGGAGGAAAACAGGACAGTGCAACAAGGAAGTAGAGAGAGAGGTCTGCTCACCAGGGACAAAATCCAAAGTCACATCCCCAGCAACATATTTCCTCCAGCCATAACCTACCTGCCTAGAGTTACCACCCAGTTTATCCATCATAGGATTAATCCACTGATCAGGTCACATTTCTCATAATCTAATCATTTCACCTCTGAACATTCTTACTTTGTCTCACATATGAGCTTTTGGAGAATACCTCACATCTAAATCATAACAGAAACCATTTTTAGCTGAGTTTTAAAGAACCATGAAAATTCTCTGAGTGATGTCTACACTAGGGGAGAATCCAAATTTGGGTTTGGAATTCCTAAAGAGGCCCAGATTGGAATCATCAGCAGCATGTGGGTGAGTTTTAGACTATAAGAGCCCTGCAGAGCCAGCCAGTTATCTGAAAGTATTCTATTTTTGTAATAGAAAGGGCAGGAAATGTAGGTTCAAAGGAAATAGTGTCTCCCAGATTAACCACCAAATCTCCCAGATTATCTTCACTTGGTCACTTGGACTATGATCTTCTGAAAGAGATGTCTCATCTCAACTCTGAAGTCTTTTGATTGTGTTAATGTTCTATAAAAACCTGGATCCCAAATTTAAAGAAAAAAAAAAAAACGTTGAAGTCTGATATACGAAACATAAAGCTCTCATACTCATAAACAATGGCTGATCACTGAAGGACTGTAACCAAAAGTTATATAACCTCCCCTTAGATCACCTTTTCATTATAATCAGAATTATCTTCTAGAACTTATGTTTTATTGCTCATTAAGTTCATTTATTGCTCACTAAGTTCTCATGTATCTTATTACTTCAAAGACGTTTTCCCCCAATTAATTTTGATACTTGTAGATATGAACAAATTAAGTATTAAATTTACTTTCAATAGCTATAAGATTAAGATTTGGTTTTTCAATTTCCTTTGATTATAAAGGTAATTGTATTTCATGTATTATCTCAGAAATGTTAAAAGTGACTAGAATCTACTTATTTTAAAAATGTAAAGAAATCAGTGGCTGGCTACATTTATAATCAGCTGCACTACACATGAAGAAGTAATTGGTTTTGATCATCTATTTATATTTATGTTTATATGTTTATCAATATATTCTAACATTTGTATATTTCATTGCAAGTAAGAGTCCTGGTAATAAAATGCTGAAACACAATGTTAGCAATAACATGTTAGGACATACACATGTTGTTGACTGGGAATAGTGTGATATTTATTTTCATGTAGATTGCTACTAAATATTATGTTGTCATTTAATGTATTGCTTCTCATCAAATTGGTGATTCTGTGTACAATAGTTTCAACTTTCTGAAGTTTCTAAATATTCTGAGAATGGCACTCATGAATACATTACATTTCTGGAGATGTCTCTAAATTTATTTATTTTATTTTTACTTGTTCTTTTTAGATATACATGACAGTAGAGTGTATTTTGACATAGTATACATACATCGAGTACAACTTATTCTAATTATGATCCCATTATTGTGGTTGTACATGATGTGGAATTTCACTGGTCTTACATTCTTATATGAACATAGAAAAGTTATATCCAATTTATTTTTGTGTTGAGATTTTATCTTTTTATAGGGATTTCAGTTTTTCATAGAACTACAGTTCCGTATTATATACCAAGTTAGCAATTTGTTTAAACTTGGATCTTAAAATAACTTTTCTTCATAGTTCCATACCTCTGACTTATTTTGTATTCAAGGTAAAAAATTAACAAACATAGTGAAAAAACTTGATCTGCATCCAGAAACCTAAGTTTTCTCTTTAAGTGATTTATTGATTGAGCAGTGCCATCAATTTAAAACTCTACCTTATGGGAAAAAAAAACATGCAAAATATCTTCTAGTATTTAAAATGGAAAACATTTGGAAGGAACACATACTGATTGATCGCCCACTCAGATAGACCTGTCTCTGGGATGGGGTCTGCAGCCCAGTGAAGGGGAAGCTCCCTTTGGAATAACAGGGAAGCAGGTACATTCAGGGCACCTTGAGGAAGTGGGGAAAGGAGAACCAAGCGTGAAGAACAGTTTTATGTGTCCTTTTCTGAATGTTCTTGGAAGTTTATTGGTGTCAGGAAGCTACTTTGGACATTTATTAATTTTCTTCCAAACAATAATTCATGATTGAATTGCAGCCATGTGGGAGAAAGAGTACAGATCTGAATCAGAGGCCTATGTCTCCTGTCACAGCTCTGCTACCAAACAGCTGTATGTCCTTGGCAAGTCACTTCGTCTTTCTAGCCTCAGGTTCTCAGCTGTAAAACAAAAAGAGTTTACCACTGTTCTCTGTAGTGTTTGCCATTTATTTCATTCTGGGGACAGTTCAGGGATGATGTTACCTTTATATTACTTTTGAAAAGCAACATTGGAAAGAAGCAATGTTAACTGGACTGTGAAAGAATGAGGATGCTGAGAGAGACAACAGCTCTTAACACATTCTTAAAATCACGCAATATTATGTGTTCAACCTGCTAAGTGTTCATTAATGTAGTAAAAGACATATTTATAGACTATCCATCCTGCATAGGTACCACAGTTAGGGAAGCAAATGAGGCTTTGTGTGCACGCTCATGGAGTATGTGCAATTTAAGGAGTAAAAGGTGCATTTATAAGACATGCATGCTACAAGGCAAATAGAAAAGGCTGTGGGCTAATTAAATAAAGGGTGAAGGTCAAGGAAGGCTCTGCAGGAAAAGTCCTCTGAGCTCAGTGTTGAGTGGAAATGACTGGAGGGTGCAGGATGCAGAGTGTTTAGGCAGAAGGGGCGGTAAAGAGAAAATCAGCAAACTTCCAAGTGAGGGGGAGCAAAGTGAAGCTCAGGGAGCTCCCCATCCCGGACATCCTCATTCTCCTTGGAAAAATTGTCATTGCTATGGCTTGAATGTCCCCCTGAAAACCCATTTTGAAATTTAACTGCCATTGTGATGGTATTAAGAAATGAATGAAATTTTATCATTAAATTGTATGAATATGTAACAACGAGTCCCACTAACATGTATCATTGTATCACACCAATAAATTTTTTTTATAAAGAATGTGATCCTTTAGCAACATTGGAAAGGAAATAGTGCCAATCAGATTGTTGTGTAAGAATGAGGATTAATGCCACTATCACAAGAGTAGGTTTGTTATTGTGGAAGTGGTCTTTAGAAATAAGAGTAAGTTTGGCCTCTCTCTTCTCTTGTGCTCTCTTTCTATATGATCCTTCTGCCCATTTATGATGAAGCAAGAAGGCTCTCACCAGATGCAGCCCCTCGATCTTGGACTTTCTAATCTCCAGAACCATGAGAAATAAAATATTTTCTTTATGAATTACCCATGTGTGGGCTGTTACAGCAATGGAAAATGAACTAAGATAGCTGTTTGGTAATCTGTTGCTACATTAGAAGACTTCCTACAATTTAGTGACTTGAAACAACAGTGAGTATTTTATTATCTCTCAAAATTCTATGGTCAGGAGTTTGACAGGGATTGTGTAAATGTTTCCAGAGTGAGTTTCTCATGTGGTTGCAGTAAGGTGCCTGCTGAGCAGCATCTGCAGGGCTGGATTGGCTGGGCCAGCAGGGCTGAGCAGCAGCTCACTTCCTTCATGTCATCTTGGCAGTTCTCCGTGGCAGTTGAACTTCTTGCCTACCTTTTGACTTTAGCCTCCAGTGCAAGTGTTCCAGAGAGTAAAGACATACCCGCTCCATCCTTTCTGACCAAGCCTTGAACATCAGCATTGCTACCTCCTGAGTTTATAACAGAGACACAAACTCACTCAGATTCGAGAAGAGAGTTATCAAGTTTAACTCTTTGGGGAAGTGGGAATGTTCTAGAAAGGAATATGATATAGGTTACATTGTTGTGGCCATCTTTGGAAAGAAAAATTTTCTATGCTCTGACCTCAGACTGCAAGTCACATTCTTCTTACCTGCAAAATATGCTCAATTTCCCTCAAGGAACTGGTGGGATGTTCACAGATGAATTTCTGAATTTCCCAGTGACTGCTGAGTATTCCCTAATCATACCCCTTGTTAAGCAGGGATGTCTATTGTGATCGCCCCTGTTAACGTTTGGATGTGATGTGTCCCCTGAAAGCTCCCATGAGACAATGCTAGAAGGTCTGGAGGAAAAATGATGGGGTAGTAGTCTTATCTTAATCAATGGTTTAATCCCTGATGGGATTAACTGAAATGGTAGGGTGTGGCTAGCGGAAGTGGAAATTGGAGCATGGCTTTGGGTATATATTTGTATCTGGAGAGTGGAGTTCTGCTCTCTCTGCTTCCTGATCATGTGACGTTAGCTATGTCCCTCCATCACACTCTCCAGCCATGACGTTCAGCCTCATCTGGAGTCCCAAGAAATGGAGTGGATCTTCTACGGACTAAGACCTCTGGAACTGTGAGCCCTCAAATAAATCTTTTCTCCTCTACAATTGTGCTGGTCAGGTTCTTTAGTCACAACAGCAAAAAAGTTGACTAAAACAACCCTGTTTTTTGTTTCATCATTGCCTTTTGGGTGGGAGTGGAACACATGTTCCTTCAAAGCATCAGTCTTAGAATCTTGTAATCTAAACCAAGTCTAAGCACAGCTGCATCTCTCTGGGTATAATTCCTCAAGCATACCTCCTGTAGTACCATTCTTCTTGATCTGTGACAAGTTATGTGCCTCATGAATTTATTTTCTGTTTTATGCTCTGAGTTTATATCTAAGTTTTAGGCTCTAAGTCATTCTTTGTTTTCCACAGAATGAGGCCTGTGTTTATAACTGAGTACACTTGTCATCTTGCTTCTGGGCTGTAAAGGTTTCAGGCAAAAGGCTTCTTTTCCATTTTTTATTGTATCTGATTTTTGAGTTCTAGACAGCAGTGCTTCCTCCAAAACAATTCCCTTAAAAACTTGTTGAGTTACTTCTGAGTCATATTTGGATTTACTTCATAGACACACCTGTAACTCTTTCTGAGATGAGCTCTTCTCTAATTGAGCTCTCTGCTTTGTAGATTTGAGGACTGTTTGATGTTCTCTGCATGGGCTAGTGCTGCCTTTACAATCTGGAGGCCTTTGGGCAGTTTACAGGGTTCTAATTGAAGTGTTCCACCAATAAATGTGGAATGGTATTGCCTCTTTTGACCTAGTCTTGGTCACAGCATTAATACTAATGAGAAATGGAGGGAAATTAAAGTCTACTCTGGCATGGGGGAGGAGCACATTTCTAGGAGAACACATGGGATTAGAGATAGCTTTTCAACCATGCAAGGAAAATGCAATCTACAGAAAATCATTAATAATTTTATCTTAGAATTTAGTATTCTGGGGTACTATAGGAGACTTAAGAGAGATGAAAGGGCTTAGGAAAAGTAATATAGGGAATGTCATGGAGATACAGAACTGGGATGAAGGATCACAGAGAGGGCTTAGCAGAGATTATGTGCCACCAAAATGTATCCTTGCAGTTTAACTTAATTTTATTCTTTCCCTAACACCAATCAGCAACCTGGAATCTGAGATTGGTGAGGCACAAGTAGTAGAATGAGATTAGCCATAGGGTAGCCAGAAGACTGAGAAAAGGTGTGAGAATGGTGCATAATCCATGTAAAATAAACAAATATATATCTACACTCATCAGGATGCAGAAGCCACAGAAACAAAAAACAAATGAATGAGTTTTCTGGCTGTGAATTCTTAGCAATTTTACTACATCATGTTTATCAACATTACATTACAATGCCACTGACCATACAACAGTGGTCAGCAATTTTTTCTATGAAGACTAGATAGAAAATATTTTTGAATTTGCAGACATATGATTTCTATTGCAACACAATTCTGCCATTGTACTGCAAAGGTAGCTATAGACAATACATAAATGGATTGGTGTGGTTTTGTTCCAATAAATTTTATTTATAAAAGCAGGTGTCATTTTACAATGTTATAAAAATAAAACAATCTATATATTTTGGAAGCTACCTCAATTTAAAAATTTAGAAAGCAAAATTTTCCTCTCACAGTACATTTTGTTTACCTCCCCTCCCTCTTCTATACTTGTACTACATTTTAAACTTGTATTCTTCCAAAATAACCTCATGGAAGAAATACAACTAAGTAATGCTGTTTAAAATACCTGAGAATCTAATAGGTATTCTCCCTTTACTTCTGTAAACTTTTGCTTCACCTCATGTAAGGCTCTATTGTTAGGAGCATATATCTTTATAATTATATGTTTTCCTCATGGGGATTGACCCTTTAATTTCTAGTAATAATTTTTGTTTGGGGTCTATTTTGTCTAATATTAATGTAACCACTAAGGCATTTTTTTCCATCATTTAACATATTTGTTGGATCTTTATTGTACTACCTGTAGGTAGTATACAATTAAACACTATTGTAGTTGTAGATGAGCACAATATCTTTATTTTATTTATTTATTTTTATGTGGTGCTAAGGGTGAACCAAGTACCTCACAAATGCTAGGCAAGTGCTCTACCATTGAGTTACAACTCCAGCCTGAACTCTGGAATTTTAAATTCAGTCTTACAATATAGAATTTTGAGTGGATTGTTGAATCGACTCACATTGAATATGACAGAAGACATAGTTGAGAGGTAGTAAATGCATAATCAATTGTGATGATAATTGCCAGGATTAGGATCTTTGTCATACATCAGCTACCAAATGACGTTAGAAAATGGTGGAGAAATTGTGCTCACATGAGACCAAAGAAATACACATGTTATAAAATTGGAACTTTGGCACCGACAGGCTATGCTAAGCCTTAGCCAGCCACAGTGAGGGTAGAGTTCCCTGCTAAGAAGAAGGGACTTCTTTTACCTCACCTTATCCAGGCTTGTTTGTTTGTTTCCCCAGTGATCTCTCAGTTTGGGGGAAATGTCTGGGTCCTTTTTTTATTCATGATCCATCTGGGGAAGAAATGGGCCAATGAATGTTCCAAAGACTGTTTGAACCACCATGTCCTATGACAACAAGAATTCTTCTCTCACTGAACTTTATTTCTCTTTATAGTCATGTTATATTTTAATGGTTTTCTAGTTTTTGACATGAATGCAATACTGGCCTTCTTGGGGTCAAGTGAAGATACATTGTGTGTCCCATGGTAACTGGAGTTTTCTGATAGCCAAGGGCAACTCAATAAGGCTGACAGATGGTATTTACCTGTAAGAGTTTACTAAACCGGGGCTGGGGATGTGGCTCAAGCGGTAGCGTGCTCGCCTGGCATGCGTGCAGCAGGGGTTCGATCTTCAGCACCACATACAAACAAAAGATGTTGTGTCCGCAGAAAACTAAAAAAATAAATATTAAAAAAAATTCTCTCTCTCTCTTAAAAAAGAAGAGTCTACTAAACCAACCATGGGATCTATTTTCAAATAGGGAAGCAGGGAAAAAGACATAAGAGGAGAAGGAAACTGTTGTGGATTTAGGTTAATGAGAACCTGGTCACTGGGCATAAAATTACAAATGAAGAAATGCTATGTGGAGAACCATCTCAGTTTTCCCTACTGCAGACCAATTTAGTCTTCTTTTATTTCTTTATGTTTGTGCTTTCATCCTGAGAGTGTATCTGTAGCCAGAAATGTAGTATAATTTAGGGAACTAGTAGGCACAATGGCCACTACTGATTGTGACTTCATCAGGATGGTTAATTCATGACCAGATAAATATTTTACTTCTTCAGATTCTCATTCTCATTTATTCTCTGCAGCTCAGTGATGATAGAATACATTAACAACCAAACGTTGAAAAAAGGTGCTAAAATTCTTTTTTAATTATGAAGCATAGAACTACAGAAGAGTTAAAAAGGTCCAGAAAAGCAAATTGTTTCTTTTTTCCTTTACATGATAGTTAAGCAAACATCAGTTTTACTGAAATCCATACTCTTCAATTTCCATCTCAGGTGAGTAGGGTGGATCTTTGGACAAGTTTTAATCTCCTAGAGACCTTCGGCTCCTCATAAATAGAGAATGCTATAAACTGAATTCCTGTGGAATCATTGGACAGCTGAAATGGATTCCCCTGACTTGTTCATTGAACTGAACCTCTTGTCTTGATTTAATTATATGTGCATTTCAGACTCTGATGTTTTCATACTCTGATATTAGTTTGAAGAAAAAAGAAATATGAAAAGTTAAGATCAATGTGAACAAATGTGGCCATTTTCTCTCAACCCATATATATGCTATAGCTAGATTAACTGTAGAAAGGTGTCTACATACAGCCTTTTCCCTGAATTTAGCCCATTTTAAATAGACCAGTACTGTATGTAAAAAAAAAAAAATCCTTACAACTATATTATTTGTAAAGCAAATAGAATGCTTTGAACTAAAATATTGGAGATTATTGGTATAGAGGGTAAATCTTCAATGGTGCATGCAAATTCCAATCTTCTTTTTATTCTTAAAAATTTGAAGTAGATTATTTTTGCATCTGTGTAAAACATGCTACTGATTTTTTTCTTGTCCATATTCAATAATTTCTACAGCTACTAATAGTATCTATGTCATGTTTCTCTATATTCCAAGTAAAAAGTTACATTATAAGAGAATATGGAAGTTGTTTTATAATAGTGGTATTTAAAAAGCAAGAAGCACTAGGGACCATCAAGAAGACAGAAATGATTTGTTTGTCTTTGACCCCTTCTTAAAAAAAATGAATTAGGACTCCTTTTAAAGGTTTCAAGTTTTATCACAGTTCAGGATTGAACAATTAAAATGGAAAATAAGCATTTGCTTATTTTCTCTCTTAGTTTTCTCTCCTCATCTTTAGAGTAATCATCTTGAATTGCAACTGATGATATAATATACCCAGAGACAGTTACTTGTAAAACAATTCATCAAATGTGCTATTCACACTACTCTAAGCACCAGAGCATTTCAGAACTAATTAACACAAGCTACTAAACATACGCAAAGCAAGAACTTGGATTGGTTTATGTACTGGAACACAGAAGATAAAATATTGGATAAATAACAATGATTAGATGCTCAAATTCAAGCCAGGAGTGAGTTTTATGTGGTGGTTGAAACACAGTGAATACAGCAGGGATCCCAGGAAATTCAATACTAGCCATGTCATAAATATATTCAAAACATTTTGAGTTGTCAGGAACTAAGGAAGAAAGTTAAACTCTTAGACAGATCTGTTATCTGGACTGAATTATCCTATGTTTCTAGATAATTCTATTCTCCTTGATGGATCTGCAGGCTGCCTCTGTGCCTGAAGACTCCATAGTCCTCTATCTGGGGGCCCACTGACCCCTTATCTGGAAAGCCTTTCCTCTCTGCCTTTATCTGTTGAAAAACTAAGTAGCCTCCAAGCCTAGAAAATAGGATTTTCACCGAGCTCTCTTTCCAACTAGCCCTCTCCTATCACCCAGGACCTCAGTTTTCCTTGCTTCTGACTGTAGAACCTGGTAACTTTAGCAGCATCTGAGTATCAACTCTGTTAGCAAAGACCTCACCCCATTGGAATCTCTGTGAAGTGGGGATTATTTTTGCATTTGTTTTTTTAAATATTTCTATTTCTTATAGCACTTACAGTTCCTAGTAATTTTTCTCTAAATTATGATTCAGTTGAATGGGATTCTTTTCAAAGGCATATTGATGACTCCGAGGAGTATTTGCAAATACAACCTTAAAAACGATCAGTAGAAACAAAAGCAAGGTTGTGGTGAGATATGATACCTTGCTTTGGGCAACAGCACTTGTGTATTCTGACCACAAGCCCTGGAAGGGCAAATTGAAGTCTGATGTTTTTAAGCTATTGGAATTTTTAAGATTTCCTTTAATCTCATTTTGTATGTGTGGTGTATGTTTGATATTTAGAAAAGAGAAATCCTATTTTAAATGTTATTGGTTTAACTCTATAGAATGATTCACAATTAATAAGAACTTAATAAGTGAAAATTACTCCTTTGCTGATTAAAGAATTTGAATAAACAGCAACAACAACAAAGACAAACCCCATGCCCTTGTCTCCAAGTTTTGGCAATGGATCAGTTAGTCCACTTCTGAAGAGTGGAAATAAATTTGGCTAACAATAATAAATCAGACTATTAATTTTAAAGTGCTAAGTTTCCTAAAGTAAACTAGGTATTCAAACCAAAACTTCAGAAGTGGTTGAACTTGTTTGAATAATCAATGGTTCTTATGTATAAAATAAAGGCTGTCCCATCTTATTTGTTTTGCAGCCTGCCTCTCTCACAAGGACTGCCACAGCCTCACAGTGCAGTTGGGTCATGGTGGACTGTGAACCGACACGCAGTTTTTACAATGTTTTCTGGACCATCTTTGAAATGAGCGAAGGCACAGTTTGTTGGAAAACAAAGAAGGTGGGAGTCTTCCCACAGCACCAGGCAAAAAGGGAATGTGTCCTGCCTGGGGCCAGAACTGTGTTGAGAAGGTCAGAGGGTGCCCATGTGAAATCTGTGATCACAATAGGTGTAACTAGAAATTATGGATTCTCAAAGTAGGCTCGGGACATGAAATGTTTTCACGCCATAACCATCCAGCTAAGAAAACATATTGATAAATGACATTGTTCTCTCATATAATGAATTTGTTTCTCTACCTAGATTCACTATCTTGCAAATGATCTGTGCCCTCCAGTATTTTTTCAGTAACTGTCAGGGATCAATTAGCAATCAAGCAGCTGAACTAATAGCACAGCCTAGAAACCAGCCATTAAAAGAAAGATGCCTAGAATTGATAGAGATCCTATCTCCACATTTGTGTAGGTTAAATCACATATACTCATTGGATGCTTATCTCATGTCCACACTGTGCAGGTCTAGGGAAAATTTATAGTAGAATAAACATATATAGGCCTTCTCACCATTCCTTTTCTCATGAGAGCTCAAGTATGTCTTGCAGGCTTGGTAGGATCCTACATCTTGTATTCAGGCTCTCTGAAGCTTTCCAGGTGTCAAGCACTGCTGGAAACACTGAAGAAGGAGCCATGAATAAGTCTGACAGAAGTCCTTGCCCTGTGGGTTTTGCAGAGAGCAAGTATAACAGAGTGCTCTGGTAATAAAGGTGTAGGGAGGATGTAGCAAGTGATAAGCCATCCAGGACCAGGAGTATGGGTGCATTCTGGCAAGTGCTTCCCTCTCTGAGTTTGAGAGAAGAATGAGGCAGGATAGAACTCTGCTCCTCTCTACCTTTTATACATATGAACCATTAATTATTCAAACAAGTTCAACCACTTATTAAATTTTGGTTTGAATACCTAGCTTACTTTAAGCAAATTTAGCACTTTAAAGCAAACATTCTGATTATTATTGTTAGCCAAATTTATTTCTGTGCCTCAGGAGGTCTATAGAAAGTGGTGATTTCAAATTGTTAACCAGGACTTGTATATTATTCTCCCAAATTTCATTATGTTTGCATCAAGTTTCACTGCAGTTGTTATTTATTTGAATGCACACACATGAAATTTGACACACAGTGGGATCTTGATGAATTTTTAAATAGGATAGAAAAATACTACTTTCCATGTTTAGCCTGCATCTTAGTCTCTTTTGTGTTGCTACTACAAAAAAACCTAAGGATGGATACTGTATAAAGAAAAAAAGACTCAGTTCATGATTTTAGTGGTTGAAAATCCAAACGGCATGGTACCAGAGTACTCCCTAGGTGCTTCACAGCATAGCAGAAAAACAGAAGAGGAAATTGGCATATGCAAAGAGGCCAAGTATGTGGGGTGGCCTCACTTCATAACAGCTTGCTCTTGTTGTAACTAATGTCCTCTAAAGAGACTTAACTCACAAGAGAAGGACATTCATCCCTTCTGAGGGTGGTGCCTCTATGACCTAGTTACTTTTCTCTAGGCCACCTTCTTAAAGGATCTACCACCTATCAATGCCATTACTTCAGGGACCAAGCTTTCAGCACATGCACCTCTGAGACAAACAATATCTAAACCATAGTACTTTGTGTTTTATCAAGTTGAAAGGAATATTCTGTAGAAGAAAATTGGCTTCAACAAATATAGCCTTTAATGCTGAATCCAAACAATTTTTGCATAAATCTGAGATTTGCCTAAGATGAATGTATTGTCAGGGTAGTGGATGGTTTCCTGGGTGCCTGTGAGTTGTCTGGTCAAGCAGTAATTCATTCATAAATTCATGGAAACTGCAGGTAGCATTGAAGTACTAATAACAGGATGCCCTTGTCACCCTTTGCAGAATTTTGTCTTATAGATTCTCATCAGAGTGAAAATATGTACCTTTTCTCTAAGGGTGTATCCATAATTCAGGGATGCCAGCTGCCTGAAGTATCTAAACCCACAACCTGCCCAGCTCCACATAGCCCCATGCCTAGTAAGCACCCAATTGCTGAAGCCCATGTTCATTTCATATTAACAAGCACCCTAGCCTCAGACTCAGATGTTGTGGAAGGTGTCAGGCTTGGTTCAGCTGCCATGTCCTGGCATGTTCTCTTTATTGGTGGATAATTTGTTGTCTCAGTAACAGCAGGGTCCAGAGGCCACTTATCTTTCTGCTCACATTGCTAATATGTCTACAAATGGAACATTGTGCTTTAGTACAAATAGTGAGTACAATGATTTCTCAGTATCTGTGCAACCCCCTTGAACACCATAATTTATGTGTGATCAAGTCTGTTAATTGCTTAAGACTTGCATATAATCCATGTACATCCTCCCATATACATTAATTATATCTAGATTATTTATAAAACTTAATACAATGTAAATGCTATATAAATATTTATTATATTATAATATTTAGGGGATAATTACAAAAAAGTCTGTACATAGACCAATAAAATTTTATTTTCAAATATTTTGATCTGCAGTTGGTTGAACCCTTGGAAATAGGACCAGTGGCTAGGAAAGACTGACTACATTCACATGTTGTGACAGTAGACATAATACCAGCAGTACTTGTTCTTGAAATTGCATTAAAATCGGGGAACTAGAAAGTAATTTGGGGGTGCACATCAGGAAGACCAAATTATTCAATAGTTTATTCTTTCAAATTCTACCTTCAAAATGAGCAGCACGCATTTGTCTTGAAGTGTCCCTCACTTTCTCTTAGAAGGATTGGCCTCCATACACTCAGTGTCCTGTGGGAAATTCCTCTGGTGATGTGGCTTTCTTTCTTTTGGCAAAACAATGTACAAATATTTAAATGAATGCAGGTTGTTTGATGTTCCTCTTTTTGTATGGTATTGAATTATATTGTATATGATAATCAAGAGGCTTTACAAAATCATGCAAATATATTTCAAATCAAAGAATCAAAAAATTCCAAGCTTGTCAACTCTAATGATAAACTTAATTCCAAATACTGTCAAGAATGGGGTCCAGACTCAGACTTCATCTCATCAACCATCTCTTAAGGGGAATTACTTGTTCTAGAAGAAGGAGCAAGTATCTAAAAATCCTTTTCCCCAGGGATGGGAGTGTTTGTTGAATCTTGATCTGCTTATAGTGATAAATTTACCATAAATAAAAACTACATAGTGGGATTTATTTTAATCAGAACCATGAATTAGATTGCATTATCTTTATCAGCAGCATTATTACTTGAGAGAGTTCCTTATAGATTCCAGTGCTTCAAGATAATTTGAATCTTATTTTCAACTTCTAAAATAGCACATTAGATTAAGGAAAAAAAGTTCTTAAAGGCAGTGGTGTTTAAAAGCGAGTATAAGAATTTCTCTGAGGAATGAAGAGAAGGTTTCCAATGCTGAAAATGTAATACTCAATGATGTAGATTAATGTTCTGTAAGTTATTCTTTGCGTCTGCTTGACAAAGTGTTAGATTACTAAATTCATCAAGGTAGAACAGTAATATGTTGTTGTTTTCTTCATAGCATGTATTGTAGACAGAATAATAATATATATAAAATATCTACACCCTGGACCTTGTGAATAGATTCTTTACATAGCAAAGGGGACTTCATAAAAGCAATTAAATTAAAAGTCTTGTGATGGGAAGATTTTCCTAGATTATCAGGGTAAACACAATGCAATCACAGGACTACATAATTTTACACAAGATTATGTAAGAGGGTGGAAAGGGGATCAGATTCAAAGAAAGATTGGAATGTGCTGCCCTGCTGGCTTTGGACATGGGATTCAGGCAACCTGTAGACCCTAGAAAAGGTGAGAAAACATTCTCTCCTAGAGCCTTCTGAGAGAACAGAGACCAGTAGCAACATGGGTTTTAGCCCAGTGGGAACCATTTTGTACTTCAGGCCTTCAAAAGTATAAGATAACAATATTTGCTTTGCTTTAAACTACCAAGTGTGTGGTAATTTGTTACATGTTAGAGTCTGCAAACAAGTCTGGATGGCGCCTGGCAAAATGCCAGAGGGAGTGGTTTGTAAAGTAACGCCAGCGAGCCATTAAGTGTGGAGATTCCTTATTGGTTGACTGCTGTATCTAGTTTATGTTAATTAGATAAGCTGTGTGGAATATATATACCCCTCGGGTCCTACAATAAATGGCTCCCACTCCTGCTGTATCAATGTACACAAGTTGTTCGTCACCCCCCAGTTATTTTGCTACAGCCGGACTGCGGCAGTTACAGAAGCCATAGAAATATATCTAGCATGTCTATGAAAACATCTTTATTTTCTGTGGATTGATATTCTCTCTCTGTGTGTCTCTTTCCCTCTCTCCCTTTCCTTCTGTCTTTCCCTCTCTCTCTCTCTCTCTCTCTTTTTCATTCAGCTCTATGCTTTCCAGGCTTGGGGACCTTGTCTGCCTTCTCCATTATCTTGTCTTTTTGTTTGTCTTTGTGTCTGAGCACAAGACAGACACAAAACCTGATTCCTGGCAGCTGAAGGGTAAATAATTACTGCACGGAGGCAAATAAATAAATAGTGCCCATAAACCTAATGCCTTTTCAAAGGTAATGTACAGGCTCCCTATTGGCACCACCTTCTTTGTAGCATCTATGCATTGGAAGTGCTTATCTTTACTCAAAATAAATGCATAAATAAATTCTAGAGATTTTTCTGGATAAATCAATTACTGAAATTCAATTAAGTGTAGAGAGTATTAATTATTGAACCCTTAATAAAGACCCAATTGTGGGGTTTTCTGGTTAGGAGGGTAGATTAGTGGTTAGGTAGTGTTAGGGTCTGACCATATCTGCTCAACATCTATACTGAATTATACTGTGCCAAGTCCTAATAAGATAGTTTATTTCAAACTAAGAATGAAAATGTTATGAATATTCAGCTTTTATGACTAATTTTGCCATTTATACAGCATAAATAATTGAGAAAATACCCTTCATGCTACGTTAAGTGAACATCTGAATTTGAAAAGTGAATTTTATTAATTATTTTCAATGAAAATATTTATTTAAAATTTCTTAACTAATAATGTAAATCAATGCAGATTGAGTCAGACAGAATCATTTATGTGCTTGAAAGCATAACTCTGGCAGGAAATATGAATTTCTACCATCATTGTATCCATTTATAGTATAAGGTTTATGTTTTCATGGTCTTAGAATCTTATTATCAAAGCAAAATAAGTCAGGTGTTTATTTTTGTTTCACTCATACAGTTTTTTTTTTTAATTTAAATTGTCCCTTAAGCCAATTCAGAGGACAAATAAACACTTCATAAATTATCAAAACCTTGCACTTCCTCAGGTTTCAATTTCTAAACTACTGTTATTATAAAAAAAGGCAAAACTCACCCTTTTGTGGTACTATTTTGTAGAAATGGGGCAACTCCTCTGGGTTTTGTCACCAATATCATGCTGAAAAACAGCATGTTTCTGAGCCTGACCAACTGTGTGGAATTTTCTGGGAAAATATCCAGCTGTGGCTAGATCATCTACATCTTAGTAAGATGCTCTAAGGTCATTTAATGCTGCTGTTATTTAATAGAATGATGCCATTAAGAAGGCAAGAAACACACAGAGCTAATCACACAGCCCAGGGACTGGAACAGCCTTCCTGTGTCTTCAGAAGTAGGCTTTTTGGTGACCCCAGGGCAAGGGCTTCCTCTGTTTTATAACCAACATGCTTTCAGAACAGAAACAACTTACAGATACAAATGGAGGTGCATGCCCATACACACACTCATGAACACTGCCATCATGATATGAGTCACCACTGATAAATACTGTTATACTTTGGATTTTGACTGTTCTTCTCAAAGGATCACATGTTAAATCTTAATTTCTAGGATGGTAATATTAGTGATATTGCCGGTTATCGGTGACAAGTCCTGTTTCCCCACATGTTGTAGTTTGAACATTAGAGAAGTATGCCTAGGCAAGCATATGAAGCAGGGTTTATTTAAAAAGGGGTAACATAGACTTCTCCCACTAGGGAGAAGGGAGCCATAGCTGATAAACTGGTATCCCAAGAAGCGAGGGGTTCTGCCCTTTTTATATGTCTTAGGCTTCCTTTGTTCTCCTGCCTTTTCCTCCTTATCTTTCTCCTTCCTGACTAGGCCCAGGAATGCTCAGTGGGAGGGCCAAAAGGTGGGAAACAGGTGGGCTGAAGGGGGAAGGGAGTAGACAGATACACATTAACAAACTCATAGCTCCCTGTAGGGAGAGGAAATTCCTGGGACAGGTTACATTGGCAACAGCTGGGGAGGGGGGTGTCAGGTTCTTGATAAGATCCCTCAGGAGACAGTCTCCAACTTCCCAGACTCACTCAAAATTGGCCTCCTTGACCCAACCTGACTCTCTTTACCTATCTACACTGACTGCCTGTCTAATTCTGGCTTTACTGGGAGGTTGTAGAAACTTGAACAGGTGAGAACTACTGGGGGCTCTTTACAGACCTAAAAGCAATAGGGCCAACCAATTAGGGACTAAACTTCTTTTTTTTGGGGGGGAGAGGGGGTTAAAATTTTTATTTCAAAAGCTTGGATAGCTTCAATATCCAGGTCGTGGCAAAATCAGGATACATGTAAAAACCTTACAAACATTAGATTCCCAAAAGTTACCAAAAAGTACAGTAAAAATTAACACTTCCATTACAGGAAATGTATGACACAAATAATATAAAATTAAAAGGTGGGAAAAAAGGTGACACTGGTTTCCTAAGATACATTTTACTCTTTACACCCAGGGTCCACAGGTCCTGGCTGCATAGCAGCAGCAGGAAGCAGACCCTCCAACCTGGTTCTAGGTAACCTCGTAATAAAATCAACCCCTAATGCCGCTGTGGCTTGAGACACCACACGCTGCCTAAAACAACTAGAGCTCTGGAAATAGTAAACAGGAGAGTGATTTCCATGGGGGAAATTTTAAATAAGATGCACATGGGACAGGCCATAGAAAGTTTGCCAAGTTAAATTTGGTACATAATTGCGTTCACTCCATATCCAACAAAGCGGTCAGTCACTCAGCTGCTCCTGCTGCCACCTTAGTATGGCTTGTAGTTATTCTGATGACCATGGCATCACTGGCTCTTCCCGTAATTTGTACTACCCTGACTGTAGTCGTAGCTCTAGCCATAATAGCCATAGGGCGAGTAGTCATAGTCGCCATAGCCAAGCCTTAGTAGGGACTAAACTTCAAAAACAGTGGGCCAAATATGGAGTGCATAACTTACCTTCTTGGAACATTTAGAACACAAAATAGTCTACATTTACAGATACACAGTCAGGCATTGATTGCTATTTCACCATGTAAACACACATAGAGTCCTAGAGAATGTCGTCCTGATTCAGCACTGTGTTCTTTAGGCATATGATTCATTCTACGGTTAGACACATGTTATTCCTTTCTTATGATATTTTTTATCTAAATGGACTAGAAATGAGGAGGTAAAGTAGGTTAACAGGGTCAACCCATTTATGAATTAGGTGCCATGGACTATGAACCATGCTGGGGCTTCAGGATTAATAATTAAAGCTACTATATGCAGTAGGTTATGTAATTTTATTGCTGAAGAAATGGAGGCTCAGAGAATTTAAGATACTCTGTTAAAACTGTATCTTAGACAAGAGTCTAGCCAGAGTGATGTTCTATCTCCTCTGATTCTAAATCCCATGCACTGTGGTACAATCACTTGCAGTGAATTTCATTAGCTTTCAAGATTCTCATCTCCTTCCTTTTTTATTTCTTGCGTAGCTAAGATGAGGTCTTGTTCCATTGCTGCAGTGAACTTATTACTTTAGAATAGAACAAAATAAAGTGCCAGAAGTGATTTGCAGAACACCATCTCTTTGCTTTTCTCCTTGTAATGTATAAGCAGTGGAATCAAATAGGGCTCTGCCCTTCTGGGACCAAAGGAAGCACTCAGGGCTTTGCCAAGGACAAGGCAGAAAGTTACAGAATCATGTCTGATTTTGACAAGGCAGAAAGTTACAGAACCATGCCATCCCCTGCCAGCACAGATTGGGGTTTAGAGGCTTCAACTCATTATACCCCTTTCTTTCCACATGTGCATCTGCTGCCAAATGTCATAGCCCAAAGCCTACACTAAGACCCATCACAGAAGAATAAAAGTCATCATACCCCTCCCCCAACACTTGGCTTAAGTTTTAGTAAGCCTCTCATGTGCACCTTTATAATATTCATATGCACCGGGTCTTACATAACATTTTAGAAAGTATTTTCTTCCCATTTCAATGGAACAGGCCTAAACAAAGTGAAGCCTGACCCTCAGGAAATAGGCTAGGTATAGCCAGATGTTTTGAGTCATTTTAATATTACTGTTTCTAGAAAGGGTTTCATAATCTATTCTGCCTTTGGGAATCTTATTTTCACATTGAGCAGATCAGATGTATTTTAAACCCAAGATGAAGGGAACTGATGATCCCAGTCCTACATAACACCCCAAATCAATGGCTTAGGGAACATAATTTGGAGAAGATGCCAAAGATATGAGAATCATGGTGACTTTTATTTAGACATAAAAGCAGGAATCTTTTGAGTTAGTTTTTGTATAAGTTATGAGGTTTGGGTTGATGTTATAGCTTTAATCTTAAATGCTCTTCCAAACTCCATATGGTAGAGGCTTTGTTGCCAGCATGGTACTATTGGGAGTGAGTGTTCATTTGGAAAGAATTTAATATCCTTATCTTTAAAGTGTCATCCCCTTAGGCATGAGATTGAAAGTAGATTTACAGTCACTATCATTGAGAAAATTCTTCCCTGCTCAAACCATTTATAAGAATGGCTCAGGAAACAGTCACACTGGAGAAGGCTGGTTAAGATTCAAAATGGAAAAGGCTATTATTAGCAGAAATTATAATTGGTGCTGAAAATTCTTGTTTGGCCATGAGTACCCTCCATCATATTACCATACAGCATGAAATTAAAGCTGCTCACACACCTCCTTGTAGTACTCTAATGCAGGCCCACAGCTATTTGAGGACAGCTTCACAAGTCAAACCATCTTTCTTATGAATGTTGTCACTCTTACCCTATGTGCAGCTTTTCATGGATGCAGATTTCTGTTCCAAAGTCACCACACACCCCCTGAAGACTCTGTGTGCACCAGCTGAGTGTGCCTGGTGGTGAAAGCAAGTGCCCAGGGAGATGGCACTGACCTTGGTGGAATAGCATGTGCAGATCTGTACACATTTGGCATAAAAGGGCTTTTTGAAGTTATTCTGTTGATGTCCCTGGGATGTCAGAAAATACACTTAAGAAAGAATGGGAAGATGGCCCACAAAATCTTCCCCTTGTATTATGCATCTGTAGGTTTTCTTAAAGAAAAAAATATGCAAATAAATTATTTTGATGAAAAATATTAATAATCTGAAAAGCAAAGAAAGTTCGAAATTATAATGTGCAAGTTCTCACCTCTCTGTCTCTTGAAAGTCTCCTTTACCCAAAACGTTCAAGCATGTAGTTTAAACAAATATTAAAATACAGCATCCAATATTTGTTTTTTCTCCAAAATGAAATGAAACCAGTATCTTGGAGAGTGCTGAAGGAACCCTCTTTTCTAATTTTAACTGGTTACATGTTCAATTGAAAAGTGTCCACACCTGGAGACCTACTTTTGAAAGCACATCCTTAATGACCTAAAACCTCCCACTAAGCCCCACCTCTTAAAGTTTCCACCATCTCCCAATAACTCCAAGCTGTGGACTAAGCCATTAACACATGGGTCTTTGGGAGAAATTTCAGATCTAAAATGCAGCATCTGGTACAATCACTTAAATATGGAAACTGAGAAATAAAATATATTTTGGTATTGTAGACACCTGAATAATGCTTAAGAATGCATGTAATGAAAACATTACACATAAGGTATGGATCTATTTTTTTTAAATCTTGAGTTATTGCCTAATATAGAAAGGATAATTTTTTTTTCTATATTAGGATTAATGTGTCATCTTCATAAATCCTGGATGAAAAATAATAGAGACTTGAAAACGGGGACTCCCCAAATCAATGAAATGGGTATCTGAGGATTGACATGAGGTAGTTCTTGGGCACCCACCTCAACAACTACCATCAGGGATGGAGGCCTTTAAGGTATGACTGTCTTTCCAACCAGTTCTTACTCCTACAATCTCTGGTGCATAAAATTTCAGATGTCTGAGTTTCTATTCAAAAGAGCCTATCTATTTAAAGCTTGGATAAGGCTCTGGCTTTGGGGATTTTACTTTAAGTAAAGAGAAATTTCATATGACTCTGAGGTATACCAGATCTTGGTACTTATCTCATTTGTTCCTACATCAAGAAGATGCTTGTCTACTTCTAAGCCATGTGTCTGACTCTTTTAAGTGTTTGCTGCTTTAACTGTAGAATGGGCACAAATATACATGCACTGGCTCCCTCCAACAAGATGATCTGGGCAAACTACTTTGATAAGTGCCAGTTGTTAGTTAATATTAGAGCATTCAATTCAAAGCATAATGACAAACCACATCTCAACTCTAGTCTTTGTTTCTAGAATAGAACAGAAAAGGCTCTCTCAGAGGTGGATGGGGTTATTCAGCTGCTAAAGGAGGTTCTCCTGTTTTGATAGGTTGCCTATGGTGGGCCATTTGGCCCCTTTAATAATGTTCTATCTCTGCTTCCAGAAGATCCCCACCTGGAATGTTACCAGCTCTGAGAGGGAAAGGCCTTATTCCTCAGAAGTACTGATGGTGGTTCCTGGACACTGATTTTTGTCTATTTTTTATCCTTCTCATTATTACTTTCTAAGTCTGTATATACTTTATTTCTTCAAGTGTTTTAGAGATTACAATGAATACTAGTTTAGAGACTGAGCTTATTTATTTCTGTATTACTTATAATGACTGGTAAAGTGCCATGTAACTTATTACAAGCACCTGACCATTACTGTGATTCATCCCCAAGAGGTTCATCTACTGGAAGCCTGTTCCCCAGTTTGACAGTATTGAAGTGGTGAAACTCTTAAAAGGTGGGACCTAGTGGGAGGTCATTAGTTTACTAGATGGTCACCCTCAAAAGAGATTAATGTAGTTCTATAGAATCCTAGATATTTCCTGCAAGTGTGAGTTGTTATAAAATGAGCAGGTCTGGCTCAGAATCCCTCTGGCTTTCTGGCTTACCATGTATCCTTTTCTGCTTCCACTCCCATCATCATGACACCACTTCCGTAAAGCCCTCACCAGAGCTGAACCAGGGTGGCACCGCATCTGGGCCTTCCAGACTCCAAAACTGTGAGCTAAGTGAACCTTTTTTTCTTTATTTACAGTCTCAGGCATTTAGTTAGGTAAGCATGGCTCTATAATCAGTATGGTTCTGAGGCTATATAAAGGCATCCTAAGGACAGGCCACCAAGGTGAACATAAAACCAACAGCACAATGATAGATAAACTGGTAAATGATGAAAGAACAGCAAGACAGTGCTCAATGTTAGTGAAGAATAACCTTTCCAGATATTTGGGTACAATAAAATTCTGGAGAGCAATATAAGATTTTTAATGGGTTTCACTAACTTATAGTCACCATGGATAAAAGACTAGTAGGCTTCTAAGGCTGAGTAGAAAGGAGAACAAATGAAAAGGTCAGAGAGGGATATAACAACGCAGAGGAGAAATAGAGACATAAAATGCATTTCTGAAAAAGTGTGTATCAATCAACTCTTCCCCTTCCACTAAAGTATATTTTAATTTTAGAAGTTAGTGGAATCTCGGAACTACAACTTGTTTGATGCATCATACATTAAAGATAATCTTGTGTTTGAAAATGTTATGTGATTGCTCCCATACAAAACTGAGAAATTGCAGGACATGGATTGTATCAGAAAGAAAGGCTATGTCTACCATTGTGCATGGTAGCCTGTGGTTAAAAATTTGCTTCACTTTAGTTTGAATACTGAGGTAGAGGATAGAAGCTGGAAAACAAGACTTCCCAGAATTCTTGCCAGTTAAGTCAAGCAATGGTGCCTTAAACAGGTTAGATGGCTTGTTTCTTACAAAGGACTTGCTAAAATATCACATGGTACTCCATAAATATGTGTCAATTAAAAATTTTAAAACCCTGTTGTACATCCACAAGAATGGGGTCCTAATTGGAATATGAGTTATTCCATGTTTGTATAGTCATATTAAAATGAATTCTATTGTCATGTATAACTAAGAATAACCAATACAAAAGAAAAAAAAAAGAAAAGTAAAACTGTTTTTTAAAAAGTGCCACAGTAACTGTGCTTTTGTTTTGAGCAGGACAGGATCCTTGAGATCTGGAACTCCTGCCTAATCACTCAGGCCTGCTTACCAGATTGGGCTGTCCTCTGGTCATTCTCTTCTGAAGAAGGAGCTAACACCTGAGTATTAACTGACCTTAATTTTGAGGGTGATAGTTGGGCTTCCCAGTACTCAGTCTGGTAAGTTCTTGGCCATGAAAACTCAGGCTCTGAACCTGGCTACTTCCATAATAATCTTGCCTTTTTGTGACTGCTGCTCGCTCCTTACCCATCTCTACGTTAGTTTTACCCTATACCTGATGAGAATGACAATGAAGTGTAGCTCATAGGACTGCTGAGAGAATCAATGTGTGTATATACTTTGGTATTTTGCTTCATAAAAAAGACATTGACATTCATGAACATAATTGCACAGCTTTGCTATATTCATTGAGTAATTTACCTAAATATTCTTAACCCAATATTCATTATCAAAAAGATAAGGGGGATGAAATCACTAAGTTCCCTTTTATTTCTAAAATTTTACAATTATGTGAGTATTTGTCTTAGTTTATTTTGTGCTGCTATAACAAAATACCTGCAACTAATTAATTTAATAAGAATAGAAATTTATGTCCTTTTGGTTCTAGATGCTTAGAAGTCCAAGATAAAGATGTTGACATCTTTCATGGTCTTATTGTTTTGTCATGACAAGGCAAAAGGAATCACATGGCTGAAAGACAAAGAGAGAGAAAGGGAGACAAACCCCCTTTTATGATGACATTCATTCCATTATAAAGGGAGAAATTTCCTGACTTAATCCTCTCTTAAAGGTCACACCTCTTAATACTGTTCCAATGGCAATTAAATTTTGACATGATTTTATAGGGAACAAACATTCAAACCACAGCACAAGGTCTCAGCACTGAGACCAAATCAGCCATTTCTTAGTCTGAGGGCACAACTCTGAGAGGGTATTAGCTAAGTCAATCATGTGGACGTAGTTCAACAGCTATGCCAGCTACAGCAGTAGCCTCAATGACAGCTGCCACATCACCTTCTTGAACTGCTCTGAAACATTGGGTTATGCCTTGGTGACCCTCAGCACAACTAAGGCAGTGGCAGTCAGAGGGCCTGGCCAACATCTGGGGGAAACCCCTACCACAAGTTAGCATTGAGGGAACTGGTTATCCCTTTAGGGGATTCCAGATGATTCTTTCCAACAGGATTTTAAAAATAGAGAGATGATTGCTTTATAGCACATTTCTAATTTTAAGTAAATTATCTCTCAATGGTTTTTCAAAGGTTACATGGAACACATTTTATTTTTAATTAAATTTACTTAAACTTCAGAAAGTGACATGAAAATCGCATTTCCCCAGAATAGTGGAACAAAGCTCTTAACTTTTGGTCTTTATAGAAGGAAGATAAATATTCAGATCTAGCTCTGTTTGCAAAGCTTACTAAGATCTTGTTGAGATCTGGAGAGGAAGGGAAAAACTCAAACTTCAGAACCTCTGAATAGTCATGTTCAATCAGATACAGGGCTTTGCTATGTAATTCAAAACCACAGAGGCTGAATTTTTCATGCATCCTGAGATTAATAGGCAGTGGTTACAGGACAGTGAATCACTCCTCTCTGAGAGAAAGTGACATGTTGACCATGACAGCAAGAACACAAAGAATCTCTAATGGACTGCTTCAGTCTTCAAGGCATCCAGTGACACATTCACAAATAAAGATGTTCAAGTAGAACTCTTGAAAGACCCTCAAAGAGGTATGATGGTGGAATACCTATCAGCAGGTTGGTCAGTGCATTTGAAGTGTTAGGGATAAAATATCACAAGCAAGCATGGGCCACAAATCCATAAAGTCATCCATGTTCTCTTTAAATGTATATTAGCATGTCTATGTCATTCTCATGTAAAAATAACACGGATATTTTCCTTGGTGATTTTATTTTAATCCTTGTGACCTTTTTGCTTATATGCATGCAAGGGTAGTTATTATAAGAACATTTTAAATAGTTCCAAAGAGATCTATTTTTATTTCATTTCACTGTCATTTTTGTCAATACCTCTTAGAGATACAAATTCATGGAAATATTTCCCTAGTTCTACAAATATTTTCACATCTTCAATCAGAAGTAAATCTGTTTGAAAACAGCAGTGTATAAAGCATGAATCACTTAGAAAACAAATAAATTTGAAGTGGATTATTTGTAGCTGTTGGGTTATATCAGAACACATTGTTGGCATTGAAGTCTGTTCTCTTTGAAAAGTCCTTCAAATAATAACACACCTCTTTCATCAATATAAGAAATGCAGTCTTGATGGTCAATTTAAACTTCCTATATTCTAATTATTTAGCATTGCTTGAAGCATACTCCTTTTAGTAATCATTGTAATAATTATTTAACATATAATAAAAAGTACAAAACTTGCTTTGGAGTGGTTAATCATATGCCACATAACTGTTATCATTTCTCACTTCTGCAATTATTATTTTAGAAACAATTATCCTCTCTCTGGGTGGTAGATTTCCTCTTGTTCACCCAGCTCCATGCAAGAAGTCTAATTTTCTACCCACTGATGCTGTGGTAGACCATACAACTTATGTTGGCTAATGTAAAGTAAGTGAAAGGGACAATATGACATTTCTGGTCAAAGCCTTGAAAACTTTGTGCACTGGCATTTCCTCATCATGGTGTCATGTTCAATTGATATCTTGATTGCAATTTAATAATTAGATTTTAATTTAACAGAGTTAATGTATCATGTTCATTAATGTAGCATACACACAGTTGGATTCAAGAGGCACATCCATTAATGTAGCATACAGCCAGTTGTCACATTGCCTTGGCTGTGCTAAGTTTTAGGGTCCGCAAATAATGACATAAATTATTTTTAAATACTTGAGATGAATTTGACAAAGTTAGAAATTAGCATAATAACTACACAACGGGGACAGGGGATCACAGTATTTTCTCACTTAAAATTGTAAAGGTGTTTAAACCAAGAATTGAGTACTATTTTGAGAAAAATCGAACAAGGACAAAATTAAGTTTACTTTTGCAAATCTCATTCTGGTGTTTGTCCTTATACAAATTTGTTTTAGTTTTATTTTACTTCTTCTTTCTCATTAACAGCATAAATATTTTGTAGTTTTTACATATCCATGATCATTAACATTTAAATGTTTATACCTAGTATAATTTTGTTTAACTGCCAATATATTTGATCATTTTATTAAAGATTGACTTAAATTTCAATACATAATTTCAGTACATATTATGTACAGAGATTGAGAATATTTGGGAATCATTTCTAAAAGTGATTTTTTTGTTCATGGGTGCTTTAAAATATTCTCAGTTCTTGACATACACATTGCCAATTTATTTCCCTTCAAAATATGTTTGTAATTTAAAATTCCACCAATAGCATATGGATATTCCTGTTATTTTACTATGACATCAAACTCCATCGCAGGAAGGTCATAAGTTCAAAGCCAGCCTCAGCAATTTAGCAAGACCTTAAGCAGCTTATGGAGATCCTGTCACAAAATAAAAAATAAAAGGGGCTGGGAATGTGGCTCAGTGGGTAAGTATCCCTGGTTTCAATGCCCAACAACACCACCCCATCCCCAAGAAAAAAAGAACGATCAGGGAGAGAACCAGGAGATGAAAGTGGAAGGAAAACCACACATGAGATAATGGGTACCTACCTGCCAGCCACCATTAGTAAACATGGGTTTTATTCTGAGCATTATAGGAAATCATTAAGGAACTTGTGGCTCAGTAGTAGAGTGCGTGCCTAGCATGTGTGAGGTACTGGGTTCGTTCCTCAGCACCACATAAAAAACAAGTAAATAAAATAAAGTTATTTTTATAAAAAGAACTTTATAAAATTCTTTTATATGCTCTACTTACTTCACTTTCTTTCTTTCCTCTCCTTCCCCTCTTCCTACTCCTCCTTTTCTTCTCTTCCTCAGCAAATATCAGATCTTAAAAGCTGGAAATCTGATTATTGACCTTTTAAGTAAGGAAATAACAATGAAAGTGATTGGAAAAATGGCCAATCTCTATGAATAAAATTTATTTCATAGAAGAAAGATTGTTTCTGAGCAATCATCTTTCTTTGCGGGGGTGGGGAGTAACCGGGGATTGAACTCAGGGCCACTCGACCACTGAGCCACATCCCCAGCCCTATTTTTTATTTTATTTAGAGATAGGGTCTCACTGAGTTGCTTAGCATTTCACTTTTAAACTCATGATCCTCCTGTCTCAGCCTCCTGAGCCACTGGGTATGTGCTGTGGGACTCTTAGCAATCATCTTTTAAGGTAAGTTTTAACAAAATGGGGATTTACACAGCCATAAATCCCTAACAACAAAATGATCAGATTATCATCATTCGCAAATCAATAATGACCAGGGCAAGAAATACAGCTAATATTTGGAAAAAAAAGAGGAAATAGCTGTGGATTGTCCAAGATGACAACTATCGACAGACAGGTGTCCAAACTCAGGATCACTCTGACCCTGTCCCCATCACACCATTGAAAGTGGCCTGGACACCTTGGAAAGGCTGCAGTGACTCTCAGCACAAATGCCTTTGAGGTTTTAAACATTTCCTATAGCATTTTATTTGGTCTTCTTATCAAGCCTTGAAATCATTC
The DNA here is from genome assembly GCF_001458135.2 of Marmota marmota marmota. Classification (NCBI taxonomy): domain Eukaryota; kingdom Metazoa; phylum Chordata; class Mammalia; order Rodentia; family Sciuridae; genus Marmota; species Marmota marmota. Next base: position 1,363,060 of record NW_026000244.1, on the reverse strand, counting down.
TGTAGCACTTGTTCAGGCTTTTTATGAATACATTCATGGCTGCATTTGTCATATAAAAATCCCAATTACTTTATACTCTTTTCAAGCAATGTGCTCCCTGCTGTGGATCTAGAGTTCACTTTGGGAACAGACTTAACCAATCATAATTATCAGTTTATGTTACCCCACTAAACTCAAACACAAAACAGTATTTTAGTAGCATCTGCTGTCACCAATATAGTTAAATCTTTTGTCAGCAGGGGTTTATGACTGTAACAAATCCCCATTGTGTTAAAACTCAGCCTACAAGAGGATTGCTCAGAAACAGTTTTTCTGTTATGAAATAAATTTTGAAGTAGGGACCGGCCACTTTTATAACCATTTTTTTCTGTTTTTATTCCCTAACTTAAAAGCAACTTCAATAAATAAAAAAGTCCTTAGCTTTTAATCTATGCTGGTGACTAACATTAACATTGTCCGTTAAAAACAAAACAACAATAACAACAACAACAACCAAAAAAACAAACTATGAGACAATTTGGAGAAAAAAAAATTAGAGAGCAGTGTGCAGAGCAGGTTGTGATAAAAGAACAGAAGACAGCCTTTTCTGGAATTTTAGCAGGGTCCTAATGCACAGTGTTTTAACTGTGGAATATCTGGTTAGGACAGTTTAACATTCACATTGTAAATATATGAAATCCTAAGCACTTCCATTATACAGCATGTTTCCCTGTGTCTGGATAATAAAATAGAATGATATAGCTAAGATCATACCTGAGAAAGCAAATGTTTTCCAACAAAAAGAGATAAACCTGTGACATGAGATGAACCTGTGACATTCATAAGAAAAAGTTGCATTAAACACTTCAATTTAAAGAGAATTTGTCTCTTTCAGGTGACAGGGCCCTGTGGCCAGAAGTCATGAAATCTTGGAGGATTATTTATTTTCCAATGAAACCAAATCAGTCACAACCCCAGGCTATGCAGACCTTCCTCAGGGCTGAATGCTCATAAGCTCAAAAGTGCAAGCATCCCACTCCTAAACTTATTATGAGGCGATCTCAGAGGAAACACATTCACAGAGCAAACAAGTGAAGGATAGTTCAAGGGCAATGGAACGGGTTTGAACTGAAAATGACCATCTGTGCCTTGTAATTTTTTTTTCCTCCTTTTCTTGAAGAACCGAAGTAGAAGCAGCTTGGATGATACGCAAAGCAAATTAGAGGGAGGGTTTGCTATGCTTCTTCCTGACTGACTCATTCTTCATGCCACAGCCCAAGTATCTTCTAAGGCAATGAAGCATCTTGACTCTCTCATGTGCCTTTTCTATCTTCAGAACCCACCAGATTCAATGTCCTCAAATGTTATCCTTTGGCGTTCTGGACCTTTGTACTTATAACATCAAGTGCATGAATACTGAAATTATTTCAACATAAGCTCCTTGAGAACCTTAGCTGTGTATGCTTTGCTCATCTGTATATCATTTTGCCAAACATTGTTCATAGAATATAGAATACAGTTCCTAGAATATTTATATCTTCATCAAATATAAATAATATTATATATTCATCAAATATACAATATATAATATATATCTTCACCAAGTATAAATAATATTCATCAAATATAAAGAATATTTGATGAAGATACAAATAATGACTCAATGAATGAATGGTGCCAACCTAAGGGACAAGAAATGCAGTAAAGAGACATTCCTTAATAATGTCTGAGGATCAGACATTATTCCTATCCCACTCACTATTTATGATGATTAACATTGCTGTTGAAATTTCTGCATTTCCTTATTATAGTTATTATTAACACCCAGTAGCGCTCTGCCCTATTTTACCTTAGAATTTATTAGTCTCCCTTTGTGCTTGGGACCTAGTTAAGAGTCAGTCTCCCAACTTCCTCATATCAATTGCCCAAGATTCAAGTTACCTTGATTACTGCCTTATTTTGGCTGTATGAAGGTTGGGTTTGGGAAAGCGAAGACATAGGTCTGTACGAAGAACTTGCTGCTAGTTTCCAATTAGGCAAATCATATTTGCATCTCAACAAGTTATCAAATACTTGGGAAAAAAGTGAAGAGTGAGGTATATTTTTAAAATGGCATTTGTAGGATCTGCAGCATGAAGAGAAAAATAATGGATTGAACAAAGCATTCATATTTCAGGGATGCTATATGAGTTGACCACCTGTAGGGACAGACATGTGGCTAAAAGTCCCAAATTGTTATTAGTGATAATACGCAATTATCTGCCTGCATCTTGACTTCCATATGCTAGAGAACAACAGAAATTGGCAGGCTCAGGCCCTAGGTGATAACATGGCAGGTGTTTAGAAAAGGGCAGGGCCAGCCAGGAGCCTCATAAGTTATTGACAGAACATTCTAAGCAATTGGGGCTACAAAGTAGATGTGGATTTTTCATACACAAGTGGAACTCAGATACTACAATAAGTAACATTCTACAGGATATGGAACAAAAGTAAAAGATTCACATGTTTGTGTCTTTTCCATGGTTTATTATGGTTTGGAATTTTTCTGGGTAGATAAGCTACTTACTTGATCATGAAACTTCTCCTTGTATATATTAACTCATTCTGAGAAGTTGGAGATGATCCAGGAGAGCATCATATTAGCACATCGATGATAAAGTTAATCTTAACTTCCTTTTGAATGACTCTTTATGTGTTAAAGTAGCAGACAGTATTGAATCTGTGGAGTTACTTTATTGATGGGGAATCAGCCCGAGAGCAGAGTTAGAATCAGAATCTAAAAGAGTGGGTTCTAGAACACATAACTTCTAGGAGCTCTGCTATATAGGGAAGTAGAGGGCATTTAAATCCCCACCATGCAAGAAACACTCTTTTCATATCCTTCTAAACTTTAAGCTCACTCCCAAACTGATACCATAGATCCAAAAAAAAGGGTGAGTTGAAAGTAAAACAAAAAGAAAAGGAAAGAAACG
>NW_026000244.1:1338462-1349780 GCF_001458135.2 Marmota marmota marmota | reverse complement strand
TTTTCCTTCAGAAAAAGCAAAAATATGTCAAATCTGAAATAAAGTACAAAAACCAATGGAGATTTTTTGCTGTTGCTTTTAATCCCCCTTTTATTTTGTTCCTTCTATTCTTGGATAAAGGTTATTTTCTTGTAATTTAATCAATATATAATCCTTAATATTAACTATACTTTCCTGAAATTCTGATTTTCAACTGTGTTCTCCCCATGGCAATGGAAAAGACTCTCTTAAGAGGTCACACTATGGGTTATGTTATTTAACTTAGCAAAAGGAAATTTTTAGATGCTTGATAGATGGCCCTGGGTTATGAGTTGGTCCCTACAAAATGACATGCACACTTGAAAGCAGAGAACAGAGACAGAAGAGAAAGTCAGATCTGAAATATAGGAAGGACATTCAGGAAAAGTTAGGACTAACTGAATCCTGACAATATCCTACCTGAGCTTGTGGCAGACTTTCTTCTAAAAAGAAATGCAGCCTTATAGATACCACGCTTTGGCTAATAAATTCCAAAGCACAGGATCCAGCTAATTCAGGTTGGTTTTGGACTTCTGACCCACAGAAGAAACTGTGAAAAAAATAAATGGGTATTTTTGAAGCTGCTAAATCTGTGATGACAGCAATAGAAACTAATATAATTATTTCATTACCAAATCAAAGTTGCTATTGTGGGGCATTCTCCCACATTCCTATGCCCTTCTGATGGTTATGAGGATTTAAGTGTGTTAATAATTTTAAGTGCATATACAATGCCTAACAAATATTACTCATGTATAGATGTTTGTTACATAGATGAGGAAATGTGAGAATGTCAGCTCTATCATACTTCAATACACCAGCCCAGACCAAGCACCAGGTTGATAGTTCTAGTCATAACAATCTCCATCTTACCCTGTCATTCCAAACCTTATCTGCTGAGACTGGATTTAGGGTTAGAGAATATGAGAGTTTTTCACTGGTTCATTTAGTTACTACATAGTGTGTGCACCTCACAATATTTTAAGGATTTTGCAAATATGAACCCATTTAATTCTCCAATAAAACCATGAGGCAAGAACTAATGTTATGGTCTTTCACAAATGGGAGTTTAGGGAATGGGCCCATGCTCCACAGAACATATAAGTAGCAGATTTGGGGATGCAAACCTACACTGCTTCCAGAGCTGCTCTTAAACCCTGTTCTAGAACAAAAAATAAATTAAAATATGTATTAGCATTGAGCCAAGCTCCACACTAGAATGAGTCCAGGAATCTGGTTTCCCCTTTCCTATCAACCTGAGATTGTCCATTAGGGCCAAAGTGTGAATGGCTTTTCCAGTCACACAGTAGGCAGGAAAGAGGTTTGCTGTCATCTCTTCCCTTTCCACAGACAGCCCCAGATCACAGCCAGGATTCTGGAGCCCTAGTCAGAGGGTTCTGCTTCAGAGACAGAGGAAGAGTTTTTTATTCCCCTCCACCCTGCCTTTCCAATATCATGTATCTCTCATTCTGAAATCTGTGACCACTGCACTGTTTAGCCAGTTTTGCTTCACCATTGCTCCTTCTACTGCCCATAAGAACCTCCTGTGCTTAGGAAAGAACTCTACTTTCAGCACAAATGGGCACATCAGATTTAGTTGCATTCCATGATTTTTTAATTTTATAAGAGATTTTATAAAACAATTTGAATTAGAAAATTTGGAAGTCCAGAAAGTTTTTTTTGTTTTTTAAGAGTTGGCATTTTTACTGTGGAATTGAAGAAGAGTTAATTTCAGGGGAAATTGTGATAATACTTTTGTTAAATATTGCAGTATGGCATGGTGATCACTAAATTACATGTGTTGCTCATTATGTTTATTGCTAAAAGTCTTACCACTCTCCTAATTCTGAATGGGAGATAAGGGTTTTTAAATCTTTAAACAGCTGCACTGTAAAATTTTAGATTCTTGCCTGGAGATAACATAATTAGGTTTGTGGTTTTGCATCAGTGAAGTGTTTGTCTGCACCTATTCAGGAGATTATATCTGCAGACTATTTTCTAATTGAGTCCAAAACCTCCATAGAAGCTTCTCGGCACTGCTGGAATATGGATTCTTAGTCACTGAGGGGTTGATAATGGTTCTTCCTGATGANATGCAAAACAATGAAACTTGACTTAAACCTCTGGCCTTAGTTTAAAAATGAATTCAAAATGGAAGGTAGATATAAAAGCAAAATATAATATTACAAACTTTTAGGGGGAAAAATAAGAGAAAATTACTGCAAACTGTGCTGTGTAAAGAAAATTTAGCTTTGAACCAAAGCATGCTCCTTTACATTTAAAAATATTAAATAAGGTTTCACCAAAATTATGGACATTTTGTTACAAATACTGAAAAAAGAAAACATTTGAAAATCACATATCTGAAGACTTATTTTAGAATATACATAAAAGAACTCTCAAACTAAACTATAAGAAAACATATAATTTATAAACAATGGGCAAAAAATCTTTAACAAACACTTTACTGAAGAGGATGATATGCTGATGAACAAAGTCACACAAAAATTGCCTAATATCACTTAATATCACAGGTCATTAGGGAAATAAAAATTAAAACAATTATGACATCCTACTTTGCACTATTAGAATAGTTAAAATTATAAAAGGTAATGATAATAATGACAGCACAAATTATGGGCAAAATGCAAAGCAACTTAATTTCTCATACATTGCTGGTAGGAATGCAAAAATTTTTAGTCACTCTTGAAACTGTTTTGACATTCTTTCAGACTTTTTCATACATGTACCATCTAATAAAGTAATCCCACTTATGGAAATGTACTTTAGGAAAAAAGATATGTTTACATAAAAACCTATACTTGAAGATGAAAGCAACTCTACTTATAATCACCAAAACTGAAAACAACCCAAATGTCCTTAATGAGAATAAATAAAAAACTGTGGTCTGTCTGTAAAATAGAAGAGTACTCAGTACTTAGTACTTACTTGAAGTCAGTACTTACTTGTACAATTCTTAAAGGCATTGTATTTAGTGGAAGAAGCCAATCTCAAAAGCTTACGTGTTATTCGATGTCTTTTATATCTATCCTCAAAAAATGTGTTCTAAGTTTTCTCTGGTTCTCCAAAAGAATGAATGGGAGACAGGGAGAAAGGATTTTGGAGTCAAGAAAGTTGTGAATGGTTCCTCTAAAACATTAAGTATATAACAATTTTAAACATGAAAAAATTATTTCAGCTGTATGTTGATGGGTTTTTTTAAAAAAAATTCCTGTATACTTGCTAGAACATAGAACTAAGCCACTATTGCAGTCAAAATACAGTGTCCCTCAGAGCTCATGTCTAAAACAGTGCAAGAAAGTATAAAGGTGAAATGATTTGGTTATGAGAACATTAACCTAATCAGTACATTAATCCACCTATATGGAATAATTGAGAGGTAACTAAGGCAGGTAGGGAGTGACTGGAGGATGTGAGTCACAGGATTTGTGCTTTTGAGATTTAAATTTTGTGCCTGGTGGGTGGAGCTCTCAATCTGCTCCCGGTTTGCCACATCCTGAGATGCTTTCCTCTCCCATGCCTTTCGGCCATTATGTCCTTCCTCATCTTGAGCCCAGAGTAATGAAGTTGATTATTTGTGAATCAAAACCTCTGAATTGTGGGCCCTAAATAAATCTTTCTTCCTTCTAAAATTGTTCTTATTAAATTTTTGGTCACAGCAGCAAAAAAGCTGACTAAAACAGCCACAGTCCTAATGTTTTCAATAATTGTTAACTAGATCTTGCTGGGTTAATCTGTAAGGATCCCGCGAAATGTCGGAGAAAGAGACCACCAAGTGACCACTCATGCAATTGGCAGAAGGGGGATTTATTGAACCAGCATGCTGGGGCTCCGTGCCCACTCAAGAAGGGGAAGCAGCCCAGAGCCCCGAGCAGGGGCTGAGCACTGCTTAAGTACACTTTTTGGGGAGGGCGGAGGGCTTTGTATACATCAGAACAAATCATCATTAGGCGCGGGAAAATTGAACAACAACTCCTAAACCTGATTAGTTCATTCATTGGCGGGAACAGGTCAGGCTGGAGTGATAGGTCATTCCTAAGGAGGGGGTTACATTTAAACTGATTGGTCCAGGCCCTGCAATGCCTACGTGCGACCACACAGAGCCCTTATTAAACAACCAATAGTCAGGGGAAATATTTACTGGGCATTTCCAAGCATTGTCTCAACAGCTACAGAAATTTCAGATTTTGCAGGTAGCATAGAAACCTAACGATACCTAATCCTTTACATTTTAACTCAGACCTTGCAGCTTAGAAACTTTACAACACCCAGTCTTTTACCCTTTAACTTTTACACTTTAACTTCAATTTCTTTTACCCTTACAAATCTATTAACAATCCACTGATAATATAATATAAAATCACTTTTGCAATGATCTCTCATCTCTGACCACCCCATAAATATAAGGTTTTATGTTAAAACCCAAGGAAATAATTCATCTTGATCTCCTCACATAATTCTCTTCCTGGATCAGTAGTGCTCAGCTTTTTACATTGGAATCTCTTGCTGGACTTTAAAGGTTCTAATGCTCACTTCATACACCAGAACTCTGATGTAATTGACATGAGCCCTAATCTGAACATTGGAATTCTAATCTCTAAGCCAAGCTTGAGAATCACTGTCCTGGAAAATGTGCCGGGCATTTTAGAAAGAATCAGGATGATGTGCAGAAAATGGGGAAAGGCTAAATTGTTGAGATGTAGCCCAGTAGTAGGATGGTCCTCTTGCTGACCTATGGTGAAAATGGAATACCCTGGTGTCCCCTGCTCACATGTGTTGGTTTAGCATTGTCTGCATTGCATTAGAGTAACTAAGAAATCTTTAACAAGGGAGCATCTTTGTATTCTCAGTTTTCAAAACTTCTGAATCATAATTTGGAGCCAGCAGAGTAGGTTGTGGCTGTTAACATTAGCATATGTCAATTTTGCTATTTAAGAAATTACAATTTAATAAGCCATTCCAAGTTGTAAAATGACAGTCTTCCCTTTCCAATAAAAATAAAGAATGTTAAGCATCTTTATTAAATAATTAGTCTATACTGACCACATTTAACCATTTTACTTTTATTTATAAAATAAAATTTGACTTTTATATTATATATTTTTGGACTCATGAATACTTTCCTATGAAAAATAGTTCTAACTGTTTTTATTGGCCAACCTTCACTACCATTACACATGTACACACACACAATGCACAATGAAGAAATATTAATGAGTTCAGAATTTCAAATATCATGGATTACATTATGGATTATACATATAGATTATAATAATAGTCAAATTTATTCAGTTCAAAAACCTATGTTCTAGGGGCTGGGGATGTGGCTCAAGCGGTAGCGTGCTCACCTGGCATGCACAGGGCACTGGGTTCGATCCTCAGCACCACATAAAATAAAAATAAAGATGTTGTGTCCACTGAAAAAACTAAAAAATAAATATTAAAAAATTCTCTCTCTCTCTCTCTCTCTCTCTCTCTCTCTTTAAAAAACAAACAAACAAAAAACCTATGCTCTGGAAGGTCTGGCTAAAGTTCAGTCAACTTTACTTGTTTTCTTTTTTATTAACTACTTTATTGAGGTGCTTTTGACACATAGAAAACTATATACACTTGACAAAGATATCTCAATGAATTGAGGTGCATGCATATTTGAAATTGATAACAATACGATGGCATGTAATAAACAATAATTTCCATTACAGAATAGTGTGGGAGGCCAAACTTACGGGTGACTGAGTTACACTCCCCAGCTGGGTGCTGAGGCGCTCAGTCACAGAAATGGGTGTGTCTTGCCACAGCCCCATGGGTGAAGCTATGCTCACCTGTTCCTTTGTAATATAACCCCTTGCCCTGTTTAGGATAGAATCTTCCATGGAAGTGCCTTGTGTGTGTCCCCTTCTCTTACTGTACCCTTGGGTGTGGCCTACCCAGGTGTCAGTCAACCTGCTGACAGTGGACATCATAAAGATAGACTCAGCCCCCTGAAACCTGACCCCTTGCCTCATTTGAATAGCTTCCCCTCAATAAAAGGGATCAGCGCATGATCTCGCTCTCTCTTTCTGCGGACCCTTAAGGTCAGAGGAGCTGTCACAGCAACCCCAAAGAAAACGGTATTTGTGTCTCTTGTGTGGTTATTTCGTGCAGCCCAGTTAGCCCAGTTTAACTAGAGTGACCCCTGAGCCTTTTAGTCACGAGAACAGAAACCCGGCAGGATAGGATGGTAAAGGGTGTACCAGCTCCCTTAGTCTAGCATTAGGCATACTAAAGATTGGCCCAGGCATTGGGCTCCAGGCTCCAAACTTTATGGTGCTACATAAATATATTGAGCTCATTTCCCCAGCATTTATTCAGCCCTCAGAGGGCTCTGATCAGTGCCATACCACATTGCCTCACGTGCCCTTTTACGATAGTTACAATCTCCCTGCCTGGTCCCTCCTCTGTGTTCATTGGTAGTCTTTTCCTCTGCTTGTCATTGGCCCTTTTCTCTTCTCCAGACAAGGAGTGGGTCAAGATACCCTAAGAAGATTTTTCCAGAGACATATACTTGCTCCCTATACAAGATCCCAAGACCCTTCCACACCTCCCGCTTTATGCTATCTGGATCAATACAAAAAACTAAGGCCATATTGTGGAATTTCCTACCATGCTGCAGAGGTTGGGCATTCTTCTCGGAGCTCCTCCACCCTATAGATGCCTCAACCTCAGCCTTGGAAGACAGTATTACATTTACTTATTTGCATGTCTATCTCCTCTATCTCCCAAGAAGGCATGAGCTTTTTGAGATAGGAGTCCATCTCTAGGGCCTACCAAGAAAGGAGCACTTATGAGTAAGAGTGTAGAAAGATAAACAACTAAAGGAAAAAAAATATATTTTCATATTATTTTATTTTATATTTTATATTACAGTTCCCCACATAATTATTCCCATTAGTGTGAAAAGAAAACTTGAATTTCATAACTTTTTCCTTCAGAAAAAGCAAAAATATGTCAAATCTGAAATAAAGTACAAAAACCAATGGAGATTTTTTGCTGTTGCTTTTAATCCCCCTTTTATTTTGTTCCTTCTATTCTTGGATAAAGGTTATTTTCTTGTAATTTAATCAATATATAATCCTTAATATTAACTATACTTTCCTGAAATTCTGATTTTCAACTGTGTTCTCCCCATGGCAATGGAAAAGACTCTCTTAAGAGGTCACACTATGGGTTATGTTATTTAACTTAGCAAAAGGAAATTTTTAGATGCTTGATAGATGGCCCTGGGTTATGAGTTGGTCCCTACAAAATGACATGCACACTTGAAAGCAGAGAACAGAGACAGAAGAGAAAGTCAGATCTGAAATATAGGAAGGACATTCAGGAAAAGTTAGGACTAACTGAATCCTGACAATATCCTACCTGAGCTTGTGGCAGACTTTCTTCTAAAAAGAAATGCAGCCTTATAGATACCACGCTTTGGCTAATAAATTCCAAAGCACAGGATCCAGCTAATTCAGGTTGGTTTTGGACTTCTGACCCACAGAAGAAACTGTGAAAAAAATAAATGGGTATTTTTGAAGCTGCTAAATCTGTGATGACAGCAATAGAAACTAATATAATTATTTCATTACCAAATCAAAGTTGCTATTGTGGGGCATTCTCCCACATTCCTATGCCCTTCTGATGGTTATGAGGATTTAAGTGTGTTAATAATTTTAAGTGCATATACAATGCCTAACAAATATTACTCATGTATAGATGTTTGTTACATAGATGAGGAAATGTGAGAATGTCAGCTNCACTCAAGGAAAGGGAAGGCAGCACACACAAAGTTTTAAAAAGCAGTGAAAAGGAAAAACATGTTTATTTTGTTTGATCCCTGACAAGATTTGTTCTTTCAATACTCTGGTTCCATGCTCTCCTCTTCTTAACCATGGAAATTGGGCATGCAGGAATCCGTAGATTCCCATTTCATCTGAGATTTTAATCCTAATTCTCTCTTAAATACTCCTTAATTTTTTTTCTGGCTTACCAAATGATCTAAGTATTTATAATATACTTCAAGACCCTCCCCACCATCATATTCCCTCGTCCTTCATATAATGCCTGAACTTGACCTGTTTGGCAGCTGTGGAAATACACCACTCAAGTAAGTCTTCAGACAGCCCCAGTTACCACCCCTTGGGTACAAGGCTGAGTTTGTGTATAACTTTCAGCTAATAACTGAGCACAACTGCCTACTGAGGCAGCCCATTCCCAGGAGTCATAAGCCTCTTTTAACTGTTTTGGCTCAATGACTCCCTTTCTAAGAAACTTTCTTAGATATGAATACAGCCTTTTTCTCTTCTAACCCAATCTTCTTTTCCCTCAATCACAGGGGTTAGAACTGCATCAGAGTTCGATGGCTCTCAAGGGAAAGAAAATCACTAGGCATTGGAGCATTTGGTTGTGAGAATTAAAGCTTTTCAAAAGAACAATCTACAATTCTCAATTGTAGTATTTTACTGCAACTCATTTTGTATTGACTTGCTTCTCTGGGATATGGCTGCCTAATCTCAGCACTTTATACTTCCAAGTGTCATTTATCTTATTCAAAAATTTCTACATCAACTGCTAGTATGAATACACACTAGATGCATGAACCACCTTGCACCTGGATTTCTGCCTATAATGTAAGAGACACTCAGTTCATAGCTTCCAATTAGATGATGGTTCAGTACCATTTTTTAGACTATGTGAAAGTCCAAAGCTGTGGGATTCACTTACTTATTTGGTATCTACCATCTTCTCAAAAACCAGAACATAAATAAAATCTGGAAATGCTTCTTCAAGCTTCGCTGCCAGCTCCAACATTTAATTGCTAAAATTATTATTAGAAAGGATAAAAAGAAAAAAAAGGGTGTGGGGACAAAATGTGGGTGAAGTTACTTTTTTTTTTTTGCTGAGATGTTTGGGTAAATATAGACCTATTTTTATCACGAGTCACATGAGTATTTCATCTTATAGCCTTGGGAAAGATTCTGGTCAGATTAAATATTATAACTTATGATTTAAAGCTTTCAAACTCTGAGAGATTTAAAAGTTTAGAATTTTTTAAAATTAATTTTGCTAATTTAAATAAAAATATGGGAGAAAATCTTTTTTAAACATTATTTTTACACTAAATGATGGACATATAAAAGTTATAATTGTTAAGTAAAAAATAAAATAAAATACTAAAAATAGAACATGAGAAGTTAATGGAGCTTTGTGACCCTCTTCTCACTTTACCATTAAGGCATGCAGAGATTTGGGTTCAGGTCATCCAGATGGGAAGAAAATAAGCCTAATCCAGACATCAGGTTTTATCTCCCAGTGACTTTACCCTTTTCATGTACCCTGGAGCCTGAGGGTGAGTTGCCTGAGAGGTTGAGGGAGGGAAGCAAAACTGTGTGCGCGGGCAGAGTAGAGCTGCTGTCATCTGATTTCTATAAAATGCTTTCATGTAGAATTTTATCTGAAATAAGGGTTTTGAACCTAACAGTTTACATTTGCTCCTTCAAAGCTATTATTCTTTGAAATTAAGGTAAAAGTTGATTATGAACAAAATGTCCCCAAAAATGCATAAAACTTATGAATATAGGAAGAATTTATACAATTCCTGAAAAACCTGGAATACAATTCAGTTTTCAGTACAATTCTTTAAATGTGGAGATTATGATCTCTATTTTTTTTTTCACTTTTGCTTTGGTTTTGGGTAGTCAGTACTGTTAGCACAGAATCTGCTCAGAGAGAGTAGTGTCTTCTTGGCTTGAGGTTAAGTTACTTAACCAGAAATAAGTTTCCATTTTGTTTAAAACCTAGAAGTGTGACCTTCTATTTTGCATCATGAATAAGGAGATAAGGAGAACAAAGGAGAGAATCCAGGAAATGATTAGGTTGGTTCTTAAATGGCCCAAATGTGCAATTTCTTTAGGCTTGCTTAAGAGTCTTCTGCTCTTTGCTTCCATGCATACCCTTGATTTTATCTTTTTTTTTAATAAAATGGGTTCTCTTTTTTTTCTTTACTAATGCTTTATCTCCCACTTAAACAGAGCGAGTTTTTATTTTATCCACTTTGCATTCACGGAAAGTGTTTGATTATCACTTACACATGCTTCAAAGGCCTTAAATGAGTAGACAGGGAGAAAAGCAATACAATTGGCTTTAAGTGGCTGGAACACATGGGGAGTGACATGGTGCACAGTTGAGGAAAATTGGGTGATCCAGATTTATATGTAAGTTTGTGCAATGAAGGCATACAAACTCTGCCAGAATCACAGTAGCTTTCCTCACATTGGTAATTTTGTTAACTAACTTCTTTTATACCCTTTTTTCATGGTTGATTAGAATTTTCCTAGAAAAAAAAAATCTGCACATATTAACAGACTTGCCACTAGTAGGTTTTTACCAGAACCTTAAAGTTTGTCGGCAAAGTAAACTAATTTGTTAATATGCCAAAGCACGCTCTCTGAATGCCTGCCTTATGCTGGAAACAGGCTGCTCAGCCCAAGCAGCAATCATCACAGAAATAGACAGGGAGGTGGATACGAGCCCATATTCTGATTTAGTGCTTCTTTCCTGGAGCCATAATGGTCTGCTGGCACTTTCCCAATGGACTGCAGTGACTCCAAGTAACCTGTCTCCTCAGGCCTATTTAATCTGCTACTGATAATGTACTCTGTTTTTCTTAAACATAAAATTTCTACGAGTATAAAGAGGTGGGAAATTTTTCTCTAAAGAGACTGCAGTCAAGAAAATGAGAAGCAAGGGTGCACATGAAAATGATACAAGAACAGAACATGGTATGACTCCAATTTCTATCCTCCTGAGGGACCCCTGAGGGCACATCAGCCTCCGATGGACACCAGGCTCTGTGTCTTCCAAGACAGGACTGTCCATGTTGCAGACTTGGTGGGGGTATGTGTCACAGCTTCTCCTGGGGCAATTCTTGAAAGAAAGAGGGATGTAGCAGCAAGTGATAATGCCCTCTGAGTTTCTTTTTTTCCTCAATGAGGTGAGTTCTAAGAGGACATGACAGCACAAGGGCATGATGTCAGAGAACTGCAGAATTCTGCACATACTGACTTTGTCAGAACCCCTTTACTAAGAAGTTGAAGAACCCTAGCATGGCTTCTCTAGCCCAAGGCTGCATTCCTGGGAGGATCCTGCCTCCCTTTGAGCTCCTGACTGACAAAGTTCAAGGCTGACCAAGAATTTGCTTTTAATCTATTGGACATCTGATAACAAGCCCCTGATTCTCCATTCTTAGAGCATTAACT
>NW_026000244.1:1309280-1330576 GCF_001458135.2 Marmota marmota marmota | reverse complement strand
TTTTTTTATAAACAAAGTGGAAATGATTTTGCCCACTAAAAGTCTGCAAAAGAAATAAATCACAAAATTCTCATGAAACCACAAAAGACTTTGAATGGTCAAATTAGTCTTGGGCAAAAAGAACAGAGCTTGAGTTTCATACTATCTGATGTCAAAACATACTCTGTTTTAGTTAGCTTTTCCATCACTGTGACCAAAATTCCTGACCAGAACAACTTGGAGGAGGAAAAGTTTATTTGGGGCTCATAGTTCCCGAGGTCTCAGTCCATAGATGGTGGACTCCTTTGCTCTGGGCCCACTGTGAGACAGCATGGGGGAAGCATGCCCCAGAGGAAAGCTACTCAGTTCATGGCCGTGTCAGTAAGTAGACAGGGAAAGGGAGTGGTAAAGGGGCCACAGGGAAAATATACCCTTCCAGGGTACACCCGCAGTAATCCACCTCTTCCAGCCAAGTCCCACCTGCCTACATTTAACCCCAGCCAGTCCATTCAAACTAGATTGGACAGATTAGGTTACATCTCTCAAAATCTAATCATTTCACATCTGAATGTTCTTGAATTAACAGGAAATTTTGGGAGACTCTTCATGTCCAAACCATAACATATCCCAAATAAAGTCTGCAAAATATGCAAAATAATACAACAAAACAAAATAAGTATATGGGTATGAAGTAAAACAAAAAACTATAAATCAACATAGTCCGTTTATGAGATTTTTTTCATTAATAATTTGAACATCTTTAACAATATAAAATGGACATCTCACAAAATTCATCAACTATATAAATTAAAATGATAATGGTGAATTTATGGGGTTGTGCAACCAACTGCACAATGCAGTTTTATAATATTTTCATCACCTTAAAATTTCCCTGTGCATATACAAAGAACTCAAAAAGTTAAATAAAAAAGAACAAACAACCCAATCAACAAATGGGCCAAGGACCTGAACAGACACTTCTCAGAAGAGGATATACAATCAATCAAAAAATACATGAAAAAATGCTCATCATCTCTAGCAATCAGAGAAATGCAAATTAAAATTACTCTAAGATACCATCTCACTCCAATAAGAATGGCAGCCATTATGAAGTCAAACAACAACAAGTGCAGGTGAAGATGAGTGGAAAAAAGGTATACTCATACATTGCTGGTAGGACTGCAAATTGGTGCAGCCAATTTGGAAAGCAGTAAGGAGATTCCTTGGAAAGCTGGGAATGGAACCACCATTTGGCCCAGCTATTCCTCTTCTCGGACTATACCCAAAAGACCTAAAAACAGCATACTACAGGGACACAGCCACATCAATGTTTATAGCAGCACAATTCACAATAGCTAGACTGTGGAACCAACCTAGATGCCCTTCAATGGATGAATGGATAAAAAAAAATGTGGCATATATACACAATGGAATATTACTCAGCACTAAAAAATAACAAGATCATGGCATTTGCAGGGAAATGGATGGCATTAGAGCAGATTATGCTAAGTGAAGTTAGCCAATCTCTAAAAACAAATACCGAATGTCTTCTCTGGTATAAGGGGGGGGTGACTCAAAATGGGTTAGGGAGGAAGAGCATGAGAAGAAGATTACCTCTAGATAGGGAAGAGAGGTGGGAGGGAATGGGAGGGAGAAGGGGAATTGCACGGAAGATGGAAGGAAACCCTCATCATTATACAGAATACATGTATGACAAAGTGAGGAAAAAGAAAAAAAAAGAAGTGTGTCACATTAGTTTGGGTAGAGAGAAGTGATGGAGGGGAGGGGAGGGGAGGGAGGAAAGGAAGGACAGCAGAATAAAATAGACTTTATTTTTGCTGTATGTATATACGTGACTGCATGACCAATGTGATTCTGCAACCTGTACACTCAGAAAAATGAGAAATTATATCTCATCTGATTCAAATGTATGATATGTCAAGATCATTGTACTGTCATGTGTAACTAATTAAAACAAATTTTTAAAAAAATCATGTGCTTGTTGTCAATTAATTCTTGCTCCTGCTTTTAGTCCTAGGCTACAGCTGGTCTTCTTTCTACGTCTGTAAACTTGACTTTCATTGACATACCATATAAATGGAATCTTAGAATAATGGCCTTTAACATATATCTTTCGCTCAACAAAATGTTTTTGTTTCAGTATTTCTTTCCCTTTAATTACAGAATAATATTCTATCAAATGGACACATCACATTTGTGTACCCACTCAGTAGCTGACAGACATGTAGATTGTTTTTAGCTTGGGTCTTTCAGAAATATTAATTACTGCAACAAAAATTCACATACATGACTTTGTGTGAATATATGCTTTCATTTATCTGTAGTAAACACTTAGATGTAGAATAGTTGAATCTTATGATTAAACTCTAAGAAATTGTTTTACAAAATGGATATTCCATTTTATATTTTTACCAGCAATGTATAAAGTTTCAAGTTTCTTCACATTCTTGGGAATACTTGGTATTCTTGGTCTCCTAATGGATGTGTATTGGTATCTCTTTGTAGTTTTTTTTTTAAGAGAGAGAGAGAGAGAGAGAGAGAGAGAGAGAGATAAATTTTTAATATTTATTTTTTTTAAGTTTTTTTGGCAGACACAACATCTTTGTATGTGGTGCTGAGGATCGAACCCGGGCCGCACACATGCCAGGAGAGTGCGCTACTGCTTGAGCCACATCCCCAGCCCTCTTTGTAGTTTTAATTTGCATTTCTCTAATTACTAATAATATCTAGCATCATTGTATACTTATTATACACTTATGTATCTTCTTTGGTGAAATATTTATTCAAATGTTCTCTCCCAGTCTGCAGTTTGTATTTTTATGTTCTTAATGGATTGTATATAGCATAATAGTTTTTTTTTTTAATTTTGATGAAGTCCAATTTATCAAGTTTTCCTTGCATGTATAATGTTTTTTGGTGTTTTATATGTATATATATGAAATCTTTACCTAACTTCAGGTCACAAAGTTTTTCTCTTATACTTTTCTCTGGCAGTGTCAAAGTTTTAGATCTTACTTTTATGCCTATTCTGAGTTAATGTTGTATATTGTGTGAAGTAAATTCATTTTTTACATGTTTATATCCAGTTGTTTCAGCATCAACTATTGAAATCAGAATCCTTTCCTCATTGAATAATCTTAGCACCTGTGTCAAAAACCAATTTTCATAAATGTAAAATTTAACTATATGCATCAATATGTAGCTTTATAATGAATTTTGAAATCATGTAAATTTTCCAATTTTTTCCATTTCTTCAATAAAATTTTTTATATTCTAGTTTTTTTGTGTGTGTGCGTTTACAGATGCACTTTAGGACCACCATATACATTCTCACAGTAAGTGTGATGAGATTTTGAAAGGATTGCATTGAATATATAGATAAATGAGGGAGACTTGCCAATGTGATATTGAACTTTTCAATCATGAACTTAAAATGTATATTTATTTAGATGTCATTTTAGTATCTCTAAGTGATGCTTTGTAGCTTCCAACTTATCTTTCATTTATTTTGCTATATGTACTCTTTATTATTTGCTATATGTACTCTTTATTATTTGGAATTATCTTCTCAATTTTAATTTTGAATCATTTGTTGCTAGTATAAAAGATTGTATAGAATTTTATAGTATATAAACTATTGGTTTTTCTTTTCTTTTCTTTTCTTTTTTTTGGTTGTAGATGGACATAATATCTTTGTTTATTTATTTTTATGTGGTGCTGCGGATGGAGCCCAGTACCACGCACATGCAAAGCAAGTACCCTACTGCTAAGCAACAACCCCAGCCCCTATACTATTGGTTTTTGCACATTGATCACATGTCCTGCAATATTACTGATTTTTTGTATTAGTTTTAGAACTACTTTTATAAGTTCCTGAGAATTTTCTAAGAGCATATAATCTGCAAATAAAGTCATCTCTACTTATTCCTTTCCAGTCTGAGCATCTTTTGTTCATGCTAGCTCCCCACCCCCCAGCATTAGCTAGAACCTGAAGTTTCCTGCTGAAAAGAAGAGGCTAAGTAATTATCCCCATCTTGTTGAAATACTATCTTTCACCACCAAGTATGATTTTCCTGTAGATTTTGTATTTCCCTTAAATAATTAGGTTAAGAGACTTTTTGTTTAAAGTTATGTTTTTAAATAAAAATGAGTCATGGATATTGTTAAATATCTTTTCCACTTCTACTAAAGTGATCATGTGATTTTTTGATTCTCAGCTGTAAACCAGCAGTGAATGCAAGTGGGTAAATCTCATTTGATTATCACATTTACATAAAGGAAATATTTATTATATTGTCAAGACTCCCTCCAGCCTTTGGTATGTCCAGCTTTCTGGTGGGCCAAAGGAGAGAGCCCCTAACTTTCTGAGACTTAGCTTCCAGGTGTATCCTTGTTTGGGCAAGCAGTCCTGTGTGCCTTCCTAAAGAAAAGCTGTCAAATCTGATGTGGGCTCACCAGTATATATTTTTGTGTGGGTTGTGGTGTGATTTGAAGCAGAGATGTTGGGGTCCGGCCGAAATGGTCTTGGGTATCCTGTGGGAGGTGCAGGGCTACTGTTCCCACTGACACAGGTTGGTAGATAAACACACTGGGTTGTGGTTAGTTTCTGTGGAACACTTCTCAGTAAGACCACTTTTGGGGGTGCACTCTGTTACCTATGCAAGTGTCTCTGATAGCTGCTTGGGTTGTGCTGGTTTCTTTTTGCCTCCAGGAAATATTTTTCATGTATCCTTGCATTTAAATGTGCTTTGTGTCCCTGAATCATGACTGTAGACCCTCAGAGAAGTACTCTGTGCTACTGGGGCACAGGATTCTCTATTCTGGTTGCTATGGTTCCTGAGACAGTGCTAGTGCTAGTTAGACAGTCCACAGTCCCAAGTCTGTGTGTATTCAGTTGGCCATGGCATTTGCTGGCTGTTTCTGCTGGGTGTGAGGGTGCAGGGTGAACGGCTGTTCCTAGCTGCTGTAGATTGCTGAGCTCCTACCCTACATCTGCCCAGGGTGCTTGACAATGTCCAGTGTCTGAATGCTTGGAAGCTGTCTATGGCTGTGTGGTCTGTGTATGCAGGTCTTCTGTGCAGTATTTGGTAACTATTGTGCCATAGGAGCCTCTATCCTGGCTATCACATATCACATGGACATAACCTGACCCCGGGCAGGTTATCAGTTGGGCCACTTGTGCTCCCACAGAAAGTGGCTGTGAGGTGGGCAGCACAGGTGCACTGGGGTAATTTTCAGGTGCAACACTCCCCATGAGTTACTTGCTATCTAATCAGCTCTACCTCTCCCCTTGACCATAGTGGGGGTGGGGATTTTAGCAAACTTCAGCTGTCAGAGATCCTTCTCCAAGTCCTTCTACAAGGATTACTGGGATAGCCTATTTCAGAGGTATTTCTTATGGCTTTATTTGTTACTGTCTGTAGATAGAAGTTATGTAGATTTAATTTCTTATGTGGGGGGGGGCTTGTGTGGCTCTGATTACTACAATATGACTACCCTGATGGGTGCAGTTTTCTGTCAATAATTTGAGCTGGATGGTCTGATCTTACCTGTTTTTGACACTCCTGGCCCATTTTAGCTTGGTTTGCCTTTCCTACAACTGCGGTTCACAAAGAAACCTTTAAGACTTTGTCTGTCCCTCTTTCTCCCTTTGTTATCCCTGACCCCTCACTGGTCAGGATTTGGGATCAATGAATTCTTCCCTTATTTTCTGTTGAAGCAACCATATTCCAAGCCCCTCCAAGTCTCAGACTATTCAATATTGAGTTTTGTAGTCTTCTCTGTCACCCACTGGTCTGATATCTGTTCACTACTTTGATTTCAGGCTGCCTGAGGAGTAGGGGGTTTCTGCTTAGCTTCACTCTGCTCTTTTCCAAGAATTAAGAAGCTTCAGTTATTCACTGAGACTTTCTTTTCTTCTTTGCTCATAGAGGCATTTGAAGTTATTCATTTATTTAGCTTCCATTTTCATGTTGTGTTGCTTCCTCTCATTTCCAACATTTTCTTTCTTTTTGTGTTCTTTGATCCATGGGTTATTTAGAAGTTTGTAAATTTTTTAAAACTTTCCATACACATGAGGACTTCCAAATCCCTCATCATTGATTTCTAATTTAGTTTCATTGTGCTTAAAGAAATTTCTTTGTCTGACTTCAGTATTTTTAAATAGCAGTCTTAAAAAAAAACATAAATCCTTGCATAAGATCTATTCTGCATAATAGACTGGATGCTATTTTTAAAAAATGTACATTTGGCAGTGATTAAATGGCATGTCCTATAATTTTTGCTGAATAAAATTTGTTAATACTGTTGTTCAATCCTTTTTATTCATTTTAATTTTCTGCCTGGTTGTTTTCTCAATTATTGAGAGTGGGTATAAAATATTTATCAGTGGAGCTGGGTGTGGTGGTTTAGGACGATAGTCCTAGGTACTTGGGAAGTTGGGGCACTAGGATCACTTGAGTCTGGGTGTTTGAGGCCAGCCTGGGCAACATAGGCATAGACCATTAAGAAGAAAGAAAGAAAGAAAGAAAGAAAGAAAGAAAGAAAGAAAGAAAGAAAGAAAGAAAGAAAGAAAAGAGGGAGGGAGGGAGGGAGGAAGGAAGGAAGGAAGGAAGGAAGGAAGGAAGGAAGGAATGGTTTTTTGAAATATCTATTCTCTTTTTCATTTTGTTAGCCTTTCCTTTGCATTTCTTGGGGTCCTATTGGTAGATGCATATACATGTAAAATTATACATTCCACATGTGTTTACCCACTCTTTGTCAAATAGTATTTCCAATCTTAAAGTCATTTTCTCTGATATTAATAAAGCCACTGTGTTCTCTTATGGCTATTGTTTGTATGGTATATTTATTTTCATCTTTTTACTTCATATTACTGTGCATTGAATCTAAATGTGTGGCTTATAGTTAGCATATAAATGTGTATTGCTTTTCATGTAGTCTGATAATCTTTGTCTTTTATTTTTAACTACATTTAATGTAAGTATTGTTTTGTTTGGATTTAAAGATGCTATTTAGCATTTGTTTTCTTTGTATCTCTTATATTTTTTGACCCTCTGTTCCTTTTTGACTCTGTTTTTATTGCAAATAAGTATATTCTGTTTTATCAATTTAAATTCCAGTCTTGAATTTTTATTATGATTTTTAGTTATTTTATTAATGGTTGCTCTAAGGATTAAAAAATGTGTCTTAAGCTGATTCTTTAGCATGTTTATGAAAATCATGCTTTGAGTTTTGGTTTGATATGTCAGTTGCCATCATGTTGGGTGACCAAGAAAGCTATGGGACTCTCTTTGCCAACATAGAGATCGTCTGCCAGCTGAACTTCTTGGAATGGGAAGAGATGACCAGTGTCACCAGTAACTCATATTTATACATCAGAAACTAGAACTTCTCACATTAGTAACTTTCAGTTTATAAAATTATTCCCATCTACAGTGCTTATGTAAGGATTAATAAATAATAAAGTCATTTCAAAAAAGAAAAATCCTAGATACCCAAAATAAACTATCTTTCACATTTGCAGATGTCATTGTTACTGCACACATTATGCAAGATGAAAGTACAATCAGTTCTGACCAGAATAGTCAGTCACTTGGACAATTCTCAGTTCTGTTCAGAGTCTTCATTATAACTCTAACAACTGTGTGAGATTTGATAAACATGACCTTGGAACTAATAAATATTTCCAAGAATAAAGCAATTTAATGGTAGCACAAATCCTGCATTTATAATTGCTTCCATTTAAATTTTGAATGCATTATTCAATTACCTCCTAGTACACACAGACACAGCTCTTATGTGACAATTATATAGTCATGCTAAGGAAATAGACTCTTCCCAGTTCCATGGAGGTTCATTGGTAGTAAGGCAGCAAAGAAGATACATTTTTTTCTCCATTAGTTTATAGCATTATGGAATAGGCAATAACTTAAACACAATCAATGGAAAGAACAGAAAGTACAGATTCTACTCTATGTTATTTTCCATTTTCAGTTTTGTTTTTCAAGTAGTATTACTACTAAACACATAACCAAGGCTTGCTCAGAAAATGCTAATTACTTTATGTACTGTGTAATACATAAGAAGCTGGTTTATGAACATTTAATTCTGTATCTATTTAAAAACTACGCACATCTCATCTTTTTGTAATTAACTATGTTTAACTATTACAGAAGCAAGTGATTTTCCAAGAATACTTAATATTCAGATTGCTTAGTTTAATTAATGCTCTATTCGTTAACAGCAGCATTAAATTTTAGTTTGTTTTCCTATTTCCTCATGAAGACAACAAAAAGCTAAGGTTCTCTAGCCTAGTAACATGAAAAAAATGGGTGGCTATATAAACAAAATTAAAGTTTTTCCCTTTATGAAATAAGAGCTCATATTAATTATTGTGTTTTTATATTATATATATGTTATATTTATGATATATATGATATTTTATTGATAATTTGTTCTTTTTCTGTAGTGTTTCAACAGTTTGCATATAAACTTGCTTACAGTGACTCTTCTCCTAGGCAGTTAATATTTTAGTTAAATGTCTTCTGATTTAGTTTTGATAGATAAAGTTCACAAATGAATGCTTTCAATGTGGTATGTCTGGAAGTAATTAACATTATAGATGAGAAGTACAAAGCCAGCTTTTGTCTGAGCACATGAGACAATCTCCTATGAGTATCTTTCTGGAGAGGCAGCTCATCTACAGAGACATTGCAGCCTGAGATTTGGAGCTAAAGGTTCAGATTTAGATATGAAATCCCAGTTCCGTCAGTATAAGCTGTGTAACTTGGGTGAGGTTTTAAACTCTACCTTGGTTTCACCATGATACTTTTATCTTAGGGTGACTATGAGGACAAAATGAGAATAATACACTTAAAATGCCACAGAGCAAGCCTGGAATGTAGATGCTATCATTAATTATCAATAAACTCATTCAACTCCAGATGTTCCTGTTGGTCTTTTTTTGAAGGTTATTGACAACTCCTTTTATGCAATAACTCAAGAGTTACACATTATCTCAGTCACCACCTCTTATCCCTCAATAAAGTCCTTCTATCTGGTGTCAAGTAGAGAGAACCCTTAGCTATATACCTAGACCCATCACCATCACAGCATCATTGGCTTCAGTGGAGGAAAGGAACGAGTCACAGATGCCCTCAAGGAAGCATCCCGAATAGATGCGGAACTGATTTTTAATACACGATGTTATAGTTTAGATATGAGGTGTCCCCCAAAAGCTCATGTGTAAGACAGTGCTAGAAAGTTTAGAGGTGAAATAATCAGATTATGACAGCCTTAACCTAATTGATACATTTATCCACTTGAATGGATTAACTGGGTGGTAACTGTGGGCAGGCAAGGTGTGGCTGGAAGAGGTGGGTCACTGCAGGTCTGCCTTTGGGGGTTTATATATTATCCCTAGTGTGAAAAGTTCTCTCTCTCTCTCTCTCTCTCTCTCTCTGTCTGTCTTTCTGCTTCCTGATGGCCATGTCCTGAGCTGGTCTCTTCCACACATTTCCATCGTGATGCTTTGCCTCACTTCAGGCCCAAAGCAATGGAATCAGCCATCTGTGGACTGAAACTGTGAGCACCAAATAAATTTTTCCTCCTTCAAAACTGTTTTTTATCAGATCTTTGGTCACAGTTTTGAAAAAGCTGACCAAAACACATGGTCTAGGGATAAATTCTGTTTCACAATTGTTCCCAGTTCCAAAGTTGCCATTTTTTGGAGGCAAGTGGTGGTGGTGGTGGGGGGGTGTTACTAGGGACTCTTAACCCCTGAGCCTCATCCCCAGCCCTTTTTATATATTATTTAGATATAGGATCTTGCTAAGTTTGCTCAGTGATCTTCCTTCCACAGTCTTCTGAGTCCTTGGGATTACAGGCATGTGCCACTGCACCCTGTCAAAGGTGCCATTTTAAAAGGTTCTGTCATACTTCTTAATTTGCAGAGAGATAATTATTGAAAGTCTGGACTTAAGACAATAAAATTTAAAAATCAAATGCTCCCACTGGAGAGTCCTGAACTTGGCAGTTTGTCATAGGGTATTCTTCATGTTCACTCCACTGAGTCTCAGTGCTTTTCTTCCAGGGTTCTTATATTAATTAGATTCTTTATTCCCTCACTAGAAAGAGTTTCACAGTCCCACTAGAAAATGAATACAACAAAGAGTAGTGAATGCAAGGCAGGCAGTAGGAAGTGGGTCCAGACACTGATATTGTATATTAGGGAGGATCTCATGCTGGCTCCATCCAGCTTCTTCCTTGACTCATACCTTTCTGGTATCATCACAACCATTACAGATGCCTAGGGCTCTGACCCCTTCTCTGAAGTTTCCTATTCCTCCTGAATCTCAGTAAGTTTTCTCAAGCTCACTGAATGCTATATTCAGAGCTCTGCCTACCCCAGCTTCTTCAACTACCACCATTCTGCTTGACATTTTGATTTCTCACTGTGAAAGCTGACAACCACCTTGATGGCAAAGCAGAGGTGAATACTAGGTTCATTAGAGTGTGTTTCTCTTTACTCTGAATTGTAGGTCTCTCATCCTCGGATTAGTTACTCTCAGACAGATGCATTTTCAATTTTGTTTGGTTTTCTTATTTTCCTGAAGAGGATAGTTTATGTCACATTGTATTTGGAAGCAGATAACTACATCCACCAGGATATAAGTTGTTTTTCACAAGGGGATCCATCTCTAGGATTGGAGATACAGCCATAATAACCTGTGCCATCTGGGTTCTTTGTTTTTAAGCAACAGTATTCTCCCCAATTTGCTCTTAAAGGGTATATATTAATGGGAGTTTGTTTTACCTAACACAATTTAGAAGGCTGAAAATTCTCCATCATCTTAATTGTTCTGCCACTTCATTCAAGATGTGAATTCCAGGGAGAGTGTCTCATTGCCTCTATTTGCCTAGACGAGCATGAGGACCCATGAGTGATACTCCAATAGAGACCACCCACTAATGTAGGTGGATATTGAAAGGTTTTTACCAAAATAAAAAGGTTCATGGGTACTTGAAAGACTATAACACACTGATTTAAAGTATGGGTGAGTTGTCAGAAAAGCAGAGTACATAGTCACATATTACTTAATGGCATTTTGGTTAATGACAGATCACATATGCATCAGTGGTCCCCAAAAGATTTTATTGCCTGGTGATGTTGTAGCCAATTGAATTTGTGTAAGTACACTGCCTGATGTTCACACAATGACAAAGTGGCCTTATGATGCATTTCTTAGAACATTTCCCCATTGTTAAATGACACATGATTGTACTTCTTACGATTATGTATTATGCATTGAATTGGGTTTGAAAACACCCTAAAAGGAAAAGGAGGTGAAACCTGGGCTGGCTTGGCTGGGGACCAGAGCTTCTTCTGGTATGCCCTTTCTCCCACTCCTTATTTCCCTAGGTGATAACTAAATATGGTGAAATATATATATCCCCATATTAGATACTTGGGGATATATAAATTGGGCAGATTCGAGATTTCCAATAAGCTCAGATTCTGATTTGAGCAGGAATATGGACACTAATTTTGTTAGTTCCAGGATGTCATTTGTGAATCCTCTACCACTATGGATGTAAAATAGTATTAGTATTTATTAAATTCATTAAAACTCTGTGTTTATGGATAGGTGCTAAAAGAGTAGGTGATGTGCCCTTCATCATAATAAGCAGTTTGCTTAGGTTATTGCAAATACAGAGTTATCAATCCATCCTATCTTTTAGGCAGCAAAACTAATTATAAAATTATTTCTATTTTGGTTCAACAAAAGTTTTCTGGAGGAGGCAGCTCCATGAGTGGAGACTCAACCTGGTTAATCCATAGTGCAGAGACATGGGGCAAAAAGAGTAAAATAGAAACAATGAATATGTCTATTGAACTTTGAACCTGCAGAGGACTAAAAGAAATTAAATCCAAAGGAGGAACAGGAACCAAATTTCGGATGGCCTTCAAGAAAACATTATAAAATGGAATGCCATTAAAGTATCTTATCTGGAAAGCAGAACTAGCTTAAAATTATCTTAGAACAAATGGGTATCTACTTGTTCTGTTCACCTGAACTTCCACAGTTATCAATTTCAGAACATCTTCCTTATATGTACATCTTCACCACACCTTGTGCATGTTTTATCCCAGCACCTATATTTGGAATGTCAAATATTTCATTTATTGAAATCAAGATAAAAGCCAAGTGTCTCAAAACACTTCTTCAACCTAAGATTCCATTAGTGAGGATCAGTAATGCCCAAGGTATATTAAAGACTAGAAGGCATAATAACCAAAGAAATAATTTGGGTTGGGGCAAGGGAAAAAGTTTAGATAAAGAAGTCAAGCAAAGAAAAAAAAAAAAGAAAAGAAAAGATGTCTTACGTGTAGCAGAACATGGAACATCATGCATGACATCCTTATTAGGGTAAAAATATTTGTGGTCAATATTTTACAGTGGTGTGTGTATGAGGTAATCTACTTATGATCAACCATCATACTGATGCCCAGAATCTAGAAGTTGAGTGTCAAGTGAGCAAGGCCTCAGAGCTTTGATGTGATCATTCATTGTTGCATGCTGTGACTTGCATAGCTCAACCCTAAAGATCGACAACGGGCAATGGAGGATTAAGAAAGACACGCAAACATTTACAAAGAGAAAGCTGGGACTAGGTAGGACACTGACCTCTGATGAATGATTAGTGATGCAGAGCTAGCACAGCATATTTATTATACAAGTTTTATCATCAAAAGGTTATTTGTGGGAAAGTCTCTGCAAAGCAGGCAGGCTTAAAGGTCAGAGCACTTGCAAGAAGATATTGCTGTTAACTTGTTATGCTCAGAATTCTCTATCCCCAGCAGCTGGTGTCTGAACTCAAGGTCAAGACTGATATTGTTGTATGCATTTGCACAGAACTTCCTCAGGCAGTGCATTACCATAACTCCTGGGCAATCTCATCCCTCACCTTGGCACAGAACTTCCTCAAGCAGTGCATTATCATAGCTCCCGGGCAATCTCATCCTACACTTTTGTACAGAAAGTTCCCAGGGCAAAGCGCAGCCACAGCTCCGAAGCAGTCAGAGACCATGGTCCAAGTCACCAATCTTCACAGTTGCAGGCATAGCAAAATCATCACAACAACAAGACAAGGTAAAGAAAACCAGTAATATATTAGTTTCATTTTTGTCAAATAAATGCAACTCTTTCAAAACATCAAGTCCTGTATAGTTGCCAGGCATGGTGGTGATCCCAGCGGCTTGGGAGGCTGAGGCAAGAGGATTGCAAATTCAAAGTCAGTCTCAGCAATTTAGTGAAGCTCTAAGCAACTTAATGAAACCCTGTTTCTAAAAGAAAAGGAAAAAAAAAAGGCTGAAGATGTGACTCAGTATTTAAGTGGCTCTGGTTTAATCCTTGGTACAAGGCAACAAAATCCTTTATAATAAAATATGGAAAAATAAAGTATTATAAACCACTATTTTTAGTTTATTGTGGAAAAATCTTATATTTATACGCTTCTTGGATCTTTAAACAATTCATCACATAAAGAAAGTTCTCATTATTAAGTACTTTTAAAGTTATAATTCACATAGTACTGCAATTTAAGCATTTAATGTGTATAATGGATTGTCCTTTAGCATACTCATGGGGTTGAATAAAGAATATTTTCATTTCCTTACCTGGATACCCTGAACCCACTAACAGTTATTCCTTTCCTTTTTTCCCCCTATCCCCAGCAAACATTAATCTACCTTTCACCTCTATATCTGCCTTTCTTGGATATCTCACATAAATGGAACACTATGATACCCCATCTTTTATTAATAAATGCTTTTACTTCTCAGGTTTTTTCCAGGTTAATCCATGTTGTAACTTATATCAGAACTTTACACCTTCTTTTTGCTTATTTTATTCCAGTATATGAATATACCACATTTTATATACCCATTCATCAGTGGATGGACACTTGGATCATTTTCACTTTCAGCCATTATGAATAATGCTTCTTGATCGTTTGTGTATAGGCTTTTGTGTAGACATGTTTTCAATTCTCTTGAGTCCACATTTAGAAGTAGGATTCTGGGTCTCATGGTAATTCTATGGCACTTTTTGAGGAACCACTAATTGGTTTCTGAAAATTTTGGGCTGGCATTTAAGGGAGCAGAGGAATCAAGCAAACTGTAAATCCTTACAGCACTGGAACTACTATCATTCCTATCACCTGAAATTAAATGAAACCTACCTGAGAATGTTGTCAGATCAAATTTTGGAAAGCAAAGGTAAGGGAAAGCATGTGATCCAAGCAGAATAAGGCCAAGCTGGTACCAGAAAGGAGGATGATGCTGAACCTTGGTGGAAGATGATGTAGTTTTATTTCATCTTTCTCTCCTACATCACTGCTACTAGAAAATTGTCAAATTGCCTATATATTTGTTTGTTTTTTGGTGCTTGGGATTGAACCTGGGTCCCCTGCATGCTAGATATAGGCTCTACTCTCCAGTCTCTATTCCTTTTTTTTAATGAGTATTCAATATACTGACACTTAAGGTACACAGTAGAAGCTGTATTTTATTAAGGAGCTCTAGGCATTCATGATAGATAAAAGAGACTTAGATAGAGGATAACAATCACCTTAGATAAAAAGGACACAATAATCCATGAGAAGAAGACAATACTTTTCTGGGAACTCATAGGGAAATATAGACAAGAATTACTGCCAGGGCTTTGAACCACAGAAGCACCAGCCAAAGTGTGCCCTTTTGGATACCTCAGCACTGGTGCAATGTGGCTGGTGACATGCTCCTTTGCAACTGATCTTCTTTCTGCATTTGTAATTCTGCAGCTATAGTCTACCAAGACCTGGAAGTAATTTGGATTCTTTGGGAATATGTGATTTTTTTTTTTAGCCTCCTCATCTGGAAAGTTAAATAATTTTCCTTTTGGACAACCTGTGCTAAAGCACTTTAGAGGAAGTATACATCTTAGAAGTAGAGAAAATTGTACCTCTCATGAAGAACTATTGGCCACTGTGGTCTGTAAGGTGACAGCCATATCAGGGACAGTTGCAAGAACCCTGATTTCATTAGCGAACTTGTTATGCATGACAGTAGTTTATGATCCAGAAGATGGGCAGGGAGCACAAAATCTGGCCAACTTCAGGCCTGTGAAGGGGTAGGGACTGTACTCAGGAATCTGAGTCACCTTTCTGGAACTCAATGTTGATTTCTCAAAAGTGAAGTGTTCAGACAGATGAATTATAAATGTGCCCAGTTATAAATACTCTGTAGTTCATAATAATGTCTCTTGTCTCTGAGATAATCAGAATTCATGTTGATTATATCACTGTACTCACAATTACCCAAGTGATCTGAAAGATTGACCTCCTTCCTAAGTACTCAAGGTAAAAATTTTCTGAGTATTTACTGCCTAGAACAAGGAGAACCAATTGCTTCTTTTAGTTAATTCTGAGTTCTGAAGCTTAGATGTTAGTCCTTTTGTTCTTCTAGAATATTTCACCCAATCTTACTCTGAGCTTCTATCTTTTCTTTGCTCCTTACTTCACTAGAGTTGTGAATAGATTAGTAGAGAATTTCCACATGCTTCCACCCTCAGATTTTTCTACTTGCTGTATTGTACCTACATATTGGGCTTCTCAGACTTTCAAAAAGATAAACTACACATACATTTAATTAAGGACAAATGCCCATCAATGATTGCCTCTCTCTTCTATAATTTTTCACTTTATTCTGTAATATTTTCAATAGCATCCACACTTATTTCCCAACTTATAACCATTCAAACAATAAAACCCCAAATCTTCTCTGTCCATATTTTCTCAAATCCACTCCAATCAGACTTCAATATTAAACTGAAAGGGCTTTATCCACTCACCAATAAACAATCCACTGTCAAAGCCAAGTCAGTTCTCAGTCTTCATTTTACTCATTTGATACAGTTCATTCCTTCTTCTACATTGATGCATATTTTTCACCTATAAAGCAGTTTAAGTTACTAAATCTATACTCTTACAACCATTTTTATCATTCCCATGGTGAACCTAAGAACTAATGAAGAAATTCAGGATGAAGAATTTGGAATGTCAAGATGTGACAAATTGTACTTTAATTATTACTTAGCTGTGAAATAGGGATCATAAAAAAAAATACCTTCACAGAATTAACTATCAGAAAAATAGTAACCCAGTTATCAGTGGTTCAGTAAACTTTCTAAAATAAAAACTTTCATTTTAATTTCCAAAGGTGTTTCATCTGCTATAAGTCAGAACACCCCCCCAACACACACAAATATTTACAACAGTTCCCTGCTTTCTTTGTTTACCAACAATATTGTGATTATTTACCATGCTGTGAACAGCCTTATTGACTGAGAAATGACATTATGCTTTCTAAAATGTGCTCTTCCTATTTATTCCCACAAATACAAATCATTCAGTATTTGATTGAAAAATGGGGCTGTCACATTTCAGTTTGAACAGAGAATAAATATCAGATAGTTAGAAATCCCATTTCCTTGGGCTGATGCAATCGTAACACATGCCAAACTCCCTTTTCCTTATTAAAATAACAAAGTGCTGTACTGGCGTGAGTCACAAAATAAACCTATTGTCTCACTGGAGTTGCTGCTAGTTGATGGCTCTGGGAGATTTAAAATTATGCCCAAATCACAGAAAACTAAGCAATAAGCCTTTCTAAAGCAAAACCAAATTAGGATAATCCATCAGCTGTCATTGTAAGACTAATTCCTTCAAATTCACACCACTTGAGCTCCTAAGAAAATAGAAAATAATTAGACAGAAACTTGCCATAGCCCCTCTCCAACCATGGTGCATGCCCCCACTTGTTCTCTTTCCTGCTCTGAGTTATCTATTGCTTTTCAGGGGCAGCACCCAACCCAACCTGTGAAGATACCTGTCTCTTTCCCCATCAGAAATTCTCCCTTGTGCTCTGCATCAGGTTTTCCCTCTAC
This sequence comes from Marmota marmota marmota, assembly GCF_001458135.2. Lineage (NCBI taxonomy): Eukaryota > Metazoa > Chordata > Mammalia > Rodentia > Sciuridae > Marmota > Marmota marmota. Next base: position 1,313,588 of record NW_026000244.1, on the reverse strand, counting down.
CTCCAGGCAGAAGACACACAGGCAGTCTTCTCTCTGCTGCCCTCTCCTGCAGCTGCTGTACTGTTTTCCCCTTTCTCCTTCACAGCAAAACTTACAAAAGGAGTTGAATGCCATTGCTGTTTCTGATCATTGTACTTTTCGTCTTTATTGAACCCAATCCAGTTAGTGCTGAGTTACTCTTGTCAAGGTCACGATGACTTTCTCATTACAGAGACCAAAAATTTTTCCTCAGTCCTAAAACTGCCAGTAGCAAGGGCACGACTGATCTCATCTTCTCTTATAGGCTCCTTCCAGGCTTGGATTCCAGGACTCCACTTCCCTTATCTTACCTTCTACACCAGAGTTGATCACTCTTTCCATTCTTTGTGTTGACTTCCCCTTACACCCATGACCTCTTCAATATGATGTGCCCATGGCTCAGCTTTGGATTGCTGCCTCTTCCTTCTCCTCTTCTTCCTCCTCCTCCTCCTCCTCCTCCCCCCCTCCTTCTTTTCCTCTTTTTCTTTTCTTCCTTTTCCTTTTTTCTTCTTCTTCTTTTTGAGATCAACAAACATTCCTTCCATGATCTTATCCAGTTTCAAGGCTCTAAATTCTGATAAATCCCAAAATTTCACATGCAGCGTTGGGCAATTAGCCTGGACTCCAGAGTGGTATGAACAACTGCACTGGACTTATTCCCTGCTGCAGTTTGAATGTCCATACATAGTAGGAAATCAGATTTTTGAACTGAGTAACTGAGTAAATGAAGAAAGAAATGAATGGATAGAGGAATCCTGCTCTGCCACATACATTTTGTGAGACCGCTCAGTCTCGGTTTTCTCACATAAAATTGAAAATAATCCATTCTTCATATTTGTGTACAGTAAATGTGACCATCTTTCAAGAATGTGACAGAGTCCAAGGACATGGAAACTTTCATGTCCTCTGTTTAAGTTTCTCTTCCCTTAAGTTCAGGGTTCTACCTAAGGGCACATGCCTGTGTGGAGAGAGATTGCTGCAAGAGGACCAGCAAGTTTGTCCCAGGAACTATGTTGGTGGTAGCATCCCCAGGAAATGCTTGTTACCTCCCTGAGAAGATCCCAGAGCTCAACCCATCTCTGACCCCTGCTTGCCCTACTAAAGTCAACCTACCACAAATTGTTCCCAGCTATCTCTTAAGAGCTTTGCTCAGGCCAGGATGTACTTATTCTGGGCCACCTTGTGTCACCCAACTGCATTCAAAAGAAAAGGGAGATCCAAGCCTTTGTTTCATGAGTTAATTAATACCCAGTAACCTAGAGAAAAATTGAGGATGGGAGCCCCAAAATTTGGAAACCTTTGGTTCCCAAGGAGACAATGCTGTCTCTCAGAGCCTGAGAGTGGAACAAAGGGTTACCCTCCACACCACAAAAGACCCTGGTTTAGGGAGCTTCCATCCACTTTCACAGACTTCTGATCTCCCCTGAATGTCAGAGCAAGAGGACTAGGAGGCCCATGCTATATAGTTAGTGGAGAAAAGAGAGGAGGTTGTACTATTCTTGCTTGAAACTTAGCCGAAGGCAGGCCAAGAGAGAGTTCTTATTTCCCTCATGAACATGGCTCATTGATTAAGTCCCATTGAAATAGAAAGGATGCTTTCTGGCCTACAGATGTCCAGGGGTTCCCACCGAGCATTCTGGATGTGGGTGACATAACTTTCTTATATTCTTGATTTCCAGAATGCATTTTCTGCCTGGCATCTCTTCCTGGCCTCTCAGGAATCCCCTTAGATACTCACATCCCCATGAAACTGCTCTCTACCCCTAAACAAAGACAACATTCTTGTTTCTGAAGCATTGATTCATCTCAGGAAGATAGTGATACTGGCCTTAGCTTCTCCTCCAGAGCATATTTATATGCATGGTTTTGGTCCTATACTAAGAGCCCCAGAATGTGTGACTCAAATATTGGAGAAGAAATGACTTAGAAGACAGAACTGGAAGGGTGTAGGAAGAAGTGAATGGAGGAGATGAATATATGTTGAAGCAAATATAAACCACATTCTTCTCTTCATTTTGGGGAAGGGGAAAAGCGGGAGGCTATAGTGTTTTACAAATAAAAGAGTTACAAAAAGTGATGAATATTTAAATAACAATATAAATAAACAATTTAACTTGAATTGGCACATAATTGTGCTATTCACCAGATAGCTACAGTGTGAATAAAACATGTAAATCCACCACATAAGGCAATCATTCTGGCTCAGGCCTGAAAACCAAATTTAAAGTTGACAATGACAAATGTCACTTTTCATCCTCAAGGGATATCTTTGTGATTGGATAAGAAACCTCAGCTGCAGATAAAATCTAGAATATAAACGTGGGTGGGTGTGTTATTCACCTTTCTGTCATTGTGACATAATACCTGAAATAATCAATTTAAAAGGAGGAAAGATTTATTTTGTTCCTAGTTTCATGGTCACTTGACCCCATCCCTTTGGGACTGTGGAGGCACAGCGTGTCACGGCAGGAGTGCTTGATGGAAGAGGCTGCTCATCTCATAGCAGCTAAATAACAGAGAAAGCTGAGGTTCAAGTCCCAATGTCCCCTTGAAGAACACACTTAACTTCCTTCCACTAGGCCCTCCTCTTAAACATTCCACCACCTTCCTGTCATGCCACAGGTTGGGCACCAAGGCTTCACACATTCACCTTTGAGGAACATTCCAGATCTAAATTATAGCAACAGGACACTTAATGAACATTAAACTTAAGCTAAAAGAACCCTAGACTCTCCCTAAGACTTGGAAGTAGAATCAAGTCTGGGATGTAATATGCAACCTTATCATGTATTGGGGTGGGACTACTCTTTGAAGAAGCTTCATGTTCATATAGGGTTTAGCTCCACATTCATATATGTGTGTAAGTCACAGGCTGAAAGTGTATGCATGACAGAGACATATTTCAGATCCATAAATGCAGAGAAAGGACTTATTTTCAAAATAAATCTTTGTACTTTATTTGTAGAATAGAAATAAACTCTATTAGTTATTAATTAAGATGATCCTGTGTCATGGAATGCAATAGCATGGATGTTGATATGTCCTTCCAAAGGCCCATGTGTTAAAGGGTTGGTCTTCAGGCAATGAAATTGGGAGGCACTTTGGACCTTTAGGAGGTAGGGCCTAGTGTGAAGACTTAGGTCATTGAGGGTGTGCCCTCCAGGAGACTGCAGCGGGACTTGGGTCTTTGCATGCCTCTGTTTGCTTTCTGGCTTATAAGGTGAGTAGTTTTGCTCAGGCATACTCTGCCGGCATCATGTGGTGCTTTGCTGCAGGCTGAAAGCAACTGGGCTGAATGATCATGGTCAAGAACCTCTAAAAAATGAGCCAGAAAAAAACCCTTTTTCTTACAAATTGATTATCTCAGGTGTTTCATTATAATGCAAAAGTGACTAATACATGAACAAACCTTATTTCAGTTTTTACATGACTCAAATGAATCAGAAATTGGATTTGTCAAATCACAAAGCCATTACTCAAAAGTATGTATTCAACTTGCCTTATACTGAAAACTGTATGTATTCTGTCTCCTCTGTCTTTGTAGAGGACAGAACTGACCCTGCCATGAAAACCCCACAGGGATTTCTCTGGGGCAGGGATAAGAACAGTGCTCACTATGCCACCAGATTTTATTTGTCATTTAACTTTGAATGTGTGTGTTTTCACACACTTCGCTAGCTAACTAATGTTTTTATTTGAGGCTGCAACTTAACTGCTTTTCTTTTCTGAGTAATTACAAACACTTTTTAAAAATTCAAAGCATTAAGGAACAATACTGATATTCAGTAAATGGCAAATTCTCTTCACAGTGGCAAAGGAGGACTGATTTAACACAATGGAAGAAGAGACCCTGCTAGGCTTTTGTATTTAAAGAATGAATTTGTTAACTTTTTGAGCCAAGGAGAGACTTCTTTCAAGGCAATGTCTTTGGTATTGGAGAACAGAGCTGCCCTGATTTGGAATATGTGAAGTTCTGGAATATGTGGATTCTCAGTGGTAAAGTGTTTGGGGATGAGTCAAACTACAGCTATGAAAGTACATTGCCAGTATATGTCCCTGCTGGTTTATCATAGCAATTAGATAGGGTTAAAACAGCTTTTAGTGGATATGTGGTTCTTTGACTGTGATGGTTAATTCTATGTATCAACTGTCTGGCCCACAGGGTACCTAGACTAAATATTATTTCTAGGCGTATCTGTGAGATGTTTCTGGATGAAACTAGCAAATTAACCAATGGATTTAGAGCAGATATCCCTCCTCAGTGTGGCAGTGTGGCTGGGCCTTGCCCAA
>NW_026000244.1:1306381-1308878 GCF_001458135.2 Marmota marmota marmota | reverse complement strand
TTTTCCCCCCTCAAACACCCTCAGCCTATGTGCTTCCCAATATGTGGTTTCCTCTCATGCCTTCTTACCTCTTGCTTCCCACCCATTATTTACTCTTTACTCTCCCAGTGCATTGTCTTTTAAATAATTACTTTGTTTAGGATTTGCTTATACAGGTGAAAAACTCAGTAGATACAACCCTTCATCTGACTGAAGTCTTCTTTGGTGTTTAATTTACAAAGCACATGAATTTACTTATAAAATTTATTTCGCCTGATGTAGTCCTGTCTCCCCTCACATGACTGTCTTCCACATAGCCATACTTCAGAGAACATTAACATGACCCCAAACTGTTGGAGGATCCAAGTCCACATTGTGATTCTATTTGTGGAGCATTTTGAGATCTTCAGGAAACATAAGAGAAGGTCAAATTACAGAAAAATATAGAGATTTTTCGATATTGTTTTACAAAAATCAACATGCCTAAATAACTTGAAAAAAACTCAAAATGTATGTGAAGCATGGAAAGAAAACATACTTCTGTTAAAAGAATTATATGTAAGAACTTTTGAAATATAATTTATAAAACATAAAACAAATAAAAAAATAAATTGCTAAACTAGAACATTAATAAGGTAAAACTGTTAAAATAGTTTCAACATGTAAAACAAAGTCAAGAAATGTTTTATATTTGTTAGTAATATATGTACATATACCTAGATATATGCACACATTCATACACATACACATATATTCATATAAACACATGATCATCTATCTAATGTGTGAGGACTCATGCAAAATGAAAATACATTACCTCATGTTCAAAAAGCTAGGAAGAATACTATCAAAGATAATAAAGTACAAAGTTCTTTTCTTTCATCCACAGATTTTCTCTAGTTTTTCATTTGTTATTTATTCATTTAAGCAAAGAAAAATTTTAAGTTCAACACATTAGCAACCATTTTATCACTCATTTTTAATATTGTGCAATGCCAGCTTTAAAAGCAAAAATTAAACATTTAAGTCATATATGGAATCACTCACAATTATTCAATTTGTGTTTTGTAATTCATCTACCAAAGTGCCTCAAACTATCCAAAAGAGTCAAATTAAAGTAAGACTCACAAAATTTGGAAGGAGGAAAGAGAAGTTTCCAAGTGTTAGGTTGCTGAGGTAATGCAACAGCATCATCGGGGATGAGGTGTGGTTATGTACTCAGAGAATACAGACTCTCACAGATCCCAAACTTGTGGAACGAAGAATTCATACCTGATTTGTGACACTCTCCAGCTACTAATCTGACAGATCTGAGAAAATTTAATCTGATGTTATACTTTCTATGTGGCTTCCACCCACACCCACAGAAGGAAGACAGTTTCTAACAATCTTTAAACTGTTGTGCCAAAGTGTGCTTGGAATGTGGCTTCCATTGCTGAGCCAGTGCCCCAGGAAACATGTGCCCAAACTGAAGCCTCCTTTTGATTTGGCCCAGGCCCCTGCCTGATCTCTCCCCTCACATGACTGAACCTAGACATTGCCTGTGTGGAGGGTGGGCCAGGGAAGGCCAGCTCCAACAAAAACATCAGGAGATTAAGAAACTGGCTGAGAATCCAACCCAGGAGGGAGTGGAAAGGAAGAGGCCAGAAAGTTTCAACTACTTGCTTAGGCTCCATTTTCCCATAGGACTTCACTTAAAATATGAAAGTTTAAATACAAAACCACTAAGAATATCAAGATGGCACCCTCTGATCATTGTAAGCTATGTTCCTTCTGAGGCTTACCCTGTGTGACAGTTCTGGTCATACAACCATGAAGCCAATGAGGAATATCTCTATGGTGTTTCTCTGATTCTATTTCTGACTCTTTATCTATATCTCTGTATCATTCTGGGCTTAGACTTAGGTACACATGTCTGTAATCTTATAGATGTTCCTAAGTATTGTTACTACCCTAAGTGTTTCACATCCCTTACCTTCTTAAATCTTCACTATAATCTGAGAAATCAGTGGTACATCCTTATTTTAAGAGAAATGTTAAGTATGGGAATGTTGGATGGCTGACCCTAAACCCAAAATGAGTATGTAGAGCCCCAGGAACAGAACCTAAGTGGTCTGACTCTTGTGTTCATATTCTTTATCTCTGTTTTGCAGCATCTAAGGAAGAGTGCAGGTACTCAAGAAAGGTGATGTTACCATTTTCTCTAAACAACCTAAGAAAGGTCTATAAATCCTGGGCTCATTTGAAAATATATTCCAGACTGACCTTACTACTAATAAGAAAGAAGTCTGCCAGTTTTCTTAAAATCTACTGTAAATTTTATGCACTACATCCTTTATTTCTACTCTTTTTTTCTCTCTTATTAGATTTAAATTAAACAATATCTTGTAGAATTGTTGAACCTAATTTCTTCTGAAGGGAATAAAGGACAAGCCTTTGGAGTTAGGTCATTTGTCATAAAGAACTTCCAAGTTTTGTTCTTAAGATAAAGTTTATAAAAGTTTTTCAGGTTACAAAT
>NW_026000244.1:1227448-1304970 GCF_001458135.2 Marmota marmota marmota | reverse complement strand
AAAAAAAATAGTTGTGAAGCTTTGTTCCCCAACAATGTAAATATACTTAATACTGATTACTCTATAATTTAAAATGATTTAAGATTGTTGGGCATGGTGGCACACGCCTGTAATCCCAACAGCTCTGGAGACAGAGGCAGGAGGATTGTGAGTTCAAAACCAGCCTTAGCAATTTAGCAAGGCACTAAGCAACTCAGTGAGACCCCCACCTCTAATTAAATACAAAATAGGGCTAGGGATGTGGCTCAGTGGTAGAGTTCCCCTGAGTTCAATCCCTGTTTACTCCCCTGCCTCCCAAAAATAATTTAAAATAATAAATTTTGTTACCTTACCAAACTTAAGAGAATTTATTGGTAAGTGAATCTGGTTACTATCTTTGAGTTTTTATCATTATTTCATTAAAAAATTTTGGCCACTAAATATTTGTGTTAAAAAATATTTAAATTAAATTTAATAATTTCTCCATAGTTAAACAAATTACTAATGATTCTGCTCACATAAAATGTCTAGATTTTGTATGGATTAATAATAGTATAAATATATAAATTAAATTATAATTTTGACTATATTTTTAATTCTTCCCATTAAGAGAAGCCTGATTCAGTTTACCAAGTGCAAATGACTTCTTGGGGACTGAATTTGGCAATATTCTTTTTTATATTTTTTTCCGTACTTTTTTCTATATATTTTAAACTTTAAAAATGAAAGATGGACATTTTGAAATTTATTATAAATTTTATTTTTGGTTATACTAATTTCTACTTGACTTGGGTTTGAAGGTTAGGACCAGGTGATTTATAATATTTCACAATGTAAAAGTATGATTCTATTTTTTTTTGATTGGATAGGAAATCTTAATTCATCCTCCTTCTAGAGAACATATACCCAGATGTTACAAAGAAAGTTGAAAACTATAAATATTTTACAGATTAAAATGGGACATTTTAAGCAAATGGTAGTTACTAAATTTAAACTTAAAAAGTCCAAACTTACTAATATGGGCCATAAAATTAAAGAACATAGATTAATTTTTTTATCATAAAGAATAGATAGAATTATATAATATGTAAAATTGTAAAATGATATGATTAATTAGATGATTGTTACTATGATTAAAATCATACTCATCTAATTAATTAATGATGGAATGAAAAGGCAGAATACAGCAGGCATGAGAGCAAAGATTCTCACAACCTAATCAGTGTCTTAATTCTGAAAGGCATATGCCTAAGGAGGGCTTGTATCCATTAGAGGAACAGGGCCACAGCATGACACAGAAGCTAGTATTACCTTGATATTGAAACCAGAAGATTGTACAAGAAAAGGAAACAATAAACCAACATGTTTCATAAATATAGATGCAAGAAGATTTACCTGGTACACAGAATCTCTCTGTATTGACTTTTAAAACAGGTGTGAATCTACAGTCATCTCAAAATGAAAAGTTTGATTTAAAAGAATCATCCAGGGCTGGGGTTGTGGCTCAGTGGTAAAGCCTAGCACATGTGGGGCTCTGGGTTAGATCCTCAGCACCACATAAAAATAAAAGGTATTGTGTCCAACTACAACTAAAACAAAATATTAAAAAAAAAAGAATTGTCCAACGGTAGAAATCACTAGAATCATGAAAAAAAAAAGCAAATATTTTTTTATTCTAGATAAACATTCACAGGTTATTACATGTATGCTTATTTGGAGTGACCTCAACAGAAAAACCGAGCAAAATGAAACTTTATTACTATCCTAGTTTACTTTGTGCAATAGTATAAGTGGGTAATCTAAATTAAGATTAAAAAAAAACTATTAATTTAGGTACAAGTGGATGTATTTGATCAATTAATTCACTGTTGAAGCCCATGAAAATTATTTTCTTAAATGTGTCATAGAATTTTCTCCTTTAATGAATGAAAAGGAATGGAATGATTTTTAATTTTCTCTCAAAAGATATAACTTTCTTTTAAGGGTCAGGAAAAATACCCACACAATGAATGTAAAGTTAGTAAAGAAATGCACCATTGAGTATACACCAATGGCAGGCAGGGTTCTTTATCTTCTGGAAGGTGAGGAATTGTGGTTAGTTGCTTTTGTCTCACTTTCAAAAAATCACAGTGTTCATAAATAATCAGCACAAGTGGCAGCCAGCAAGTACTACAGATTTCTTAAGGCATCTATCATTACCAAAGCAATACACTTTTCTGGCTATAAATCATTACCGATGATTTATGAATATTCCAAAACTCCCTCTAGAAGCAGCTGAACCTAGGGTGACAAATATCTGTGCTCTTTCTGAGACCCAAGGAGTATGTGTCATTTAGCTACCTGATACCATTGTTTCCTCTGACATAAACATCTTTCAAGTGGATATAATCTTTTTGAAAAGTAAATATGAGCTTCCACAAAGAAATCATGAAAACATCACCTCATTGTTGCATGTTCATAAAGAGATCTTCGAATATTTAATGAATTTTTATACATACATTTTTGTTTTTATTGAATCTCAGATTCATAAAAAGTAACTAATTTCAGCTTATTAAATCCTTCAGGAGTGAAAATTGGAAAAGCATAGTTTTATTCTTTCTGTTGTCAGTATAACTCAAGAAATTAAAAATATAATTTTACTGAAATATAGGATGAACACCTAGGATTTTTTTCTACTCATTAGTGAAGAACCAATATATGGTAAATAAGATTCAACAAAATTTGAGTAAAGAGGTCATTTTTTAAAAGAATAAGATTATTAATTAGATGTGAAACAGGTTGATGTCTTACAGGATAGTGAAACAATAATCAATTGGGTTAACTTTTGGATTGAACATCACTATAGCTATAGTAAATTGTCATACAACTTCACAGAGCATAAGCTCTACCTAACTAGTAAATAGCAAGATTGAAAACAGTCTTAGAAAATTAAATGATCCTTTTATATTAACAACACTTATTAAACAATGCTCTAATATGTCTAAGCATGGACTTAGACATCAAAAGACAGTTGTACTACGTGACATTGCTTAGTACCATTCATATTATAATGCCATTTTCTAGCAATTACATCATAATTTACTTCATAATGTAATAAACATAAATAACCCACAACTATTAGAGGTAGATTTAATTATTTAGAATTCCTCAGTGCTATTTGACTTACATCAATTTACATGAAATTGACTCCTCCAATTCATCACTATTATAAGTATGGTTGAAGTCATTTGTAAATTTACTGCCTCTGCCCCAAATTTTTTCATTCAAATTTTTTCTTTGAGGAACTATTATTTACTACTAACTTCCCTTTCTTTATGGTCCATAGAAACAAGGGCAGTAAACCAATGGAAAAGCAAATCAGCCAACTAAAAGAATAGAAACATTTCTCAGGGTTATTCTCAAGTGAATAGCTTGTTGTGAGATTGTTTACTCCGAGTAGCACAATAATTTTTGTTCATTCCCTGCCCCATTTGACCTGGGAACACATGGTGAATAGTAATGGTTAATATATGTGTGTAACCAAGAGTTCCATTTATGCAAGGGTGGATATTTCCAGAGCATACTCCATAGAGAGAGGTAACCTGAGAACATATTTGGCTCACAGTTCAGAGACACAAAACAAACATTGCTGGATCTTTAGTTTAAAATAATTTTTTTAACCTTAGAAAACTACCAAAGTGTTTGTTAATAACATTAAATTTGAAGCCTTTATAACCTAACTAACAAAAACATGGTATATTAAAATAATTGAATATGTTTCTTCTGAAACCTTCATTAAAGTATCAATTTATCAAAGATATCTTATTAGTTCTTGCAGGCTCAATTTCTTGATTTTTAAAAATATCCTTGATTTTTAAAAATAATATGGTGATATAGAAGAAAATGCATAGTGAATTTTAAAATGCTTTATTTACCAAAATCAATCACTATATTTACCTTTCTTTTTAAGTCCAAACCACTGTAAGAACTTTAATGTCTAGTTTGTGTCATAAATATTTAGTTTATGTCACAAATAGAAAAGTATGGTTCATTTTAGCAGCATGCCTTTTGAGAAGTAAAATCAGAAGTTGCTCTGAATCAGATACGGACTGGAAGCTTTTGCTTTCCAGGCTACCCTTGAATTTCCATTGCCTACACAGAGGACAAATGGCTGCTTAAAAGAATCACTAAGCATGGACTTAGACATCAAAAGATAGTTGTATACATGAATTCTGGGATTCCTAACAAGCCCTATACACTGGTGCAGAGATTCAATAATAGAAGTGCAATTACAGTGAAGATTGTACAGCCCTTAAGCTTCTTAGATATAGAAATTTAACTGATTTTAGTTACTGAATGACCCACTGAATTAGCAATTTGTTTTGGTGGTGTTCTGAAATTAATTCAACAGATTATGGAAGTTATTCCCTTGACCTCTTATTATCTATTATTCATTCTCTTTAGAGAAAATATATGTACATTCTGTTTGCATTTTAAGCAAGCAGAGAATATTACAGGTGAACTAATCTATTGCCATGTTCTTTCCCATTTTTAAACAGATTCTGAGATACCTAATATTTTTTTTTTCCTTTTGTTTTTGCTTGGACTTTTCTAATTCCTAAAGCTTGAAGCTTAGATTATTTTTAAAAATTATTTATTTATTTACTTACTAGTTGTAATAAATTATACATGACAGTAAAAAGCGCTTCAATTCATTGTACACAAATGGAGCAGAATTTTTCACTTCTCTGTGCATGAAATAAAGTCACACCATTCGTGCAATCATACATGTACCTAGGGTAGTGATGTCTGTCTCATTCCACTGTCTTTCCTATTCCCTTTGTCCCTTTCCCCATACAGATTAGCATCCACTTATTAAAGAAAACATTTGGCCCCTTGTTTTTTTGAGATTGGCTTATTTCGCTTAGCATGATACAGAAGTTAGATTATTGTTTTGAGATCTTTCTTCTCTTTTCACATGAAAATATTTAATACTATCTTGCTATGGTTTGGAGGTGTAACCCAAAGGCCCATGTGCTAATAAAGGCTTGGTCTTTAGCGTGGTATTATTGAAAAGTGCTGGAACCTTTAACAGATAGGGCCCAGTGGGAGGTCCTAAGGTCATTGAAGGAGTGCCCTTGAAGGGGATTGTGGGCTCCCAGTTGCTTCCTGGCTGATAGGGTAATCATTTGCTCCACCATCAGCTCCTACCATGGCATTCTGAGGCTCTAAGAAATGGGGCCAATTAATCATTATATGGAAGCTCAGAAACCATGAGTCAAAATAAAACTTTCTAAGTTAAATATCTCAGGTACTTAGTTATAATGTCAGAAAGCTAATATATATATTAGAACATACATATATATATTAGAACATACATATATATATGTATGTTAGTAGACCAAAAATATATAGACTAGTAGACCAAAAATATATTCCTCTAAGTACTTATTTGAGAGGAACTCACAAATTTCACTGTTATATTTTATTTTTCATTCCTTTAAAAATGTCTTCTAATTTCCTTTGAGAATTTGAGACTTCCTCTTAGAACTGTAGATTATTTAGAAGTGTCTTATTTAATTTCCACGGAGGTATTATTGTTATCTTTGTATTTTTAATTTCTATTTTAAGTCCTTTATGGTCAGAGAATATACTTTATATGATGGTAATTATTTTAAATGTGTGAAGGTTAGATTTATGACATAGGATATAGTCTGTCTTGGTGAATGAGCTATTTACACTTGCATGGAACACTGCTGCTGTTCAATAAATGGTAATTACATCCAGTTTCATGGTGTTAATTCTTTTTTATCCTTACTGATATTTTTGGTCTACTAGTTCTATTTAATATTCAGATATACTTATTTTAGTTGTTGGTTTTTTCTTCAAATATTTTAATTTATTAGTTGCATATGCATTAGAAATATAAATCGACACATTTATAATTATGCAATGTTCTTCTTTGTCTCTGATAATTAATTTCTTGTTCTGAAATATACTTTATCTGATACTAATAAAACTATCCTACATTCTGGTATCACTATTTATCTATTGCTGCATTACAGATTACACCAAACTCAACAGCTTACAAATAATTATTTTAAAATGTTCTGATAGTCAGGAATCCAAGATTAGTTCAAAAGTGCTTTAGACTTTGCTAAGGGTATACCATCTAAAAAGGACAGAGAGTCTGCTTTCAAGCTCCCTTACTAACTAACTAACCATGGTACAACAAACAATGATCTGAGTGTGAACACCACTGTCAGGAGTTGGTGATCATCTTAGGAGCTGTCTATCATAGTAGTTGCTCACTATTTCTGGTATTTCTATTGACTAGTTTATCTTTTAAATTGTTAGTCAGGACTTTTGTTTCTTTGCATATCTATTAGCTTTTTATTGCATGTAGTACATTTAGAAGATATATTGTAGAGACTGTGCATTGTACAAGTTTTCTCAAATGTGGTTCAGCTACTGTTCCAGAACTGGCCTAACATCACTTTCACTAGAAATAGCACAATGAAATACAAATTTAAAATTAGCCACGTTAGAGAATTAAATAATTTTCATTTCTTTCAATTATATACAACTAGAGGTGGACATAAAATAATTAAAGTTTGAAAATATATTTATGATGTAATCCTCAAGAAAAACAAAAATAAATATTGGATAGGATTTAATGTAAAAAAGCTTTTGAGAATTTAGTACTGTATTTACTAAAAGAATTGTCAAAGAATAAAATTACGGATTCCTTTTTGTTAAAATTAATGTTTTCTGTAATTTACAATTTATATAAATTGGCATGTTTGTGCTTTTATTCTGAATAAATCAGAGCACTTTACTTAAGAAAGGTATTTTAGAAATGCAAGTAGTTTGAGGGCTGGACTTGCCTAGTGCTATGGTTTGGATGTGAGGTGTTTCCCAAAACCTCATGTGTAAAACAATGCAAGGTTTGGAGGAGACAGGATTGGTTTATAATCTTAACCTAATCAGTGAACTAATCCCTGATGGGATTAACTGAGTGGTGACTGGAAGCTATGGGGATTAAGGTGTGGCTAGAGGAGGTGGGAATTAGGACGTTGCTTTGGGGTATATATTTGTATCTGGCAAGTGGAGTCTCTCTCTGCTCTCTGATCACCATGACCTGCCTCCCTCTGCCAACTCTCCTGCCATAAGATTCAGTCTCCATGAATGGAGCCAGCCTTCTATGGACCAAGATCTCTAAAACCTTGAGTCCTCAAACTTTTCCTCCTCTACAATTGTTCTGGTTGTGTCCTTTAGTCACAGCTGTGGAAAAAGTTGGCTAAAACACCTAGCATGCTTGAGAATCTGGTTTCAATCAGCAGCACTGCAAAGATAAATACATACATACATACATACATAAATAAATAAAGGGAGAAAGGAAAGTAAGTAAGTAGTTTGAAAACATTATGCTAAGTGAAGGAAGACTGACACAAAAACCAATATACTGTATGATTCCTCTTATGTTAAATATCCAGAATAGAAAAATTCATAGAGACACATGCTGATTATTGATTTCCAGGGATTGGGTTGGAAGTGAGAATGATAGTGAAAAGGGAGTGTTGTATATTAAATAAAAAAAATTTAAGGGAAAAAACTTTAAAAAGAAATCCTGGTAGTTTATTGTTTATTGTCCTTTACTGCCATTCATGTTTAATCTACTTCTTTAAAAAATAGCTTTATTGAGATACAATACATGTAATATAAAATTAAATCATTAAGAGAAATCAATTTAAGGAACTTTAGTATATTCAGAGTTGTGCATTAATCACCACTGCCTAATTCCAGAATGCTTTTGATACCGCCGGTTACCTGGAGGTTTCTTCTCTTCTGGTATCTTCATTTTGGCTCTGACCTCAGAGAAATGTTAGCCTCATAGAATGAATTGGAAAAAACAGTATCCTCCTCCATTTTTTGAAAGAAATTAGGAAGGACTGACACAAAGTCTTTAAATATTTGTTATATCAATAATGTAGCCACTTCAATCTTGGCTTTTAAATAATTATCAGGTTATTCAGATTTTGGGGTATTTTTAGAAATTCTCTCATTCAGTCTAATTAACTAATTTATATGTATATAGTTTTTAATAGTATTCTCTTATAATCTTTTTGTTTTTTCTTGCAATAGTAGGCATATCATCTTTCATTTCTGATTTTAGTAACTTATTTAGTATTATTTCTATGCAAATCTAGTTAAAGTTTGAAAATTTTGTCTTCTCAAATTATACAGCTTTTGATTTTGTTCATTTCCTTTATTGTTTTTCTATTTTACTTAGCATTTATTTCCATCTGTCTTCATTATTCCCTTCCTTCTGTTTGCTTTGTGCTTATTTCTGCTCTTCTTTTTCTAATGTGTTGAGGTGGAGGATAGATCATTGATTTGAGATCACTTTGACATTTTAAATATGTGTATTTGCAACTATAAATTTCCTCTAAGCACTACTTCACGTATATCTGCCAAGGTTTTGGCATGTTATGTACTCATTTTCATCTATCTCAAAATATTTTTCTAATTTCTGAAGATTTGTCTTTTAATTCCTTTGTTATTTAGAAACTTGTTGCTTAATTTATGCATTTTTGTGAATTTCTAACACCTATTTCCCACAGCACAGTCTTTTAACATTCCTGCTTATTTGAAAACATGTTTTTTTTTTCTTTTCATCTGGACTTGTGTGTGTCACCTGAGAATCAGCACCATTTATTGTAGCCACTAATTGAAGCTATGCTTAAACTCCCCTTGAACCTTTAAGGAGGGGGAGCTGGGAGTAATAAAAATTCCCTCTTGACTTCTGGTTAGCTCCTTTGCAAAGCAGAACAGCAGGGGTACAGCTTCAGTTTCTAACTGGAATGTCATGTTTGCCCATGGGTCTAATGATTTTCAATGATTGAGTTGATAAACGCTTCTCAGTTGATTGTAATCCCTTTGATCTCTCTCCAGAGACTTTGGATAATTGCCTTTGTTAATTTTTACCTCTTCAATAACTGTCTCTCTGGAAAAGAAATTTTCCTAATAAAGCCAGAATTAGACAGGCAGTCAGTATAAATAGGTAAATTGAGTCAGGTTGCTCTCGGAGGCCAATTTTGAGTGAGTCTGCCAAGTTGGAGACTGTCCCCTGAAGGACTGAAATGTTAATTCCTTCAGGGCCCTTCCTCCACCCTGATCAAGAACCTCCTCCTGCTCCAACCTGTTGCCAAGGTAACCTGTCCCAGGAATTGCCCCTCCCTACAGGGAGCTTTAAGGTTGTTAATGTGTCCTTGGATGCTCCAGCCTGCCCATCCCCCTCAGCCCACCTGTTTCCTATTTAACATTTCCTTTTGGCCATCCAATTTAACATTTCCTAGGCCTAATCAAATGCCTACTCACTACAGCAGGAAGGAGAAAGATAAGGGGAAGAGGGCAAGAGAAAAAAGGAAGCTTAGGACACATAAAAATATTTTATTCTTTATTTTCCTTGTTGACTCTCCCTCCAAACCATCACTATTTCATTTTTGAGGTCAGGATAAAGATCTTATTTTGCTATTGTTTCCTATATTATTAATTAATTATTTTTAATTAATTTATTTATTTTTTATTATTTCTTACATACATCATGTTTCCTATAAGATACCATTAAATGTAAGAAGATACCATTAAGTGTAAGGCAGAGAATAGTTGCCTGGGTCCAGCCCCAGCAGGGATACAGGGATCTGAAGGAGGAGTTGGCTAAAGAAGAGACAGGACAAAAGGTTGCAAGTTATGTGCTGCCTCCAGAAAGATCTGCAGCCCCTAGAAGAGCCTTTATTTTTAATACCTTTTTTTTTTTTTGCAGGTGTATTTTCAGGTAGTTAATGAATAGCCTCAAAACCCGAAACTTCTTTGATTTCATAATTTTACAAGAATTACAATCTTTTCTGACATACATTGATTATCTAAGATATTGAGTTCGTTGTTTAAAATATTTTCTTATAACCTTTGCCAATCATGGTTAAGCTTTTATGTTTTTACCTCAATCACTGGGTGCTAGACTACGCAACTGGACTACATGTCTCCTGACCTATTATTAACTTTTAACTTTAAAGAATACCTATAATTATTTTACTAACCTTTAACTTTAAAGCACACCAATGATTATTGTTAAGTTTTGTTACTTCTAAACTAAAGTCCCAATAAAACATACATAAAATAGTGAAAGTCTATTACTTAGAAGCCTACTACTCTGAAGTGCCTCTAAAATATATCTATATTAATATTACATTACTTTATTTTTAATTTCCAAGGTAATTTCCTTTTTCCATCTGACCCATTTAACTGCTTTCTTACAGAGTTTCTTTGATCCTTGGTCAAAGCACACTAATTCTTATGTCTTTGTAATCTTTAACTAAAGGGCAGGCTCTGCACCTCAACCCATTTACCATTAATATTAACTATGTGTTTCCCATTTGTAAGGCAAAGGAGGCTCTCTTGGTGGGAAGAATGTATTTTTTTTTTTTAGCCTGTTGTCCTCGAGGGGGATACCATAATCTTTCTTTAATTAAGTAAGCTACATACAGTGGTCCTTGTACTGTTGGCACATCAATTATTTTTCTGTAACTAGGCTGTTTGCACAGGTAGTGGCTTTAGAACAAGGGATTGTTAACTGTGGGATAAACATTTCTTGTTGCTTCGGCTTGAGGAATAATACTATTGCTGATATCCTGAGAGATACATTCTGGGAATTTTCCTGCAAGCTCAGGCAATACATACTTTTATTATTGATTGATATATGCCCTGTTATCCATATCATGAGTATCTTAAACAAAACACTTAACATTCCCCATGGTTCCAGTTTCCCCATGCTGTGACCATGTCAGACAGCCATGCAGGAATGCCTTCATCAAAAAGTGTTAAAAAGATTACAAGAGATAATATCACATCAAATGAAGACATTGTTTGAAAGGTTAATCTTATCTCTTCAAAGTTAACTTATGAAATATTTAAGTTGTGTCATCAAGAAAATACAGTATTTCCTTAAAAAGTCAATGGACAAGAAATGCAGGCAATTTTTTAATCTTGAATTTGTTTTCCTGCACAGCAAAAATAAATTGTAAAAAGCTTCCTGTCGTAGCCATCTTGTCTGCATTTGTTGATGTATTTGTGGGCTCTGTGTGGGTAGGAGCAATTCCTCACTCTACATGGTGTGAGATGAGAGTGCTCACCATAAATACACAGCCAGAGTGACTGGGACACATCAGCTTGTGTGAGTTATAGACCAGGCTAAAGAAGGGGTTGGCCTGGTAAGTTAATTTGACTGGTTTAATTTTTCATTCCTATATCATTATGTAACTGTATTTTTTTTCCTCCTGTTCTGTATCAGTTAAGAAAAGCATAAAAAAGTCAGTCCATTTACGAAGACATTCTTCACTTTAGGATCCCACTTGCTCTGTTATTATTTGTGGTACACCCTAAGGCCACCAAGAAAATTGCAAATCATGTCTGCAGCAATCCTGATATCACTCATCACAGGCATTTTTAATCATGTGGTACTATCAGATCCAACATTATTAAGTGACTGGGATTGAAGCAGGCCAGAGACCCCACACACACACCCAAAAGACCTTTGCCATAATTAAGCTTCTCTTCTTGTCAGATAAGCAGGAAGTGTGCAGAGGTTATTGTGGTCAGCTTCTTCTGTCCTACTTCAGTATGGGTACAGGATGTGTCCTGAAGGGGAACAGAAGAGGTCAGGAACTATACTTGGGAACATCTGGTCTGTTCCTGTACCTTGGAGAGTTGCCGACCTTACCAGAATGTTTCCGCTATTTTCTCAGGCTACCTCTTCTCTTTCTTTTTTCATTTTTGCCATATCATCTCTTCCTATTTTTTTAAAAAAATTTTCTTTATTTTCCTTATTTAACTTTTCTTACTTTTAGAGTGTTGAGAGACTGAATAAACAAACAGAAAACAACCAAACCATATCCATAAAAGGAACCATGAACCGAAGACTGTACCAGCCCAGGAAACCAATACTCAGAGCAATAAGCCCAAGAAGTCAATCTATTATCTATACATCTAACTCATGATAAATTAGATCACTATTCCTTGTAACGAGTCAGACAATAACCCTTGCCTCTTCTCAACCACATATATACACAAGTACACATTTACGCACACACACAAACATCCACCAAGGTAGAATTAGTGAGGCATTTACTCAGATATAGACTTTAATGGAGTAGTGCAGAAACTCATAAATAAAAATTAAAATTATTTAATATAACATTCTCCCAATGAAAAGTAATACAAAAGTCGATAATCAATGAAATACCACAATTTGAGAAAGGACTAGATTTGACCGTCATTAGTACAAAAATTTTCATGCCCCCGAAATTTTATGTGGCAAAAAAGTGACCCATAGTTTGCCAACTTGATTTTTAAAAAATGGATTTAAAAAAAATGAGATATATTACATTAGTGAAAACTGTCAAATATATAGTTTGCTTTCCAAACACTTTCTACTCACCCTCACAAAATGATATTTGTCAACTTATCAGTTCTACTACAGTAATATTTGCCATTATTTAAAACCCACATACAATAATCAAGTTACAAATATGACCAGTCAACCTGAAACCACATAGAATTTGTGAATTTTTTGAAGATTTTTATCTCTGATACTTAACATGGCTACCAAGAGTCTGAGAGTTAATCCATTGATTTAAGAGGAAGAAACCAGTGAGATGAATAAAAGCTTTACACATTGAAAGTTTTTCATAACATCTTCATTTGTTGAATCGAAACATCTCTCTATTATAATCCCATCTTCACCTCTGAAAGTGCTGAATACTGCATTTTAAATTGCTATGTCTAAGGCTAAATTTTGTCCATTCTTATCTGGGACAGTGGGAGAGTAACTTTTTACATAAGAAGTTTCTTAGAAAGGTAAAATTGCCAAGCTTAATGTTTTTACTATGCAGAGAATAAATACCAACTATAATTCCTTTTTTCCTTTATTGGTGGTTGCTTCTCTTGCAGTTCTAGAAAGAATACTCCATTACCAAGAGCAGAGCGGAGATTTCATAGTGTAAGAATTTGGATAAGCACAATTTTAAGCTGCTAAACACTGAATCATTTCTCAATTTGTTTCTTTTTTTTTAATTTTTGGATTTTGTGCTCTCATCTTTCATTCATATATTTCAAAACAAGTTACCATGGCAAGAAGAAAAGAATTTTATGTTTTTTGCTATGAAATTATTATAAACCATAAAATCATACTTAATAGTCAAGGCAACTGAGGTAATTGATTTATAAAAGCAAAATGTTTATTTTGACATACAATTTTGGAGGTATCAGTCCATGATTGGTTGTCTCTATTGTCAGGCTTGTGGGGAGGGAGGCAGTACATCATGGTGAGAGGGCATGTTGGAGTGAAGCTGATCATCTCATGACTAGGAAGTGAAGGATAGAGGAGGGGATTGGCGTCCCACAATCCCCTTCAAGGGTACTCCCAATGACCTAAGATCTTCCATGAGGCTCCACCTCTTGCAGGCTCCACAACCTCCCAGAAGCACCACAGTATGGGAACCAAGTATTTAACACATAAATCTTTGGCGAAAACTTAACATTCAAACTATAGTACCTTTGTAGAGGAGTAGTCTCAGAATTTTATAAACCCTTCAGGGAAATAACAGAGTAAGTCTATGAAGAATACCATTCTTTAATTCCCTTATGTTTCTCCTACTGTGTCACATTTGCTATAAATTTTCACTTTTCTGAGTTTAAAAAAGAAGAAAATAAATCTGTTAAAATCTCTAGGAAGAGTTTTCTCTGTAATATTGAGCTTTCCCTGGTGAATCAGGAGTTTGTATTCATTCCGAAAGGGAATACAAAATCCAAGTGGGCTAAATCACATTAATCTCAAATACCAAATACAAAATATCATAATAAGATTCTTAACCTAAAAGGTAGCCTTATGACCTGAATGCATGACATCATTGATGCCATTCATCCTTTCATCTGTCTTCTTTCATGTTGGAAATGTATTTATAAATTATCATGTGACTCTGCATATCATTTCTATAATTGCTGAGAAGTTTCCCATTGTATGGAATACCACACTTTATTTATTTATTTAAGTACTGAGGGACATTTGGGTTGATTCTAGTTTGAAGCTGTTTATAAATAGGTTTCATTGAATATATTCATAAAAATCTTTGTATGAACATGTTTTCATTTCTCTTGAGTAAATACATAGTAGAGTGACTGGACTTTATGTTAAGCAGATGTTTACCTTTGTAAAAAATTATCAAATTATTTTCCAACATAGCTACGTGCTTCTAAATTCAAGCTATTAATAAATGAGCATTGCTTGTTATTTTAGATTTCTCTAATAAACTTCTTTTGGTATTGATAATAAATGTGTAGTAGTATAAAATTGTGTTTTTTATTTAAATCTCCCAAGTGTCAACAATATTGAGCGTGTTGATTGCATTTTTTTAGATGTGTGAAATCTGTTCATATTTTTAGCTACATTTTGGCTGGGTTATTTGTATAATTTTTGTTAGTTTTAAAGTTTTTTAAAATATATCATGAAGAGCTGGGATGTGGCTCAGTGATAAAGTGCTTGCCTAGCATGTGTGGGACCCTGCCCTGTGTTTAATCCCCAGCACCAAAAAAAAAGAGAGGAAAAAAAAAAAAAAATATATATATATATATATATATTTATATATATTTCATGGAATATCTTATAGTCTGTGGTCTGTCTTTGAAATCTCTTAATATTTGTGTTACAGAACAAAATAAGTTATTTTTTTAGCTGTAGATGGACACAATTTCTTTATTTTTATTTATTTATTTTTATGTGGTGCTGAAATGCCTCATGCAATGCAAGGCAAATGCTCTACCACTGAGCTACAATCCCAGTCCATAAGTTAATTTTTTTAATAAAATTCAGTTGATCGATATATATATATTTTTTTACTTTTACAGATTGTACTTTTTGCATTATATGTGAAAACTCATGAAACCCAAGGTTAAGCTGAGTTTGATGGCATATCCTGTAAACCTGTGACTTGGGAGAATGAAGCAGGAGAATTGTTGCAAGTTCAAGGGAAAATGAGAGAGGAGGATTGCAAGTTCTCAGAAACTTCATGAGACTCTCAGCAACTTAGCAAAACAGTGTCTCAAAATAAAAATGGTCTGGGGATGTAGCTCAGTGGTAAAGTGCTCTTGGGATCATTTCCCAATACCATAGAATAAATAAGTCAATTAATTAATTATTTGATTAATTAGTTAAATAAATAAAACTCAAGGTTAGTAGATTACCTCCTATTTTTTTCTCTTTATAGATTTACTTATTTTATTAAGGCAGATTATCCATTAGCAGTTAAATTTTGTATAAGATATATGTTCAAATTTATTTTATCATGTATTCATATCTTACTGTTTTGATTTTTTTTTATAATAGTGTTTTCAATCCATTGAACTACATTGCAGCTATTGTCAAAATCAGTTGACTGTATTTGTGTGGATTTATTTTGAGGCATTCTCTTCTTTGTACCCATTGAGCTATTTTTCTACCTTTTTGTCCACAATATAACTATTATAGTTCCATATTAAGTCCTGAAATTGTGTGGTTTGAGTCTTAAAACTATTTTTTTTTTTTACAGAATTGTTTTGGCTATAGTAGTAACTCTCTGTATATGTTTGAAGGAGAGTTCATGGAATCAATACATTAAGATAGAGAGGAGGTATATTGTGAAAGATTTAATCTTTCAAATCACAATGAACATATCTTGCTAGGGTTTAAGAACAAATTCCTTTTCTTTCACTTGCAATTTTGGGTTTCAGCATATATACATGTACATATTTTGAAGTTACTGAGATATTTTAAATGATATTCTTTAAATTTGTAACTATTTGTTGCAAGTACATGAGACAATTACTGAATTTTAAAAATATTGACCTTGTATTCTGTGATCTTGCAAAAATTACTATTAGTTTTACAAAACTTTGGTAAATTATTTTGGATTATCTATGTTGAAAACCATGTTTTATTTCATTATTTGAATTTGTGTGTCTTATTTCTTTATCTATTCTTACTGCACTGACTTCAGCTTTGAGGGTCAAGAAAACTACAGGGGATTCTGAAGAACTCTGACATACTGGGATCAGGAAAGCTTGCTACTTATGTGTGGCTATGTCCATGTCTGCAAACATCATGAGAAAGCCGTCATATCTCACCTCTGACAGAACTTGAACCCTCAGAAAAGCAGGCAGTGAAGGCTCAGGAAGACTTATAAACCACCCAAGAATTGAAGGTATTTCTCAGCAAACACTCAAAGAGCTTAAGCAAAACATAGAAGACTTGTTGGGTTATGAAATTTCTAAGCTAAGAAATGACTTCAGTTTGCTTTACAAAACAAATAAATCAGATTTTAGAGATTTAGTACAGTCAAGTCATTAAACAAATAGCAAAAAGAACAGTAGCAGCAAAAAGAATAGTAGCAGGACCGCAGAAAACCTTGGGAAAGTATGAATTTGACTTTCTGGATTTACCACATATTTGTACTTTGCAAACAAAAATAATGAGAAATACAAAGATAGTATAACCTATGTACAGGAAAAGAAAAAAGAGTGGTTAATATAAACTGTTCCTGAGGGGAGTCTAAATGTTAACCTTACTGGAATTGGGCATTAAATCAATTATTATAAGTATCGTTAATAATTAAGCCATCTGTAAATAATTTTAGGAGTATATGATAATTGTATTGTAAAACTAGAGATGATCAAAAAGATAAAATTACAAAGTAGAAGCAACTATATATTTTAGAGTTTAAAAGTACAATAACTGAAATGGATAATTTGAATTTAAAGAATTATTAAGTAACATCTTAGGGGCTGGGATTGTGGCTCAGAGATAAGGTACTTGCCTAGCATGTGTGGGGCACTGGATTCGATCCTCAGAACCACATAAAAATAAAGATATTATGTTCACCTATAACTAAAAAACAAATATTAAAAAAAGAAGCATCTCAAATCAAAGGACATTCTGCAATCTAACTGGCCAATTAAATCTGTCAGTCTATCAATGTATGAAAAGAACAACAACAACAAAAAAGAGAACTAAGC
Source organism: Marmota marmota marmota (assembly GCF_001458135.2). Classification (NCBI taxonomy): domain Eukaryota; kingdom Metazoa; phylum Chordata; class Mammalia; order Rodentia; family Sciuridae; genus Marmota; species Marmota marmota. The sequence goes on along the minus strand of NW_026000244.1, from coordinate 1,287,909 downwards.
AATTCTTTCAGATTCAAAACAATGGCATTAAAGATTCATAATTAAGCTAATTGTGGTGGAGCATACCTGTAATCCCAGCTACCCTGGAAGCTGATACAAGAGGAGTCTGCATTGGAAATCCACCCTAAGCAATTTAACAAGATATCATCTCAAAACAAACAAACAAACCAAAAAGGGTGGATATGCAGAACTCATAGGATAAGAAAAAAATTTTTGAAAATTATTTGATAAGGGACTTACATGCAAAATATATAATCTAATCTAACCAATAAGCAATAAAAAAACCCACATAAAACAAAAAGGATCTTACAGGTAGGTAGCTTTTTAAAGAAAATAAACAAATGTTGAAGATGCTTAACATCTTAGTTATCAGGGAAATGAAATCCAATGTCCCAATGAGGTTCCACACCAACAAGGAGAAGTCTGCATTTTGATTATGACAGACCTATTCACAAGGATGACTTACTAATAGAAACAGTTTACTACTCCAGTTTTAGATATTAATAGACAAGAAATTAGAGGTTAGCCAACATTTTACAAAATTAGTAACACAGATAAAGACAAAGAGAAAAATGGAAATTTGAGTGAAAAAAGATAGTTAACACAAGAAATTATGTTTGCATAAGAGAAATAGTTTATCAGCAAAGAAAAGATCATTATGAAAAATTAAAATGGTTTACAATTTAAGATATAAATATAAACTAAATGATAAAAATATTTTAAAATATAATAAAAATAGAAAAAAAATGACAGAAATTTGAAATGTCTTATAGACTTAATCTACAAGTACCAAACTTTTCTAAGGATTTCAGAAATGGAAAGGAGATAAAACAATAATAGTGATGGTCATCTGCTTTGATATTGGTTGGAAAACTATCAGAAAATTCATAGAAAAAATATTTCTAGTACTAAAGAGAATTATGTATCTTTGGATTGATAAAAAACTACTAAAGGGAAAAAGGTAAATATGGTAATACTTTCAGATATAGGGAAAAAATGAAAGATTGTTTTGAGGTAGTAAGACCTACTAGAGGAAGGGAAACCAGGTTCCTTTTGGCCATCTGAAGACATAAAACTATGCCATGTTTCCAAAATAAATTATTGTTAGATTAATTTATAACAGTATAACTTGGTTGTGGTATTACCAACTAATCAAACTCAGCTATTGCTACTCAGGAGCCTCCCCCACCCATCCACACACCATGTCACACAACTTTCGGTTTGAGATGCTTTAAGAAACCACAACATTGTTTCAAAGGAAGGTTACAGAAATAGAGCTTAATGGGTATTCTAGCAATGCCAGATCTCCAATTACAAATAATATGGCTTTTTCTTCAGTAATCAAAATTTTGCAGTTATCCTTGGAATCAGTAAAAGTTCTAAAACAGAAGTCCTATGAAAAGAGATGGAAATTATTTCTGCAAAAATAGCAGAGTGGGAAAGGCTTTGAGGTAATTGATTTTTAATTTAAAGATCTCACATAAGTATCCAATAGGTGTGAATGCTGAATGAATGTAATCTAATGTAATTTAGTCTGATAAAAAACAAAACAAAACAAAACTTACCACCCATCCTTTTCTGAAGAGGCTGCCTGAGAATATACTCAATTCATAAGAGAAGGGAATTGTGTAAGAAGAAGACTTGGAATTGGCAAATCAGGAAGATTAACTGAGAAGTACATAGAAGGAAAGGTCTGAGAGAGCTCAGAACGGACCTAAACCAGGTTGGTGAAGAAGATATGAGAGATGAGGAGAAGGCTTTAGGCAGAAACTGAACACCATGTGGTGAAAGATGTGATTCCAAATAAGGCTAGTGTTATTTATGTAGTAAACAAATGTATTCATAGTCAAAAGAAAAATAAAGGCCATTTGAAAATCCAAGGGGCATGAAAACTATGCTGGAAATTCCAGGCCATTCATGAAGTAACCTGGAATGTACCATATTTTTTAAGTCAGTTATTGGGTTTAAAGAAGGAGACCACATTTAATCTTGGAAAATTTCTGCTTTCAGTGACATAGGAGTTACATCTCAATGTCCATGAAGAAAGAAGTACACTCAGCACAGTTCTTAAGGTGCGAAGACTGGTATTTCTAAAGTTTTAGCTCATATAATCAATCTACAGACAAAATAAAAAAATATTATTTGTAGTTTATATTATAGTACAGATATAAATATTCTTAACAGCAGTTGACAGACTAATGGTTAACAATATTAATGACAAATTAATATTAAAGATGTAATAGAATTTAGGAAATAAAGGATTAGGGAAGGTTGAGAAAAAATTGAAAAAGAGATGGTGAAATAAGTATTCTGATTTTAGAGAGTGTGGAAATTAGAATATCAAAAGTTGATAGAACAAGGAAAATATTTTAAAATATTATTTAATATTAAAGTAGTATAAGAATTATAAATAATAACAATATAAATCATTAGCAATAATACAAATATAAAATTAATTGGGGGAATGGCAGTGGAGGAGATGATCACAATATAATATAAATAATGTATCGTACATTATTTATATTATATCTTACATATATCATATGATATAAAATTGATAAACCAAGAAATAGAAAACTACATAATATGTCATGTAAGTAAATTTATTTAATATAAATTTTTTCAGAAAGAGGGATTGCAAATGGGAAACTATAAGATGATAAATTTAAAACTTTCTACATTAAGTGAGGTGGGTTTTTTTTTGTTTTTTGTTTTTTGTTTTGGTATTTCTGTGAAAAATAAAATCAAAGCCCAGAATGAACATAATAGAATTTTGTCCAAGATATGACAAAATAAAACTCTATGAGTCCTTACATAGCATATAAATGTTTGAAAGAATGTAAGAATCCAGGTCATCAACTGTTTTTTTCTGTATACAGTGTTGCTGTTTGGAGAGTTATTCACGTTCTTTGATAAAATATAAGATGTATTGCCTGCAGATAAATAATAATTTCAGATGTCAATAGAGATTTATATAACTAAAGGATAATTGAAGGAAGACTTGATGTTAAAATGTGGAAGTTGTATGATTAATTTTATATTTCTAATAAGATGTGGTGTTGGATATTTACATTTGTTTTAACACTGTTTTCAAAAGGCTTGTGCTAAGTGTTTACAACTACTCACCTCCTTTAATCTTTTCATTGTGTGAAATGCAGAGTTTTATATAAATATTGTGACTTCATGTATCATCAATTGCTACCTGTCTTCAACAAATGAGTTACCAAATGTCTAATTCCTGGGTTAAACTTTATTATACAATTGCATTAATAGTACAAAAGATTGAAAATAGCCAATATGCCTTTCATTTCCAGGAAATAACTCCCTGAAACTCTGCATTTCAAAACTGCGTCATCTCTGGCTCTGAAAATACATTTACTTCTTCAAATTAATCCCAGAACAATTTCTCGGCTTTGAACACATTGAAGGTGCCTTATCTTCCTTCACATTTCAGCTGGATGGCTGCTGCCTTCCTTTAAAAATATCCTTGAGTCATTTGATTCTTAAGTTGCTCACAAATCTCAATTTTTCATGGTTGTTGCTCTATCTCCTTACTTTTTCCAAAAGAGGAAATGAGTCTGCAAACTGGTAATGGATGGAATTTAAAAGGATAAAAGGGTTGGTTGGGTTTGGATTGTTCAGAAAAGGTCTGATAAGTTCCCTTCAAGTTGAAGGCCACTAAATGTCCAATACCATCAAATCATGTAACTGTGTTGAAACCAATACATTTATAGCACAACTCTGGTTCAGAGTGGGACCAATTTAACAGGGAAGACTTGAATCCTTTGTAGTGGGTTTGACATTCAAGATTTTGCCTGCTCAAGGCAGGAACTATAACCAAATGTGGAAGGGCCTGCACATTAAACTGCTTTAGAAACTCAGTTTAAACATAGAATTCAGTTCATTTTTAGTTTTTGACAGGAACTCAAGTTTAATATTTTTTTCTAATAGTTCACCTGATTACTTTTTTTATTTCAAAATCTTCTACTTGAGAAAGCGAATAGTAGAGGATATTTGTAAATCTCTTAAATTGAACATGAAGTTTAGGTTAATGTTTTGTTTAGCACTTATTTAATCCTGAAAAGTTTACATAACAATGTTTTAATGTGCTCCTATTTCCTATTATTTCAGCAAAACTTTATTAAAAATACTTAGATGCTTGAAATCTTTTTTGCAATGACTCTTCAAATCAGTTTAGCTTGACAAGCATAGAAGCACATAGCTTAACAATAGTAGTGAAGAAAAGGCTGATGGACCATTTTCTGAGCCTTCACCCTGATCAAGAGAGATGGTTGAGCACTATCAAGAATCAAAATGTCAAATTCAAGAGTCTGCAAACTTAGTCCCTTTCTGAAATACAAATGTTGAAAACATAACCCTTGCTTAACATGTGTAAAAGTTTTAGAGAGTATATTTAATCGGAGAGTGATTCACGGACCAGGCAGTACCAGGCAGTACCAGATTGCAAGAGGTTGGAGTTCCACTCAGGGGGGCATGTGGTGGGAACTTTTATAAGGTATTCATTGCAGCAAGACAAAAGGAATATTTGATTGGTTGAAGTGGAAAGTCCCTAGTTAGAGATTAGTTGGCAGTTTCCAATTGGCTAAGCTCAACTTTTGTTTTCCTGTGTTATGATTTCCAATTCTGACTTGGGTTTTTTGGCTTACATAGGAACTTGGGTTGCTCCACAGGAACTCTCCTAGCTCAGTAAGATGGATGGGTCTCCCTCTCCCCAAGGATCTTAATCAAGGGAATAGAATTTGATCAGGAAGAACAAACTATTAGCATTTTTCATCACCTCCTGTGTTGCAGAGACAGGTATGGCTGAGAGATTGAGGGTTCCTTCCTCCACCCAGGCCTATTTACAGAATAGAACTCTGTCCCAGTTATGATAGACTGGGAATATAGTTCCTCAAACACTCTTGTCCCAGATTGCTCATAAAGCTGAGCTTCTGTACTTGGGGAAGCAGAGGTAAGCTAAAAAGACAAGAGTGGGATGTTTGTAATGTAAAGATGTTACTCGCACACTCAGATATGTAGAAATTATTCAAACATTTTGCCTAGGGGAAGAGGCATGCCAGAAGAACAGAGATGTTTCCCCAAAAGAACTGATTGAAACAATAGAAGTTTTAGTGCTAAGCAATTAAGCTTGCATCTATGACAACAATAAGCTAGGCCAGCAAGTTTAACAGAGAAGACCCAAGGAAAATACAGAGCCTGCAGAAGCCAGAACAAGCCTGGCTTTAAAAAAAAAAAAGTGGTCCAGTGAAAGATTACAGATTTTATTAGGAGAGATGGCAGAGCAGCTTATGTACAGAGGGCAGTCCTAAACAATACACCAGTTAACCAGAAATTAGTGGATTCTAATAGCTGTGTGTGAGACCAAAAAGAAGCAGTCATTTTAACAGGAAGATCAGGGAAAGCAGTGGTACAGAAGAGCCCTTCCAGGACCACTGGTGTCAAGTTGGATAGGTGCATATACAGGATTAACTCTAAGGAATAACACTATATGCTTCATATGGTGGTGGGCAGGGGGAATAGACTTTGCTACAATAATTCAGGCAACTGGCTAAAAAAGGAAACAACAAAAACAAGTCCCAAAGATATCAAGGACCAGGTTTGCTACGATATTTCACCTGGGCAGTTTTCAACAAAAACTTATGGGAAATGCATAGAAACTGAAATGTGCAGTGAAACTCAGTGGGAAGGGTAGAAGCCAATTGAAGCTACGTTTGAGAGGGATGAGATACTGGATATAAGAGAAAAACTCTTCAAAACAGCCATTATAAATACATCTGAAGAACAAAATGAAATGATGCATAAAGAAATACAGGGATATATTGATGATAGTCCACCAAATGAAATTTATGGACATAGAAACTAAAATTACAAATAAAAAGAAAATGGTAATTCTGGAGCTAAATACTCAAGAGCCAAAACAATGTCATTTGAGGGGCCCAATACTGAACTAACAAGAATGAATGAGCAAAACTGAAGATAGATCAACTGAGATTGTGGATGCAGAAAAAAGAATGAATAAAAATGAAAGGACTTTCAGAAATGTGGAACACGCCTCACATGTGTAATGAAAGCACCAGAAAGAAAGGAGAAGGGAAAATGAGCACAAAATATATTCATATAAATAATGGCAGAAACTTCTTGAATGTGATGAAAACATGAATGTAAATGTTCAAGAAAACAAACTCCAAAGAGAATAAATGTACAAAACCCGTATCCAGACCCATCATGATAAAAATGCTCAAAGCAAAAACAAAATATTTTTTTAAAGAGAAAGAAGAAAGAAGAGAGAGAGAGAGAGAGAGAGAGAGAGAGAGAGAGATTTTTTAATATTTATTTTTCAGTGGACACAGCATCTTTATTTTTATGTGTGCTGAGGATCGAACCCAGCGCCCTGAGCATGCCAGGCGAGTGCGTTACCACTTGAGCCACATTCCCAGCCCAGCAAAAACAAAATATTAAAAGAAGCATAAGAAAAATGAATCGTAGCATATAAGGTTTGTCAATTTTTAGAGTGGTTGTAATAAATGACCACAAACCATGTAGCATAAAACAACAAGAATTGATTGTTTCATTTCTTGGGAGTCCAAACAACGAAACAAAAGTGTTGGAAGAGCCCTTATCCCTCTAAAATCATTAGAAAGCAATCCTTGTTGCTTCCAGCTGCTAGTGTTTGTGCAATCCTGGTGTTCCTTGGCTTGAAGATGCATCGCTCTGATTATGGCCTCCATCCTCACCTGGCCATCTTTTTATTGGTTATTTCATCTCCTCTTATGAGGATTTCAGTCGTATTTGATCATGATCTCTCTGTACTCTAGTATGACCTTATTTTAACTAATTATCTTCAATGACCTTATTTTCAAGTGAGGTCACAGTCTAAAGTACAAAGGATTAGGAGGACCTATCATTGGAGTGTGCATGTGAGAGCAACAGTTCAAACCTCTAACATAAGGGAATAACAGCCCGGACCAAGAAATCACAACAAAGAAAAACAATTGGCCAAAATGTCTTATGAATATAAACGTAAGAATTCTCTACAAACTACTAGTCAAATGAATGTAGAAGCATATGTAAAAGATTATACAATTGGGATTAATCCCAGGGATACAAGGTTGATTGAACACCTAAAATTCTATCAACCATAGCAGCATAATAAAGAACAAAAAACCATAAAATTATATTAATGCAAAAAAACTGGCAAAATTGAATATTTTTTTGTGTGATAAAAATTTCAACAAATCACAAGTAGAAGTAAATCCTCCAGTTGATAACAGGTAGTTCCTCAAATGATGGTACATAAAGTTGTCATAAGACTCAGAAATTCCACTCCTACACATGTGCCAAAAAGAAATGAATATATACGTTGATAAAAAAGCTTTTATGCAAATATTTACAGAATCATTATTCATTATAGCAGAAATACCATAATTTCACTAAATTTGAGAAATAACTCAAGTGTCCATCAAATTATAAATATATAAATAAAAATGTGCTATACAATGCAACATGTTATTCAGCAATAAAAAGAAATGAAGTATTCATGCATGATACTTAAAACATATAGACATTGAAAAATATTGTGCTAAATAAATGAAGCCAGTTGCAAAATATCATATATTATTATTCCCTATTTATTTATTTATACCAAGGATTGAACCCAGAGATGCTTAATCACTGAGCCACATCCCCAGCCTTTTTTAAAATAATTTTTTGTTTTGAGGCAGGTTCTTGCTAAGTTGCTTAGGGCCTCATTTGCTGATGCTGGCTTTGAATTTGCCATCTTCCTGTCTTAGCTTTTTGAGTTTCTGGGATTAGAGCGCCCACTTATTTAATTAATTAATTTTGTGGTAGCACTAGAGATCAAACCCAGGGCCTTGCACATGCTAGACATGTGCACTACCATGGAGCTACATCTCAACACCTTTTGTTATATTTTCAGTCAAGTCTCACTAAGTTTCCCATGCTGGCCTTGAACTTGTAATCCTCCTGTCTCATCCTTCTGAGTAGCTTTATGATTCTTTTTATACACAATGTATAGAAAAGGCAAGTCTATAGAGACAGGAAGCAAGTGGATTAGTGTTTTCCTAGGAGTATAATGGAGATTGGGAAAAGTAAAGCATGACTGCTTATAAAAACTGTTTTAAAGACAATATTTTATAATATTACAAAATTGATTGGGTAATTGTTGTCCAAGTTTGTGTTTACACTATAAATTATTCAATTGAGCACTTAAGTATATTGTTTATTATGTACATTATCTCAATTAAAATATTATTTAAAAATCCCATAAATCAACATGTTTCACACTAGAAGATAATTGGCATCAGCCAAAAGTAATAATAGCAAAAGAATATTTCTATGAGCTTTTATAACTTGCATAACATACATGTCATAGCCCACAGGAGAACATTAAACCTGGTATTTGTTAATGAGCTACTCAGCCCTAACCAAATAGAGATGTTTCTATAGGGAATTTAACTATGTTTTGAAATGTTTATCTGATATTAAAAGGAGCTAAAACAATTTTTAAATCTCAAGAAATCTAAATTTTCAAAACTTAAAAGTACCATGAGTACCTTCAACTCTATTAAACTAATTACTCATAAGATAAGTTCATCTTTACAATACTTTCAATTATATCTCAAGTACATAAGGAATCAGTTAGTTTTAAAAATCCCTGGCAGGCACTTGCCTTGTGTCAATAAGGCCCTGGGTTCAATACTGTTATTGTTCATATTTGTAATGATTCCCTAAAGCACTTGTGTTAAAACTTGGTCCTCAATAAAGCGATGTTCAGAGGTAACATATTTAGGAAATGATTGGATCTCGAGGCTTCTAACCTTATTATTGTATTAATCCATTTGATGGATTAATTTTGGGCAAGAATATTGGGGATTGAACCTAGGCATGATTAATCACTGAGCCACATCTCCAGCCTTTTTTTTTTTTTTTACTTTTTTTTTTTAACTTTGAGACAGGATCGCACTAAGTTGTTTAGGGCCTTTCTAAGTTACCGAGACTGGACTCAAACTTTCAATGACATTTCAAGTATATAAGGAATCAGTGAGTTTTAAAAGTCCCCTGGTAGCTTTGGATATTTTTGCTGAGTATTTAAAAATATGTGGAAAAATCTCCAAAAAAACTACTACACATATATGGCATGCATGTCCTCCTGCCTCAGACTCTGGATTTGCTGGAATTACAGGCATGCAGCAACATGACTGGCTTGATTGATTAATAGTTTGAATGGACTACTGGGTGATGACTGTGTGCAGGTGGGACAATGTTGGAAGAAGTAAGTCATTGTGTATGACCTTTAGAATTATATCTGTCCCAGGACCCTTCTTGTCTCCTTCTCCCTCTGCTTCCTGGCTGTCCTGAACTGAACAGCTTTTCTATGCTGTGCCATTTCTCCATGATGTTCTGCCTCAAATGAGGCCCAGAGCCATGGAGTTATTCAGCTGTGGACTGAACCTCTGAAACCATGAGTCCAAAATAAACTTTTCCTTCTCTAAGTTACTCTTGTCAGGTATTTTGGAAATAGCAATGAAAAGCTGACTAAAACAGATTTCCAGCACTGCAAAAAGAAAAGGGAAAAAAAGTGATGGAATGTGGTGGTGGATAATTGGGTCACTGGGGTGTGAGGTAGTTCATTTAATCAGTTGGAAATTCTTGTGAGAGGATTGTTATATATGGAGCAAGTCTGGTCCCTTTCACTCTATCTTTGCTTCCTGATTTGAAATGTAGTCACTCCCCCACATATGTTTCTTCATCTGCTATGGGGTCTTTATAGTTTGAAGTTTGAATCTTCAGAACGATAAGCTAACTCAAACTAAATAAACCTTTCTTCTTCACAAGTGTCATTTATCAGGTATTTTGTTATACTGACAAAAAAGATGATTAATAGCAGATGGAGACAAACAGTATTAGAGAGTGGAACTGACTTTCCAGCAATACAGTGCATACATCTTATTGTTCCATATATTGAACCAATATTTACCATTCTGATATATTCACATGTATGCACAACTACACACACACACACACACACTCCTTTGTTATTATCTTGAGTCATACAAATGAAGTTCAATTCCTCTTTCTCATATGGCTTCAAGTATTAACCTAGAAGATGGCAGAGAGGATCTAGATAGCAACCCTTGACTTCTCCTCAGCCCAGAAATAAAGCAACAAAAGAATAGCTGACCAGAGAGGTAGGTGACAGAGTAAATAGTGTGAAACTCAGTACTAGACAGATTGAGGCTTGGAAGGTCTATGATTGGGTACTGAAGCAGAAAATGAGGACAGAATTTCTTGACCCAGAACACTGATCTGGGTAGAGTCATAGGGGAGGGTAATGAAGGGAGAAAGTTGAGAAAGGTGGGGAGACAAAGCCCACAAGCTTTTCTCCTTCACCATAGTTGGAAACAAAGGCCAACCAAGTTAAACTTGGAAAGGAGCATCAAAGACAGTGAAGGAAATCACACAATTCAGATCAAATTGCTTGGCAGAAACCTACAGGGCAGGACAGCCATTTTGTAAGCACCACACTTAGTCAGTTCCTATAGGAATTAGACCAGAAACACAACAACTAGAAGAAAATATAGGCTCAACACTCCAGCATAGTGGAATAGGACCTGATTTCCTCAATAAGACTCCTAGAGCTCAGGAAATAAAATCAGGAATCATTAAGTGGGATGGCATCAAAATAAAAACCTTCTGCACAGCAAAGAAAACAATTAAGCACATGAAGAGAGAGTCCCTACAGAATTGGAGAAGATCTTTGCCAACTACTCTTCTGACAAGGTATTGATTTCCAGAATACATAAAGAACTCAAAAAACTTAACACCAAAAAGCAATAATAGCACAATAAATGAACAAATAAACTAAAGAGATATTGCTCAAAAGAGGAAATACAAATGGCCAAGAAATACACAAAGAGATGTTAATATACTTAGCATTTAGAAAAAGGCCAAATTAAAAGTATACTGAGGTTTTATCTCATTCCACTTAGAATGGCAATCATCAAGAACACAATAATTGCTGATGAGGTACACTCATACAGTTTTAGCAGTATGGAGATTCCTCAAAAGACTATAAATAGAACTACCATATGACCCAGCTACCTTAGTATTTATAAAAAAAAAAAAAACAATAAAATCAGCATTATAGTGATTTATGCATTCCAATGTTTATAGCAATGAAATTCACAAAAGTCAAGTTATAGAACTAGTGTCTGTCAATATACAAATGGATAAAGAAAATGTGGCATATATACACAGTTTTAGTCAGCCACAAAGAAAAATAAAATTATGTCATTTGCTAGAAACTGAATGGAACTAGAGTACATCATGCTAAGTGAAATAAGCCAAATTGAGAAAGTCAGAGGTTAAATATTTTCACTCATATACAGAAGCTAGAGAGAAATAAGGCATTTAAAAATGAGGGACCTTATGAAAATAAAAAGGAGAGCAGTGGAGTAGAGGAAGGAGATCAAGCGGGATGGAGGAGAGGAAGAATATGGAAAATATTGGGTATTCAAATGAAGCAAATGATTGTATGCATTTGTGAATCTCATTATTATGTACAACTGAAATGTACTAATGAAAAAATTTTTTTTAAAAACTTCAAATATTGGGCCTGGGGTTGTGGCTCAGCTGTAGAGCGCTTGCCTAGTACGTGTAACCCCATGGGTTCGATCCTCAGCACCACAGAAAAATAAATAAAGTAAAGGTATTGTGTCCAACTACAACTAAAAAAATAATATTAAAAAAACTTCAAATATTGGATTATGATTATTTTATTCCTGATTTTTCTATCTCAATATTTAATCTCAGGTTTTTAAAACACAATTCTTTTGATATGAATCTTATTTTAGGCTTCTCCAAGACAGGAGCTCTAAAAAAACGAGTTGGTGTTTGTAGTTTATTCAAGTGACCCCTTGACACTCCAGGGAGGTGGTGCAGCAGAGATGCAGGAAGATAAGAAGATCCAATCATGTGTGTTAATGCTAGGTTATTCCTCTGGGAACTAAGTCTGATGCTGGCCTCTGAAATAACATGTGGAACATGCCTCAGGGCTTTCTGGCTATATGTATTAGTCAGGTTTTTGTTCCTGAGACTGAAATACCAGATAGTAACAACTTAGAAGAGAAAAACTTTACTTGGTCTCATGTTTTTTTGATGTTTAGTCCATGGTCAGTCTGCTCCTTTGTTTTAAGGCTGAAGTAAAGCAGAACATCCTGGCAGAACGGTGTGGCTAAGTAAAAATTGTTCAGTTCATGGCAGTTGTTTGAAGCAGAGAAAGAGAGAGCACAGGAGGATCCAGAGACATAATAAAAGAGGTACGCCCCCAGTGACTCACTTTGTCTTGCCACACCCCACTTACCTATAGTTACCACCCAGTAATCCATTTACATTATTAATTCATTAAATGGATCAATTCATTCATTAGGTTACAGCTCTCATAATCTAGTCATTTCACCCTCTGCATTAACAGGTGCTAAACCTTAGCACCAGAGCATGGGGAGTCTGGGATATTTACCAACTCCCATATGCTGAGTGTGCCCAAGGTGTTGTTAACCTCTCACTGCAGGTACCCCTCATGGGTGACCTAGAATGTTTCTGTGGTGCTCAGGGAAGCTCTGATTCTTGAGACAGCCCCTGAGGTTTAAAGGTGGTTAACTTTTCAAGAAAATTCTGCTTTTAATGAATGTAGGTGGATTTAGGGGATATGAGTCAGAATATCAATGTTGTTTGTTTCAGCACAGTTTTGAGTTCAATTGGCACATGAATCATTTTATATTCTTCGTAAAGTAGGGCGGGGGCTGTGGCTCAGAGACAGAGTGCTCGCCTACTGTGCATGAGGCACTGGGTTTGATCCTCAGCACCATAAGAATAAAGTAAAGATATTGGGTCCACATAAAACTAAAAAATAAAAAAAAAGATATTTAAAAAAAAATACAAAATCTTTGTAAAGTACCATTCTACATATGACATCACAGTCAGAAGTCCTTGAACCAAGCTAAATTTCACCTCCTTTATTTAAGGTACAATGTGTATCACTTTCTTGCAGGGACATTTTAATGGAACTTTTGTCTTCATGTGAGCTGAAAATGTCTTCTGTTATGCTTTGTGAGTCAAGTGAAAAATCTACCTTCATCTTAATAAGTTATACATATATGTGGATGTATGTTATGAGCATATGTGTAGACACATTTAAACTCATCTGGAAACAGGCAAATCTGAAGCTTCCTGATATTTTCTGTGAATATATGCTTATTTACATTGGATATCAGAGGTGTTTCCTAATAAAACAGTGTGCATCATTTTCCCCACACACTATCTTCCTTTTAATATCTTGGGTTTAATTCTGATACTGATGTCCTCAGCCTTTGTATTAATCACACCACTTCAGCCCAACGTACTCTTCCTTTGTCTGCCTTCTCAATCTGCTTAGTTCATTATAGGCTGACTGACTAGTTAAGAGCATATGCTGCTATAAGGTGTTAGTGTTAGATAACAGCTTAAAGTATCACTCCTCCTCTCAGATAATGACTTAAAAATAGCATTTAATTAAGAAGAGTAGCTTGCGAAAATTTGGGTAATATTGCAGGAGCGATTAGGAAGATTTTGCTAATATGTTAGTAATTTCTGTTTCTTAAATTACACAATTTCCATGTATGTTCAGAAATAGTGTAGATCATTTCAAAAAAGTTAGAAAAACTACTCTTTCAAACATCTTCTAGGACACCTTAAACCATTTTGCATGAAGATTGAAGGTGAGCTGCACTTGCCAAGATAAACAGAAGTGAATACCAGGGAAAATGAGATGTACAGGATCAAAATTGTAATGGGGTTTTCTTTTTTATTTTAACAATGAAAATTTATCTCTCAGATATTCACTCGCCTTGGAAATCCTGATAATTGACAGTAATGCAATGAGCAAGGAAAACATGACTAAAAGATAACTTTAAAGGATATATTTCTTAAAAGTTTTATCAGGAGAAATGCTAATGTGAAATTTCACTTTTGTGACAACTGAACTGGAAGGACCAGATACTTTTAATATTTCTCTTTTTCTAAGCTTATAGAACAGATTTGGAGAAAATATGTTAAAGTAACCTGACAGCAGGCTGAGATTTGTAATTTTAGCTTAAAAAGAAGTCATCACAGGATGTGTAGCTTACGTTGGTAGAACAACTCAAACAAGATGTATTTATACTCCTCAAATACCCACTGACATGTAGGTTATCAGAGTTGACCAGATGTTCAATATTTGGTAATTATTCATTGACAAGATTAATTTATTATGAAACTACTATTTAATTAGATGTTTAGAAAACAATTACTATTCACCAGATTCTTGACTCCATCTCAATTTCATAATTCTATGCATCTGAAACAAACTTTTATAACATCTATAAACTTACATACAGTTGATCTAGCTCAAAATGCATGGTGGTTTCAAAGATCTATTTTGCTAAATACTCTTTTTTTTCTTCTTTCTTTTTATTTGTTCTAATCAGCTGTACATGATGGTAGAATGCATTTTGATATATCTAAGTGGAGTATAACTTCTCATTCTTCTAGTTGTACATGATGTAGAATTACACTGGTTGTGTAATCATATATGGACCTAGGCTAATAATGTCTGATTCATTCCACTGTCTTTCCCAACTTCATATTTCCTCCATTCCCTTGACTCCCCTCTGTCTAATCCAAAGTACCTCTATTCTTCTCTAGCACCACCCATCCATCTCATTTATTGATTCTTGATTTTACTTGTGCTTTAGAGGTCTTATTAAGGAAGTCAGTTCCTAAGCTGACATTGTGAATTAGCATCTGTGCATCAAAGAAAACATTTGGCCTTTGGTTCTTTGGAATTGGCTTATTTTGCTTAGCATGATATTCTCCAGCTCCATCCATTTACCTGCATAGTCATAATTTCACTCTTCTGTAAGGATCAGTAATATTCCATTGTATATATGTACATTTTTTTTCCATTCATCTGTTGAAGGGCACTGAGGCGTGTTCCATAGTTTAGCTATTGTGAATTGAGCTGCTATGAACATTGATGTGGCTGCATCACTATAGTATGTTGATTTTAAGTCCTTTGAGTATATGCTAAGGATAGCTGGGTCAAATGGTGGTTCCATTCCAAGTTTTCTGAGGAATCTCCATACTGTTTTTCATAGTGGTTGGACCCATTGGCAATGTATGAGTGTAGATTTTCCCCCACATCCTCACTGTCGCCAACATTTATTGTTGCTTGTATTTTTGATAATTGCCATTCTGACTGGAGTGAGATGAAATATCAGTGTACTTTTGATTTGCATTTCTGTAACTGCTAGAGATATTGAACTTTTTTTTTAATATATTTGTTGACCATTTGTATTTCTTCTGTGAAGTATCTGTTCAGATTTTTAGCCCATTTATTGATTGGGTTATTTGTTGTTTTAGTGTTGAGATTTTTGAGTTCTTTATATATATCCTGGAGATTAATGCTCTAACTGAGGGGCATGTGGTAAAGATTTTTTTCCCATTCTATAGGCTCTCTTTTCATGTTATTGATTGTTTCCTTTTCTGTGAAGAAGCTTTTTAGTTTGACTCCATCTCATTTATTGATTCTTGATTGTACTTGTGCTTTAGAGGTCTTGTTAAAGAAGTCAGTTCCTAAGCTGACATGGTGAAGATTTGGGCCTACTTTTCATTTTATTTTATTTTATTTTTTTTAATTAGGAGCAGGATCTCTATTCTAGTGCCTATGTTCTTGATCCACTTTGAGTTGAACTTTGTACAGGGTGAGAGACAGAGGTTTAATTTCATTGTGCTGCATATGGATTTCCAATTTTCCCATTATCATTTGTTAAAGAGGCTATCTTTTCTCCAGTGAATGTTTTTGGTGCCTTTGTCTAGTACGAGATAACTGTATTTATGTGGGTTTGTTTCTGTGTTTTCTATTCTATACCATTGGTCTATGTGTCTCTTTTAGTGCCAATACCATGTCATTTTTGTTACTATGGCTCTGTAGTATAATTTAAGGTCTGGCGTCGTGATGCCTCTTATTTCACTTTTCTTTCTGAGGTTTTCTTTGGCTATTCTGGATCTCTTATTTTTCCAAATGAATTTCATGATTGCTTTTTCTATTTCTATGAAGAATTTCATTATGATTTTAATAAGAATTGCATTAAATCTCTATAATGCTTTTAGTAGTATGGCCATTTTGACAATGTTAATTCTGCCTATCCAAGAGCATGGGATATCTTTACATCTTCTAGGGTCTTCTTCAATTTCTTTCTTCAGTTTTCTATAGTTTTCATTGTAAAAGTCTTTCACCTCTTTTGTTAGATGATTCCCCATTTTTTTTTTAGGCTAAAGAGTATTTTGCTAAATATTCTTTAAAAACATTATGTCTGTTCTTGTAGTATATAAATTCTTTTTTTTTTAGGGCAAAGGCATTTTTATTTTTACTTTTCTTTAGTTATATATGACAATCTAATCTCTTTTGGTATATTTATACAAACATGGAACATATTTAATTAGGATCCCAGTCTTGTGGATGAACACTATGTTGAGATTCAGTGTAATGTGTTCATATATGTACATAGGAAAGTTATACCAGATTCATTCCATTGTCTTTCCTATGGCCATCATCCTCCCTTCCCTTCAAATAAATACTTTTTGGATTTGATTTGCTTATATTCTATTTGTAAATATATTTTTATGTACAATCATAGATAGTCTAAAATTTTCTTATACTATCATTTTTTGATGTCAATGTTATGTGAAGAAATTGGATCAGATGTTAATTTAATGGAGACGTGTTACTTTTCCAAAAACTTAGCCTCCAAAGCATAAGAAAGTCATGTTAGTCCATTGGCTTAGTTATTTTTCTAGATAATTTATACCATTTTCATATTTCATATTTCAGACTTAAATACAGAAACATTAATTTACATGTGTGAATCTCACATCCAGTAGAATTGCTGAATGTTCTATTATCTCTTAGAACAAATTTTCTTGGATTTCACATGAGTTATAAATATGGAGACTCTTGTCTCTTTCTAGTTTTAAAAACTTTAAATTCTTTCTCGTCTTATTGTTAAGATCTTTTATGCAATATGGGATAGAGGTGGAAGTAGAAAGATTTGACTTATATCTGGCTCTACTAAGAAGTTTTCTAAAACTTCATTATCAATTCTAATGTTTTCAGTCTATTTTGAGAAATCTGATTTCAGCATAAGTTAAGGCTTAGAAATAAGTTTTTGCCATCATTACTGTTGATATAAGAAGAGATAAACGTATTAATGAAATGAATTACATAGTTCAGAGACAACTCCTTGTATAACAGTATATTGATAGATTAAAAGTTCACAGGGAAATATTGAATGGACTACATAATAGATGGCTGTGGAACAAAGGGATTTCCAGGTAGAACATAAACTTTTAGATCTCAACTTCATGCAATTTGCACAAAACCAACTCCAAGTAGATAATATAAATGAATATGAAAAAAAAAAGAAAGAAAAAGGAAACTTTAATTCTACCAGAGAAAATATTCTTATTACCTCAGGATAGAAAACAATATCTTTAGCTAGCAAAGCATACACACACACACACACACACACACACGTACAATAAAATGTAAAGGACAAAACAGATAAAACTACTTCAGATCTTCCATATAAAGAAAGATACTAGGAATAATAATTTATAAAATATATTTAAAAGTGTATTTATATAAAAATTTATGTATATATACACACATATAAATATAAATGTATAGTATATCCAGCAGACAAAGATTAGTATTCAAAATATTTAACACTCCTCATGTCAGTGAGAAGGAAATAGTGAAAAAGAAAAACAATGGGTATAAACATAGGTAATATGATCAATAAGGTCAAAACATTCTCAGATTCTTGGTAATTAGGGAAATTATAACCCCAAAAGACATCACTTTTGACCACTCACAGTGGCAAGATAGCAATCTGAAAACATCTGATACTGTTGAAGATATTGGTTAAACAAATTTCCTCCAATTGTTGATGAGAGCATTAGGATAAAAATCTTCCTGGAAGGTGTTTTGATGGAATCTTTTAAATCTGATTCATTCAATTATATCCTATGGTCTAGCAAGTCTATGATTCAATCTCTATAAATTTGTATATGCACAATGAGATTTATACTAGAATGATCTGTGCAACATTGCTTATAAAAACAACAATGTAAACAGAAACAACTGAATGTTTTTTTGTAGAAGAATGGATAAATGTGGAGGGAAAACTTCCTGTAGCTTCTGAATTGGCACTAGGCTCACAGCAGGAAACAGGAGCTAGATGCTGCCTTTGTAACAGGTGTCTTCCTAGAGGATTGTTCAGAAGTTAAACCATGCTCACTTCTGACACTCAGTTGTTATGTGGCTCATCCACCCATTCCCTTCTCCCATCTCCTATGAGGAGACTGCTGGCTGGGGGCAAAGGAGGCCTTGGGGGGTCATAGGAAATGCATTGTCTTTGGTGAGAGGTTACCGGCGTGGATCAGCAAGTTCTGGAGAAGTCTATAAACAGGGTACCTGAGGGAGGGGAGAGCTGATATAAGGCAGCAGAGTTTCTTTGTGTCATGGAAAGAAGGAAGCTGAGAGCAACAGCAAGACAGACTTGAGAGATATTTTAGAAACTCACACAAGAAGAGGACCTGAGTGAAATAAGCCAGGCACAGAAAGACGAATAGCATCTGTTGTCAATTACATGTGGAATTCAAATATGTTGCCCAGGGAAACAGAGTATAAAGGTGCTCACTAGAAACCAGGGAAAAGGAGAGGAGTGGGGGATGAAGGAAGAGAAGATGTTGGTCAAAGAGTACAAAGTTCCAACTCAGCTGGAGGAACTGAGTGATCTACTTCACTGCATGATGACCACAGTTAACATTCAGGTATTACACAATTGTTTAAATAGATGTTTTAACATTCTCACTAGAAAAAAATGATACATTGGTGAGGTGATAATTAGTGTTAATTAATTAGATTGGATTAGATTGATTGAGTCTTCTTATAATGTATACATAGACCAAAATATCACAGTATACCCTATAAATATACACAATTATTTGTCAATTAAAGTAAAATTTTTAAAGTACCAATTAAATCACAGATGGGGGCGCAAAAGAGTAGAAAAGGGATAGAGAGAGAGAGGGAAGGCGGGGAATGAACACATGTAGTCATCAGAAATTTGTGGGGGTGCTCTGCCAAAGGCAGAACTTGAAGGGCCTAGAAGGGGAAGAAACCAGGACCTGAGGAGAGAGGAAGGCACTTTAAGCTTTTGCTGGGGACGGGAAGGACTGAAAATTAAACTTCATATTATATTAAAATTTGAAACTTCAATGTGTGAAATTGACCAGCAAATTATGGGATATGTGGGGCATGGCATTAAGTAATAGGAAAGGAGATTTCATATCTTATTTGAAAATAGTGTAAGAAAATCAAAAGTGTTTCATGTTGTACAGGGAATCAGAGCCACTAAATAAAGTAGCACACTCATGCACAAGCAAATGTGCTCACATACCTGGGCAAACACTCACGTTCACACCCTTGCAAATATACACATTTAAGCATATGACAATGGAATCCTGCATAGCAGTTGAAAGGACTGTGGTGCCTCCTCATAACAACTGGTAAAGCTTGATTAACATGTTGTTTAGTGTCAGGAAAAGGCTGCAGAATGAGGCAAATAGTACACTACCACTTAAAACACAAATATTAAAACACATACACACACAAAGTGATACTATCGAGTGTGTTTGTGAGTGTGTGCACAAGTGTGGGAAAAGGACTGGTTGTACAGACACCAAATTCATGATAATCTGTCTCAGTGAAGGAAGAGACTGGGTAGGATCAGAGTAGTCAAATGGGTATGTGATTAGTTATAACATCGATTTATAAAAATGTTACAGTTACAGTTAATATGCTACTTACATGATTTTACATGAAGGTTAACAATGATTAAATAAAAAATTTTCTTTTGGTATTCTTACGTATTTCTATACTTGAAATAAAAATGGCCATAAAATGATTACTTGCTAAAACAAATGAAGTTCAAAAGAAAACATAAAGATTTTTTGTAGAGGCAAATTTCATCACGAAATTTGTTGCTATTTGTCTTGAATAAAGTGTAAAACCCTAGAGTGGTTACTGACATGGAAAGTGACCTTTATCATACAGCTTTCTGCTCTTTCTGTCTGTAATGTGTTCTCCAGATAGGTTCACCCATCATGTCTCCTTAATTAATATCTCCTCAACTAGTATTTTCCTCACCACCCCATCCCAAACTAGCACCCATACCATTTCGTACATTTTATACCTGGCTTATTTCCCTTATGTTGCTTAAGATTATCTGACTCTGTAAATATTATATGTTGTTTATTTTGTGTTGTCCGCACCTTGTGTAGTTAGAGATTGTTTTCTTCATTGTGCTATCCTGTTTGCTTAGAAGAGTGTGTGAATCATAGGTACACAGTAATGTGAAGTGTGATTTTTTTCATTCCTACTTCCTCGCACATGAAACACTTCAATGTGCCACAGTGTGTGTTCCTATCCCTTTCCTGGGCAGCCTCTGACCACCTAGGTCTTTCTCAACAGTGTCCATGAATGATTGAAATACCTTTAGCAGAAATACGTTCCCAATTTCCAGGCCTAAAACCACCTACCAGTAAGTTAATTGTAGGAATTACTTTCCAAAAATTGTTCTGAATATTGAGCTTTGTTTTCTCTAAATATTGTTTGTTTTTTATCTTGAGTTCAATCACTCCTTTTGAATTTTGACATCTGGAGATCCACCTGACTTCCTGTGACGTACAAAAGAATTCACAGTTGTCTTTCACCCCTTTCTAAGTCCTCAAGTAACTGTCACAAATAAAGTGTAGGGTCACAAATCATTACAGTAGGATATTGCATTTTCTAGCCTAGCAGGTAGAGCTCAGGGCCACATTGATGCACAGGGCAAAGACAATGACAACCACACTAGGGGGACCTGACCTTACTCACCAAAGCAGAGAAAACATTTCATGTTTTTATTTTTCTCTTATTAATTATCTCAGATGTGATCAAAGTGCCTTTTTTGATAAATCAACATTTGTTCATTTTGGAAAAACTATTACTTTTTAAAATATTATTAGAACCATCTCAAAAATTAGGAAAATCTCACTTGATGAGATTTTGTCCATTGGTGTAAAGCAATAGTTCAATTATATAAGATAACAGAACTGTTTTTGCACAAAGATGATTTTCAAGGAGGAGAAGCTAGAGTTTGATGAAACAGAATTAGGTGATTAAATAGATCCCCTGAAACCATCTGAGCTAGAATGTTAAAATTACGTCCAAAATGTAATATTCATTGCTTTCTCTTATCACACATTTGGCTAAATGGATTTTGGTCTGAATAATTCCATTAGTTTTTCTCATGGTTGTAGTTTCACTAACTAGGTCAACTTGCATATACTATGGTAAACTTCTCCTAATGTTGTCATCTTTAGGGTTTTATGCTCAGATTTTCAATAAATCATAAAAAATGTAATTGAGATGTTTTAAAATTGAATGCTGAAAGAGAAAGCCATCTTTAAAATAATTGTTTTAGCTCTTGGGATGTAGCTCAGTGCTTGCCTAGCCTGTGAAAGGCCCTGGGTTTGATCCATAGTACTAGAAGGAAAAAAAAAAAGACATTTTAAAACAAGTTAACTATTTGCTTAGTGCTTCTTTTTTTTAAAGATTTAAAAATTTTTTTTTATTTATATATGACAGCGGAATGCATTACAATTCTTATCACACATATAGAGCACAATTTTTCATATCTCTTAACCATTTTTTTTTAAGATGGAAACAACGAATACAATTAAGGTTTTAAATCTTTTATTCTATTCAGATAAACACTTATATAACAGATATTTTATAAAACTTATATATCATAAATTTTGGCTTTTGCATAAATTTTATGTCATGCTAGTCCACTTAAAATATAGTTTCTTTTTTCATTGTGCTAGCTTTCTGTTATAAAAATATTGACACAAATTGCATGGCTTAAATCAACACAAGTTCATTATTTTCTAATTCTATAGACCAAAAGTTCACTGTGTATTACTGCACTAAAATTGAGATATTGGCAGCACTGCTTTCCCTTGTGGAGATTCTGGGAGAGATGTATCCTTTCCAGTTTGGCTTTCAGAGGCTACTTGCACTCATTGACTCATGTCTTCTTAATTTAGGTATCTTGAAACTTTTAGGTTGAGCCCACATTTCTCATATCACATTTCTGTGATCTCTTCTTCTGCCTCCCTCATCCACATTTAAGGATCCTGTCATTTCACTGGGCTCACCCAAGTGATCCAGAATTAGCTCCATTTTAAATCCAGCTCGTTAGAAATCGTAATCCATCTGCTGTGTTAATTCCTCTTTCCATGTAACGAAACATAGTCATAAAATTTGGGCGTTAGGATGTGGATATCTTTAGGGGTCATCATTTACTATATGTTTTGGTAAGGTTTATGTTATTGTGACTGAGAAATAAAAAGTTTATTTAGTATTCACAGTTTTGGAAGTCACAGTTCATAGACAACTAACTGTTGCTCTGGGCCCTAGGTGAGGCAGAACATCATGGCAAAAAGATGTAGAGGAGAAAAGCAGCTCAGGACATGGCCCCCAAGAAATGGGGGGGCCAGGGGACTAAGCTGTGATCATCAGGGACAAAATATATATATACTAAAGGCACCTTCCCACCCCAGAAACCCACTCCTCTAGTCATGCCCTCTCTGCCTAAAGTTAGTACCCAGTTAATCCCTCAGAGGATTAATGCACTGATTAGGTTAAAAGCTCTCTTAACTCAAATCATTTTACCTCTAAACTTTCTTCTATTATCCTCCACATGAGCTTTTGTGGGAAATCTCATATCCAAACCATAACGTTAGCCTTCAAATTTGCTCATATAATCTAAAATTGCAATACATTTTTTCCTGCCCAAGAAAATGCCTTGTGAGCAATTACACTATGTACTTTTCCCAGATGATTAGATATTCTGTGGTATTTCTGAATAATTATGACATATTATTTATCACTTTAGAGGTTCTAATTCTTATGTGACTATTATGAAACATTATTTGGAAACTGTTGCTCACTTTATAATGCCATTTTGTTATATTAGATTGCAACTTACATTTAGAAAAGTCAGAAGCACTAAGGCATTTAAATAAACATTAAAATTTTCATAAAAATAAAGTTAAATAGAAAATTTTAAAAGCTTGTTGATATAACTATTCCTCACAAAATTTTATGACTTCAAAATAATGCCTTTTGTGTTATTCTACTGCTGTATGAAATGAGACAGAAAATTTAAAGGTAAACAATTATTTAACTAAAGACCTAAAGAAAGGATGGGTGAGAATTAAATACCAACCCAAGGATCAAGTGAAACACAAAAAGTGGAGCATAATTGGAAAACACACTCAGAATGATTTCCTGGGGCTTCTAATGGTAAGAAAAGCTAATTAGCTCTAAGCAAATGTTCAGATATACATAAAATAACTTGGCCATAAATTTGTGAATTACAAATTATGAGAAATGAAATTTATCTCCCCAAAGAGAAAACTTCACCTGATTGGAAAAAAAAAGGAAAGGAAAAGAAGAAATATTGTAGGTACTACCTTTACAAAAGCTGAAACTAGATACCAGTTGAGAACATAATGTTGTAAAATCTGGTTAGATAAAAGATTGTCTCTATCGATGCTGGTAAGTTGGACACTGCATGTGCATAATTTCAAACCACTGTTTGTTATTGCAGTGATATACTCCTGCTGCTTTTCTTATCAACCCAAAGAATTCTTCATGCAAAGCTTATTTTAATGAATTCCCCTAGTGGAACTACTGGGCTAGAAATATAAAACACACAGCAGAAAGATATCACCTTGAAATAAATGTGTACTTTGGGGCACTAAAGATGCTTATCTAGAGTTAAGCACCAAAATTGTCAATTTTTCTAATGTAAAGACGTTAAAACACACATAGTTTTCATGAACAATTCTGGAGTGAATAATAAATCAGACTGTTTAATAGTAAGTTGCATACTCTTTTCAACCTTGCTAGCCCTAACATTATACTTATCTTGCTTGTCAACACAGATTTGATGGCTCTTGTTTGGTGAACTATCATTTGATACTTCTGAAATTTGATATTCTTCTTTTCATTGGGTTGTTTTATACAGCTATGCTAAGAAAAAGATCAATGATAGTCTATGAATTTAACTTCATATAAATCATTTTGGAATCTAAAATATTTTGTTGTCATCTCAGCAAAGTTAATGAAACAGTAATTCCTGTGAGATTCCAGTTGGAGCACAGAGTATATGGAAAACATTTCTCTAAGTATAAAGAACATCTTCAGCATTTACAGATGCAGTCATTTTCTTTCTCAGAGTGTTTATTTTCCCAAGGTGAACAAATCTGAGACCAGGAAGAAGAGCAAGGAAATTTGTGTGTGTGTGTGTGTGTGTGTGTGTGAAAATATGAATGTAGATAGATATACAAACAGACATAAGCCATGCAACTAGTTGGCAACGCATGTAATAGAATGATTGAAGTTATAGCCACAATAGGCAGGGTTTTTTAAAAAATATTTTTTAGTTGTAGATGGACACATATCTTTATTTGTTTATCTTTATGAGGTACTGAGGATGCAACACAGGGCCTCACACGTGCTAGGCAAACACTCTACCACTGAACTACAGCCCCAGCTCAATAGGCAGGGTTTTTAAAAATAATTATTTTAAAGAGTTGAAACACGTATCTGTAGGATTTGCATTTTATTTTTTGTTCTATGTCTTTAGAGACATAAGGAAGGAACACAAATAAAGAAGAAACAATATCTCCGGCTTCTAGCCACTTATTTCACCATCCCCCAAAGGATGGCAGAAAATACAGTTAGCACTATTTATCTGTGCAGTCAGTCAACCTATGTCTACACTGTACATGATTAGGCTTAGTTCCTTGTCTTTATTCTCTAAACAACATAATGTAAAAACCATTTGCTTAACATTGATGTTGTATTAGTTATTAGATGTCATCAAGAGATGATTTAAAGTAGCCAGAAGGATGGCCACAGATTCTATGCCAATACTATGCCACTCTACATAGGGGAATTGAACATCTGTAGATTTTGGTATGTTAGGAGGTCCCAGAACTGCGGAGACCAAGGGATGATGGAACATGTGGCTGCGTAAATGGCTGACTAGTGAAGACAGATGTCAGTGCTCAGTGGTCAGAGACATTCCCAGAAATGTTTCTTGGAACTACTGAAAATTTCATAATTTTTAAATCATTCATTTTTTTAAAAAGCGAGAAGGTAATACATACTCATTACATAGATCAATACATAGACATACATTAAATTGACAATCTATGATAGTCCCATAACGGTGAGGCAATCTTTCCCTCATTTTTTACTTTCTACCTGATATATATATTTTCATTAACTCTGATGGTACATAATTCATTTATACATCAATTTCACAGTGGGGTGTGTTTGTATGTGCCTATAGTCCCAGTTATTCAGGGGTCTGAGGTAGGAGAATTACTTAAGAGCATGAATTTAATACCAGCCTGGGCAACATAGTGAGACCCTGGTCTAAAAAAGTAGACAAAATAAAAATAAATAATCGTCACAGATTTTCAGTATACAGAGAGCAGTTCCGGTAAATATCTGTAACTATGTAACTGTCACCCCAATTAAGATATTGAACTTTTTCATTACCCCCAAAATTTGCCATGACTCTTCCCAGTCTACATCCGGAACGTGTATTCTGGGAGCCACTGATTTGATTTTTATCATCATAGCAACTTTCTGACTATTCTAGAACTTTATATAAATGAAATCACATAGTACATATTCTCTTATGTCTGCCTTCCTTTGCTCAATATACTGATTCTTCGATTTATTCACACTGTTGTTTGTTTTAGTATTTTGTTCATTCTTATGGTTAAGTAATTCATAGTGTCAATATACCACTATGTGTTTAGCTGTTCCTGTAGCAATAGATATGTGAGTGCATTTCTTTTTTTCTTATTCTGCATAAAGTTTCTGCTAACATATGTGTACAAGTTTTCAGTAGACATCTATTTTCAACTCTCTTGCTTTAAAACCTGGGAATGAAATTCCCGGATTGTTTGGAAAGTTTATAATTACAAGAAATTGCCAAACTTTTCCAAAATGGCTATACCTATTTTGCATTCTCACTAACATTTTGGCAATCCCAGTTGATCCTCATTCTAGCCAACATTTTTTGTTTGTTTGTTTACCTATTCTTTCATAAGGTAAAGTGAAATCTTGTGATTTTAGTTAGCATTTCCAGAGTATCAGGATACAGCTAATAATATTTCATGTAATATTTAGTCATTTTCACATGCCTTAGCCCAATCTATTTTAATTTTCTGATCAAAGTTTTTCCATTTTTATTGGATGTTTTCAAATTAAACTTTCACTATTGAGTTGCAAAAGTTTTTTTTTTTTATATATATATTCTGTGCAAAACTTTTTTGTCAGATTCTTGAAAGCCATCAGCTAACCTGGGATTCCAGTACCTTAGCAGCTAGCAACTTTGCTATAACAAGAAATGAAGAGAGGCTGGGTGTAGATGTTAACCATTTGCTTTTCACAGAGTACAGTTTTTAACCTGACAGTCTAATGCCCAGTTGTTTGACCTATGATTGTGGGTCCCTCTTACAGGAACCTTGTCTACACTGACACCTGTGTCTCTTGTCTGCCTTGTTGTTCAGTTTATGCCTGCCACATCACTGTGCCACTGGGAGCTGTCCTTTTACCCACAGAGAATCTGGCCTGGGATAACCCTTGGTTCTTCAGATTCAATTAACCACCACAACCCAAAGCAATTTAAAAATATTTATTACTTGCAGACCACGGGGAGAGTATGTCCAATGATTTCAGTTCTTCATCCCAGGTCACTGGAGCCAGAAATGAAGAGTCAGGCTGAGACAGGAAGAGAGTAAAGCAACTAGTAGTTGGGCAATTGAGTGTGGGTCCTTTTAAATTCATGGGCAAGGCCAAAATGGTCCCTTTATGTCCTATACTTTGGCGGACTTTTCCAAAAAAATCTTACTTATTCTAATGTCCTTAGAATGTTTCTTCTGGGTATTATTTCACTAATTTCATGACTCCAGGTCTTACATTTAATCCATATCAAATTTTCCCTAAATTATTTGGGGTAGCAAATGGTCCCTTTAAAGAAAGTGGGCTTACCAGGAGCCCAGTCCCGTAGGTGGGAGAGATGCCCCTATATTCTGTTTCTGGCCACTGGCTTGAGCTATTTGGGTGTAGAGTTCTACTTTTTTTTTTTTTTTGGTACTGGGGATTGAGCTCAGGGGCACTCAACCACTGAGTCATATCCCCAGCCCTATTTTATTTAGAGACAGGGTCTCATTGAATTGCTTAGTGCCTTGCTTTTGCTGAGGGTGGCTTTGAACTCTGGATCCTCCTGCCTCAACCTGCAGAGCTGCTGGAATTGCAGGCATGCACTACCAGCTGTGGAGTTCTACTTCTAATGCCTAGGCAGCAACTTTACTGTGTTGTCCCCAGTACACTCAGCTATATGCATTATGAATATTTTCTTCAAGTGACTTATCTTTTAGTTTTTAAAATTATTTTTGAAAAAGGAAACTTTTCAATTTTTACAAAATTTAATTTATCAATCATTATACAAGCCTATGCTTGTTGGGTTCTTTCTAAGAAATCTTGGTCCATATTCAAGCTACAAAATTTTTGCTTATAAATTCCTCTTGGAATCTTAATTTTGAATTCTAAAAATTTTTTTATTCTAATTGGTTATACATGACAGTAGAATGCACTATGATATGTCATACATAAATGGAGTATAATTAATTTCTCATTCTTTTGATTGTAGAATCCCATGGGTCATGTAGTCATATATGTACATAGGTTAATAATGTCTGATTCATTCTACTATTTTTCCTAGCTCCATATCATTCATCTTAATTTTATTGTATGTGTGAGTTACGTATTCAAATAATTTTTTTCTTCTAAAAGGTTAACAGTCCTGTTATCTTTGATTGTTGAAAAGACTATTTATTTCCCTTTCAAATTGCTTTGGCACATTTACAAGGAACTGACTATATATATATATATATATATATATATATATATATATATATATGCACCTTGGTCAGGCAGTTCTTTCTCTTCCATTTGTTTATATTTCTCTCAACATTACACAATGTCTCTTACCACTGTCTTGAGGATGCCACTAGAATCAGGGATTTCTAGTCCCCCAATTTTGTTCTTTTCCAAACCTGTTTTAGTAATTTTAGGTCTTTTGAATTTCTATATACATTTTGTAATCAACTTATCAATGTGCACAAAGGAATCTTCTGGGATTTAGATAAGCATTGTATTGATTCTAGAGATAAGTTTTTGAAGAACTGATGTCCTAAAAATTTCAATTTTTCTAATTTATAAACATGGTATACATATTCATTTATTTATATCTTTTTAAATGTCTTTGATGTATTCTGGTTTTAATTTCTTAACTTTTGCCCATACTTTTTTGTCCTTAAGGGATTTTTGTTTTTGTTGATCATTTCTTTTGTAATACTATTGGAAATATTTTTAATTTCCTATTTAAATCATTTATTCATAGTATTTAGAAATGGAGCTGGATTTTTTATATTAACATTAAAATCAGAAATTCTGCTAAACTCATTTCTTACCTGTAGTATTTTTTAAGTATCTTAGGATTTTCTATGTAAGCAATCATATTATCTATGAATAATGGTAATTTTTTTCTTTTCTCTATTCTCTATTTTTTATTATTTTATATTACTCTCTATTTTCTGTATTTAAAAAAATATTTTCTGGCCTTACTGGATGATTCAGAGGCTCAGAATACTGTCAATTGAAGTAGTATTGGTTGATTGCTAAAATAATTTTCCCTTGGGATTTTAACATATAAATATATTACAAAAAGCTTGACACACCCCCAGAATCTTAGTTTGAGGTGAATAGTGTCTCTGTTGGATGAGATAAAAGTATTTAACACAGCAAATGTAAAGTGTTTCTTGGATTTTGTAAAACAACTAAGTTTACACATACACAGATCTGCCCTTGGCTATTGCCCTGACCACTGCCCATATGATGTATGAAAGCATTCACTCTGTCCTCTTACATTGGTGCTCCCAACTTTGTCACTTTTCCTTTCATGTATGTGAATTACTATTGCTGAGGATACCTGTTTTTATTTATATAAATAAAAATGTATGTTTATATTTCACCTACAAGTAGAAAGACCCAGGATCACTCAAAGAGAATCTTCCACATTTGAAAGAATCGCAAATATTAATAACAAATAGGCACCATTTTCTGAGCACTGGCTACAGTAAATCCTACTAGAGTTTTTATATATGTTGTCATCTATTTCTTATAATGGTTCAATGAAGTAGGTATTATCTCTATTTTAAATAATAATAATAATAATAATAATAATAATAATACTGAGCACAGCAAACTTACAAAACTTGAGTAGGTTCACACAGCTAGCACTAGAAAAGATCAGATTTTTGTCCCAGGTAATTCAGATCTTAATTCCTATGCTATATAGATATGGAGGTCTCCACTCTGCTGAGAGGTTTTCATCTCCTTCAAATCTAGAAGAAAAAAATAAATGCTTAAATTTGAAACTGAGAAGCATTTATTTTGTAAACTACTCACAATTTCAGTTATCTTTAATGGTAAAGTGATTGAGATGGATAAAGACTATGAAAAAGGAGAAAACTGTCTATGATCATTTGCAAATGACAATTGTTTTCTTGGTGGCCAAGTTTGCATAAACACTGTGCTGCTTCTAAGCATTAATACAAATTAGAGGACTGTTGCATCTCATGTTTTTCAAACTCCATGTAAGTATGGTTTCTCTACCTATAATTATAAGACTATTAAAATGTTTTGTATACTGAGGTAAGTCATAAATTTGAACTCTAATAACAAAAAGAGCAAATTGCTTTCATTCATAAAATGAAAAGGTGGACAACTCCAATGGATTAGTGACTTTATGTGACCAAAGCTGATTCACCTAACCTCTTCCCTTAAGAAGATCATCCATCCCAAGGGCTATGCTGCTGATAGAAACTATACTCCCATCCACTGACTCAGAAGAAATTCCACTATATAAAGATGGTAGTGACACATAAAACAGTAGTGGTCGAATGGTAGTAGAAAAAAGATGCTAGATATTTGAAGAGAAGTAAAAGACCAAAAGTAGATAGGAAAGAGTTTTTGCTGTATGGTTCTTTAACCAAAGAACAGTTTCAAGTTTCTGAGTTTTTGTTTGTTTGTTTGTTTTCATTTCTATCCACTGTTCTATTCCACCTCTCTCAGTGTTCAAGTGTCTGCTCCATATCTTTAGTAGCAGTAGCATAAATTATTCTTCTTAAGACATGGTGAATTGAGGATTTATTCCAGATCTTCTCTAGCCCCATCTCCATTTGGCAACTCAGGGAACCCCTTCTCTCCTTCTTAGGACACATGATTTGTAGCATAGGGCTGTGACTGTCTGAGCTTCTCTCCTCCTTCTGTTTGTTGCTAAAAGCAGCCTTTACAGTAAACAGCAATCCCTGGACTGTTCAGGTCATCAGTACATGGTGTCATGCCCTGAATGTGACTTTTCTAAAATGCTCAGCACTATGTTGTAACTGGTTATTTTATTTTCATGTCAATTTCTTATTCAATTGAATTTCCATCTTATATTTTAGGAGATTAAAAATTGAAATCTAATTTCATAAGACTCGCCCACCCACCACAAAAAATTCCATGAAACATTAATGTGGTCAACTTTAGTAGCGGAATATATGCTTTATTATATATTTTGCTAAATAAGATGTTATGTTAAAAAAGAGTTGCCAAAATTTAATGAAATACTTGTCAGAAAATCTATTACTTTTCTGCTAATTTGGAATTAGCAGAAATCTTTAGTGGAAGAAACCTTTATTTGGGAACACAATATAATAAAATTCCAAATTATGGGAATGTTTTATGAATAACCTGTTAGTTCAAGCTCAAGCTTTTGTGGGTTTTGGTGAAAGACCTTATCTGCATACAGTGTGAATACAGTGAGACATCAAGGGGAACCTGTCTCACCTAAACTTCTTGTAATTAACTTTAAGGAAAGTAGAGAGGGCACAGGAAGGGAAAATACAAGACGGGAAGAAATACAGTCCTTATGAACATTAAGAGAGAAAATTCAACTCATTTAAGGTCTATTATCATAAATTTTTTGTTTGTTAAAGATTATCCTCACTGCTGGAAAACAAATTCTGCTCATTGGATTGATATGATAGGAGAAAGGAACACACATATGATTAATGAGCTATCAAAGAACGGGAATTCCAGTTTTAGTGGTAATAAAATATTTGGTGTAAAAAAAAGGCAAAAAACCTACAGCTACTTAGGTTCCGTTGGATTATTTGCAATTAGGAAAAATATAGTTAAGGAAGAAATTATAAACTTAAAGTAGAAAAACAGAAAAAATAAAAAAAACTTTGCCTAAGGATGTATATTAGTGAACAGACTCTGTAATAGCTAAATAATAAAGCACAGTCTGGTTTTAATTAAGTTTAAATTAGTTTTACATGAAAATAAATTGGTTTTGAACCTACAAGATTAATATGATAACATTAACATCTGAAAGAAATGCCGCTTTTTAAATCTTCTCAATCAAGCCCAAAGGCCTAGATAAAAAAAAAAAGTAGATATTGTGAATTACCAATTAATTTAAATTACAGAGTTATTTATGTTCACTTGATTTTTGGAGCATGTTTAATAGGTGATTTAAAATATCAAATACTATCAGTTAGATATACATAATAAAAATTAATATTGCAATCAAGAAAACCATTCGAAAGGCAAAAGAAATAATTTTTTTTCTTGAAAAGCTCAGTTCTCCAAAATCAATATGGAAGTTCATATGTATTATTGTTAATTGTAACGAGCTATTCACTCATTGTCTGTTTTTGTATTAATTTTTCCTTATTCTAACACAATTAGATCAGATTACAAACTTAAGTAAAGCATCTCCTGAGCCCATTTTATTTATTTTTTAATCATTGTTCATGCTTCTCAATAACAAAAACTTGAATTTATCATTGATACCTTCAAATACCCTCCTGATATGCATTTGAAAACAATTTCTTATATATAATTGGTGGCCTATTTATGTTCCTAGGAATGATGATAAGGGCAGATTTCTTGTTTGTTGTATTTCAATTTAAAATCCTGCAGTACCCAGTATTCCCAGAAAAAATTCCATCCAAGTGCTAACTGGGCCCAACCATACTTAACTTCCAGGATTAGAGTAGATCTGGCAGGTTCAACATAGGATGTGATAGGCAGAAATGATGGGGCAGGTCTCTAAAACATAAGTTCACTATTGGCCTGAAAAGATTCTTTCCTTTCTAGTCTCAGACAGTTGTATCCCATTTTAAAGCAATATAGCAGGATGGTTTACATTTTCTTTGTTAATGAAATAGAATGGATTTATAATTGGGGAAGAGCTTTTTAACTTGTTGTTCGTGTGCATGGTGACCACTGACTTTATTTTGACTTTCATCATATTCATAAATCATTTCACATGAAAATTAAGTTTAGGAAGCTGGCTACTGTTTTGGTCAGATCTTCCTTGCCTTGCCTTTTTTTTCTTTTTATTTTCATTTCTTCTTTTTTTTCTTTCTCTTCTCTCTCTCTCTCTCTCTCTATATATATATATATATATATATATGCATATATATTTAATCATACATATATGATTTTTTATTAATAGAATATCAAGTGTAGGTGATCAGTCTAATAACTTTAAAATTTCTCAAGAAGGATGAACAAACATTATTTTGATGTATCAACTATGATGTGATATGAAAATATCTGTTATTTCTATATATGAAAAAGATCTTGATACTGCTGAAATTTTCTTGTTTTTTTTTTGCCTACCTTCGCGATAGAAAAAAATGGTGAATTTTAAAATAAAAGATGATTTTTTTTCCTTCCAAGTTTTGTGGTGCCATTGAATTCTATACACAAATCCCTCAGCTCCTAAACCTCAGGTTAAGAACCTTCCCGAGATGTTTTTATCTGCAAGGTTCAAGCTAACTCTCCATAAATTCTTTGTTCTAACCCAAAAAAGGGAGGTCAGAGGTTTTGTCCCAGCTAAGTAGCTTTGTGTTTAATTAGCTGTCCCAGAAGTTCAACATATTACTTCTACAATCTTTTAGAACAAGGTTAGTTAAGAACTACAATTAGCTACAAAGGAGACAGAGAATTGAATCTACTTTGTAGGTATATCCATATGCTCACCTCACATTATGAGATCAACTAATAAAGGAAAATGTAGAAAAGGAATAACTGAGAACATTTAATAGTCTGTAATAAGGAGAACTAGTTTATCTTTGGATAGACTTGTTTCTAGAAAACTAGAAAAGAAAGGTGTAAAAGTAAACTTTATTTATTTATTTATTTGTAAATTTAACATAACAGAAGATTACCAGTGATACTAGTAACAATAGTTTACCGAAAATAATACTTGCCATTTACTGGAAGTTTCATGAATTATTTAATTTAAACTGATGAGAGTGTGGAATAGTCAATATTTTCCTCATTCTTAAAATGAGAAATTTGAAACATTTAAGTTTCAAAATCTGTATGATGTGCACAGCTGGAGAGTGGCACCCCAAGTTCATGACCTATAAATGTGCAACTGAGGTGATGCATGTTAAAACCTAAATTCAACCAACTATATCTAAAAATAATCCTATAGAAATAAAGTTTTGAATAAAAAAGTTGTAGCCTAGTAAAGGCTTGTGATATATGTGAAACAAATGAGTTAATAAAGGGAGGCTGGTGGACACACTCCACAACCCACCTGTGGTGCTGGTTGTCCAGGGCTTCTCAGAAAGTAGAGAGGAAAGGAGAGACACATCTATTTGGATGTATGATAATGTATGTCATGAATAATTCATAACATCTCAACTTTAATGAACCATCCTGCACAAATTACTCAACTTTTTCTTTGATAGAACAAATAGATTTCTGATTAAAAATATGCCCAGTAGTTAACTTGGGTATCCAACCAGGGTATTCCAGGTGGTAGAATGACAAGTTCTGTCTTCTAAAACATAGGTTTCCCAACATAAATCAGTAACTTGAATTTTAATTTTATACATCAAATTAATTATTGTTGGTCATTCCTGATGAGTGAGTTATTGAAACTCATTGGATGGGTCAAGAATATTTTGAGATTCTAATTAGTATAACCTACAGTGAATGCTGGAGGAGAATACAGGGGCTAAGTTGACAAAAGTCAGATAACCTCTTGCCTCAGATCCCTGCAGGTGACTTTCCTGCAAACATATTGACAACATTGGTCAATGGAAACTGATCCTCTCCTCTTCCTGCAACAAATCCTCCTACCAATTCCCTCACAAAGGGTTATTAAATTCTCAAAGATAATGCTTAACCTCATTAAACATCAGGGAAGACCATTAAAGCCACAGAAGTTATCTTCATTTAATCATAAGAATGGCTAAATTCTTCAAAACAAACAAAAAAGTAACAACAAAAGAAATGTTAAAAGCATTCTCTTTCACTTAAATTAAAAATCCTGAATGAAAAGTATATCAGAACATGAAAAAAAAAAAAAAAGAAATGTGAAAAGCAAAAAAATACCAATAATTAGTAAGGCTGTGGATTCCCAAGAAAGCTCTCAGACTATTGGAGGATACATAAATTATCACCATGGCTTTGAAAACTATTTGATACTATCAGTAAAAAGTACATATCTCTTCTACCCCAGGAGCTAACTTCTGCATATAGACCCAAGATAAGTAGATGTAAATGTATAACAAGAAGCATGTCTAAGAGTGATTAAAATGGGAGAATTCACAATAGTCAACACCTGAAAACAATGTGAGGATACAGCAAAAGCAGAATGAATAAATTATTAGGTGCTCATAAAATAGTAAGCTATGAAGAAATAAATTTGAAGAAACAGTAGTTACCTGCAACAACATGGATCTCTTTAAGTATAATGCAAGCAAAAGAAGCCAGAAGACTACACATTATATATGATTTTATTTGTATAAAGTACAGATTTTGGCAAAATTATTCTCTTAGAACGTGGAATATTGGTTATTTTTGGAGGAAATGGGAACACATTAAATTGTAGGAGGCACAAAGGGAGCTTCTGCTATCTAATCAATTCCCTTTGCTCACTTGATTGCTGAATTTCCAAGAAGGCACATGCCATAATCAAGCACTGAGCTGTTTGTGTTTCTCTCTGTGTGTTGTTCATAAGGGGAAAAATATGTAGCAAATAAGAAGTTACACTAAAGAAATCAGGAGTATACATACCTACAGGACCAATGTTAGCCTAATCCATACATCTTCTCTGAGATGAAATTTTCACCAACACCATCATAGCTTTACAAAGTGCTATTTCACAAGACTTTAGAAGGAAGCCGTAAGGGTGGGGACTTCATTAGCTGACTCAAAATATTCTCTAACTCTACAAGACACAAGTTGCAGGTGTTTGGCAACAGTATGGATAAAATTGGTTTTTGGAAATACTGAAATGGGAAAGGGCAATATCTGTAATGCTAAGGAAACAGCATGTAGCTATGACTGATTTTACCCTCAGGCCCAAACAGAAACCTGGAGGTCAAGATGATCTTTGGAAATACATAGAATTATTTTAGCCTATTTTTTTTCACCAATAAGGAAAACTACTTCTTTTTGATTCAAGGCACTCTCTTAAATCTCACCTACAGGTATCCTCTAAAGATTAGCTATGTAACTCCATAAAAATATTTATTAAATTTAACACACATGCACACAACCTCAAACATGTAATCAATGGCCTATAAAAAGCTGTATGTTGAATTACAGCAAATAAGCTAATTTTCATATCTATTTCCCTCTTCCTTATTTTTTAGCTCAGAAAACATAATTACTAAGTTTAAGCAAAAATGTCATTTCTCTTACACATTCACTTGATGGAGATAAAGCTAGATATATCTGATCTTATCATACCCCACAATTCTGATAATACAGTAAAGCACATTGTGATGGCTAATTTAATGTGTAAATATGACCAGTTTATAGCAGTGTCCAGATATTGGTTAAACATTATTCTGAGTGTGTCTGTGAGAATGTTTCTGATTGATATTAACATTGGAATTTGCAGACTGAATAAAAAAAGATTGCCCATCCAGTGTGAGCACAGGTATCATCCAATCCTTTGTATTCATTCTTTCTCTCTGCTTGTCTTTGAGTTTGGACATCAGTCTTCTCCTGCCCGCATAATCAGGCATAGACTGTGTATTAATCCATTTTGTGCTGCTGTAACAGAATACCTGAGACTGGGGAATTTACAGTGAACAAAAAGAATTGGTTATATGGAGGCTGAAAATCCAGTACAAGCTGACAATATCTTGCAAGGCGCCCATTGCTGTGAAAGCAAGAGGACAGGAGAGGGCAAAAAGATTGAACTCTCAGCCTCAAACTCACTTTATAATCAAGATTAATCAACTCATGAGGTAGAAACCCTCATGACCTAAACATCTTCCTTTTGGCCCGACCTCCCAAATTTGTTGCATTGAGGATTACAATTCCAACACATGAACTTTGGGATATACAGGTAGGTCAAAGTAGATTGGAACCTGTACCATTAGCTCTCCTGGGTCTCCAGCTTTCTGGTTCCATTACAGGATTTCTCAGAGTATATAAGTGCATAACAAATTCCATATACATATATATGCATTCTGTTTTTTATGTGTGCTCATATTATTTTCTATTGTTGGCTATTGTGAATTCTCCTGTTTTGATCATTCTTAGACATACTCCTTGATACACATTTACATCTATTTTTCTTGGGTGTGTATACAGGAGTGAAATTGTTGGCTCATGGGATATAAGTGTTTCTTACTTTAGCAGATAATATCAAGCAATTTCAAAGCCATTGTAATACTGTATCCACACACACTCATATAGAGATTTTTATCTACATTATCTATTTTTATCTATTTACATGCATAAAGATGTGTTATATCTATATCTTATTGGTTCATTTCTCTGGAGAACCCAGACTAATGCATACATGTAGTCTTTTCTTATCACCATATATCCTTCTGGATATAGCCTTGAGTCCTTTTGACTCTGTCATTCTGATTCACTTTTCCTACAGTCATTGATAGAAAGCAAGGCTATATTTTAAATATTCATTTATTCACATACTCACTCAATAAACATGCATTCAGTTTTTGATATATGCTCCAAGTTTTGGTAGAAAGGAAAGGCATGATCTTTTCCCTCTATCTGGAGGGGAATCAGAGATGGGGACTGCAATAGAGTAGTGTTCTAGTGCTTCAGGGTTACAGAGAAATGTCAAAAAGCAAACAGAGCTTGATGTGTTTCTCAGGGAGGGGAGGGCTCTGGAAACCTTGACTTGCCCCTTTGTTATGATTTAGTTATGAGGTTTTCTCCAAAAGCTCATGTATAATACAATGCAAGAATTTTCTGCGGTGAAATGATTGGGTTATGAGAGCCTTAACCTAACCAGTGGATATAGATTAATTTGGCCTTAAGTAAGGTAGTTGGGGTGTGGTAGTTGGGGTGTGGTTGGTAGAGGTTGGTCACTACAGGCATGCCTTTGGGGTTGATATTTCGTCCCTGGGGAGTGGAGCCCTCTCTCTTCTTCCTGATTGCCATGTCCAGAGCTGCCCTCCTCCTCCATACTGATTTACCATGATATTTTGCATCACCTCAGGCCCAGAGCATTGGAGTCAGCCGTCTATGAACTGAATGTCTGAAAGCATGAACACCAAATAAATTTTTATACCTCTAATTATTTTTGTCAGGTCTTTTGGTTAATCACAGCAACGAAAAAGTAGACTAACACATCCTCTCTCCCTGTCCCTGTCACTTTGCCCATTTTCCTTCTATTCTCAATGATATAACTCAAGTTTTGCTATCATGATATATAAGTCTGACCAAAAAACAAAACAAACAAACAAACAAAAAACCAAAAACCAAAAACCAATCTAACAAAATTAGAAATGCCTTAAAGCATAGTATGTCACAAATTTAGTTTTGCAGAGAAGAGGACAAATTAGGGTACTTCAACCTACTTTATGCCAAATATCTAAATAAGCAGAGAAAATTCTCAGTTCTTGTTAATACAAAGTGGATATTTCTCAGGCAGCATTTCATTTTCTTTTTAGACAAGTGAGTGCCACATGAAGATCCATGAGAAGTCTGTCCTCATCCCCATGTGGTGCTGATGATTCTAGTAAAATCCAGAATGGTGGTCTGGCACTTTCCCTCTCTCTTATTTTATCACATCTGAAGTATATTTCTTCTCAACTTGAAAAAAAAATAATAAAGTAAACCATTTGTCTGTGACTAGTATGAAAATATTAATAAAATACTGTAATGTCAGGCAGCGGTGACCAAAAGGAGGCAGATTTTAAAAGGCCGCTGAATGAGGCTTTATTGAGATTTTGCTCCCAGGTGGAACTCTCAGACCAGCAGAGTGGGTAAGAAGAGGGTCTGAGGAGAAGCATGTGGGGCTCCACCAAACTGGAATTTTTGTTGGATTTAGGGCAGGCAGGGAGGCCTTGGGACAGGAAAAGGGATTTTTAGAGTCCATTGTCCTATTGTGTGTGTATGCTGATCAACAGGCAGTTCCATCAGTGCCTGATTGGTGTTTCTTTTGGATGCCGGCTGCTTAGTCACCTTCATCAACCTGAAAAATACGAGGCGCCTCTTAGAAATGACAACAGTTTTCTATACCAATATTATGAACAATTTCTTGGTTACTATAGCTAGTTAGTAAAATCTGAGAGCATTTTGTCAGAACAAAGTGATTCTCGTCTTACACCAGACAAGAAGAGTTTACATTGTAAGTCCCCAGATGTTGTTTCTACCAACCTCCTAGGCACTGATCAGCAAGACACACAGAATTTTCTTGGGTGCAGAAAGAAAAACTAAAGCTCCTAAGAGTACTGTTGTTCCTTTGGGTAATCACAGTATATCAGGTGCAGTTATTTCTCATAGTGTGGGAAACAATGGGCAAATTACAGAGCTTTTCTAGCAAGGTCATAGCCAAGTTTCAAGCTCCTCTTAATTTTTCATTTTTACCTTAAGAGAAGACTGTTCTCTTGAGTGAGTTGGGCCATATGGTCTTGACTACTCCAGCATCTACCTGCTGCCAATTTTCCCTCCAGAGCATTTTCTCAGCTGCATCTTTCTTCTACTTCCCAGTCCCAGGTCTCCATTTACCTTCTGAGAAATAGTCATGGGAACTAAGCCAGTATGCCCCAAAGTTCTGCCCACTTTCAGCACTTCCTTAACTTGTTCTAAATGTAGTTATTTGAATATTATCCAGGGGTGTGCCTGTAACTGTCATTATAATTTCATTACAGGGCCTAGAGTCCTCTCACATCAAAGCAAAGCACTGAATTGTGACCTTAAGGGAAGTCATGCAATTAGGAGAGAATTAGAAGTGGAAGAAGGGATGTAGAGATCCCCAAAGAAAAATTTTCATACAGAGAATCAGTGACTGTAGCTTCCGTCAGTTCTTGAGTGACCCCAGGTAACGTTTCCTGGGGAACTTCTAAGTATGGCCAGAGGATGCTAGTTTATGAAGAAGAGTTCTAAAGGTCACATTTCTCAGCATGCTTCTGCTTAGAGAATTGCTACTGTGTCATTTGTAAATAGGTTCTTAAAACTCAGACTAAAATTTGCTATAATTATTCCCTGATTCTTCCCTTCACTTCTAGGACACTTTTTGAGTTCTGTCAGG
Organism: Marmota marmota marmota; assembly: GCF_001458135.2. Lineage (NCBI taxonomy): Eukaryota > Metazoa > Chordata > Mammalia > Rodentia > Sciuridae > Marmota > Marmota marmota. The sequence goes on along the minus strand of NW_026000244.1, from coordinate 1,247,986 downwards.
CAATCTTCACATCCTGCTGTCAGCCAGCTCTCTATGTTGCCTGGCCTCTACAGGTGCATCTGCCTGACCTGACTAGGTATTTCTTTATCTGCATTTCTCTTCACATTCCTGGAATACTTTAGCAGATAATCTACCAAGTTATAATGTCCTTAGATTTAAAATAGTGCCTGCAAGTGACTACCTATGTGAAGTCTACAGAACCTAAAGTCCTAACCTCTGTTACATTGATTCTCATGAATTTCATGAGCAAGCAACTTTGGTAATAAATAATAATACTATATTTATTATGTAGTCACAAAATCCAGTCCTTTTCTTTCTGTCTCTTTAAAACAATTATTGATGCTGATTTTCTATTTAGTTTCAAATTCCTCAGCATCTTACAAAAAAGTCTACACATTATGCATATTTTCAATTTTGCTTATCAGTATTATAATATCTCAGGCAGCATCATTGCTTCCCCACAGTTTGATAAATATTTGTTTTTAATAATTTCCCTAAATGTATTAGTCAAAATAAGTATTCATATTCTCCAAAAATTTCTGAACAAGTTAGAATTTTAAGTGGAGCTAGACAAAATTCTTAAAATATCCCCATGATTTACTTAAAGAATTCAATTAATAAAGAATTCGTGTTCATTTCATTTACCAGCTGTTCTTTACTATAATTCTACATGCAAAACAGTTTTTAATTCTTATTCTTCACCAAAAGATAAATATTAATGGCCCTGTGTTTAGCACTACTCTGTTCAGGCCTGAATTTCTCCTACAGTGAGGATCATGAAGAAGCTGGGAGCTCATTAAGGCAACAAACATATGGCTCTAGCTACTTTGATAGTTTGAGCTGTACAATTTACTAGGGTTGGTTATTATTATATTTTAACAAGTACTTAAAATAAACAATGAAGACTCTCCACAGGGGGAAGAAAACAATGAAACAACATTACTTCATTTGCCACTGAGTGTGAATTGTAGGAGTCCCTTTGAGATATCACTGAGAGCTAAAAGGTATCTGTGCAATCTGCTCTCATACTTTTATGGGTGTGCCCACAATGTGACCCCCATGGAGGGTAATTTAAAAAACTATCAGATAAAAAAGATTCCTATGCCATATGATGCAGCAATTTCACTGCTAGGAATTTATCATACACATAAAAGAATTCATTGTAGTACAGTTTTTAAGAGTATAACCAAAATATTATTTATTCCATACATGTTGTCAAAGGATAGCAAGGCGCTGAAACTCCAAACCTCAGTTCTCATGTTCCGACGAAAGAAAATTTAAATGTCAGACAACAAAAGTCATGCAAGAGAACTTTATTATAGGTGAAAGTAAAGTAAAAGAAAAGCGAGGCTTAAGCAGAGCGTACTCTCAAGAGAGAGCATGGGCCATCTCCAAGAGGAGAACAAAAAGGAGACAATGCTATCCCCAAATTTTATTACTGTTTGATGTTTACCAGGAGAACTGGGGACTACTTTCTGTACTCTTGGCCAATCAGGTGTTCAACTCCTCTTTCCTGTTGAATAGTGCAATTTTTGACCTTAGTTTGTCCTCTTCAGAACTCTGTTTAGGGGGGCTTCATCTACAAGTCAAGTTCATCTTAATGTAGGCACTGGTGTTGATAGCTGGTCGGAAGTTATCTTAGTGTGCCTGCACTACTAAAGGAATTTTTCTTCCCGGACAATTGGAGATGCTTACAGCTATAATTCCCAGTTTCACATAAACCTCAGCGGACTCTGTCAGAGTCTCATTATTCTAGACAGGCAGATAGGCAAGGGTCAAATCCAGAGTATGGAGGAGTTAAAAAGTTAATTCCTTCAGAGCTCTTCCTCCATGTTAAGATAACCTGCTCCTGCTCCATCCTGTAAGGTAACCTGTCCCAGGAATTGCCCCTTCCTATATTGCATTGTAAAATTTGTTAATTAGTGTGTCCTGGGCTGCTCCATCCTGCCTTTCCCCCTTCAACCCACCTATTTCCCACCTTTAGGCCATCCCACTGAGAATTTCCTGGGCCTAGTCACAGGAAGGAGAAAGATAAGGGGAAGAGAGCAGGAAAACAAAGGAGGCCTAGAACATATAAGAAGGTGGAACACCTCACTTCTTGGAATACCAGGATACCAGCTATGCCCCCCTTCTCCCTCCTGTTACCCCTTTTAAAATAAACCCTGCTTCATATGCTTGCCTAGGCGTGCTTCTTTAATGTTGTACTTCAACAGGTGAGGGAGCAGGACTTGTTGTAAGGACAGGCAGTGGCAGTCAAAAGGAGACAGATTTAAAAGGCTGCTGAATGAGACTTTATGGAGATTTTGCTCCCGGGTGGAACTCTCAGACTGGCAGAGCAGGTAAGAAGAGGGTCTGAGAAGAGGAATGCATGCATGCATGCATGCGAGGGGGGCGGAGGTGGGGCTCGACTGGACTGGAACTTTTATTGGGCTTTGGGCAGGAAGGGAGGGGCTTGGGACAGGAAAAGGGGTTTTTAGAGTCCCCTGTCCTACTGGGGTTGGTCAGGGAAGCTGGCTAAGATCCAGGATTGGCCAGGAGACCCCGCTGATTGGTGTTTCTTTTGCTTGTGCAGGCTGCTTGATGCTTTGTTTCTCAGTCACCTCCATTGACCTAACACTTGTCATTGGTAACTGGAGGTATCACTATTTCCCTTGCTTTTGTTAATTTCTTTTCTTTTCCTTTTTTTTAAAAACAGATTAACAGCCACTGTTTGAAGATAGTTTAAAGAAGGACCCTAAAGTAATTTTAAGAACATTTTATGACCTTATCATGTATTTCACTGCTCATTGCTGGCTACTACCTAACAATGTGATGTTTATGATGTTATGCAATTTTCTTTTATTGTATTGCATTATTTTAACTTAAAATTTTAATAGTGTAATGTTACAAGTTTTCTTCATTTTCTACTTTTAGCTTTTCTATGACTTGCTATGTATTACTAAAACTAAAGTATTAAATGGTGGGAAAGGAAAAAAAAAATCTATGATCGGGAGAAGCATGTTGAAACCATTAAATTCCCTTCAGTTCTACATACTTAATTATGTAAACTAGAGAAATCCTTTTAAAAAAGAGCTTGATTGCTTTATTTACTATGTACTATAAAGTGTTATCTTTCAAAAAGTATTTGTTTTGTTTTATTGAAACTTACCTGTCACTGTATAGTTTTTGCCATTATATCAAACATTCTCTATTTTTAAGGTTAATAACAAGTGTTCTGCATTTTCCAACATCCTCTGGGAGGTAAGATATGGGCTGAGATGAGTCATATCCTCAGATCTGGAAAACAAAACCTGGCCCTGTGACCCTTACTCATCTCCTGACCCACACACCCTAACCAGAAGCCAGGACAGACTGGAAAGGAATGATTTGATTCATGACCTTGAATTTTCCTTACTTGCTGTAGTATTTCTAAATAAGCCAAAGCATAGATTCAGAGTTCCAGTAATGCATAACATATTGGAAGTCGTCATTTTTACGCCATTAGAATAATTTTAAAATTATGCTCTTTGTTTGTAGCCTGTAGGCTCCCGGTACTTAGAGCAGCCTTGTTAGGACCATGGTGGAAGGGTAGTTATTACATTCCCTGTGGCTTGATGTGACTCTGTCAAATGAAATGTTAAACAAATGTATCTGGAAGGAAAAAAGTACTCATATTCCTGAAGTAGGGCTCTCAGGCTGCTTTAAATGCCATCTTCCCACACATTGGTTGGACTGCCAGCAGAAAGCTGCTCCCCAAAGTAGCCACTGGGGTTTGAAGCACATTGATTCATTTCAATTCCAATTCTTTTTTATTTTAAAAATTCTTATTGGATTTCAAAATTATACAATCATTTTATAAAATGCTTTAAAACAGTGTTATGTAAGATAGAAGAAAAAGAAGAGGAAAAACTGAAGAGCCAATTATACAAGACAAAGGTCACTATTGTTTACTGTTGATATTTACATATGAGTTTCTAAAGGGACTGTCTGTTTTCTTTATCACTTCTTACCTAATTCTTTATAAAATTTAGAAATTTTTCCCCCATGATAGTTTCCTTTTTTAAAAAAATTAACTTGTTTTTTAACTGATACATGAAATATAAGAATTATACATAAGTATGGGCACAGTGCTAGTTTCAATACACTGTATAATATAAAACTTTCCCTACTTCATCCACTCTCCCAAAAAAGATCCAAAGACGTGGTACACAAAGGGCAAATACATTCCAATTATTCAAAGTAATATTTAAAATTAATTATAAAGAAGAAAGTAAGGTTTAAATAAAGTAAATAAATGTGCCCACTCTTGAAATAAATTAAGAGTTTAAATCCTGGTCCTAATGAATAAGGTGGAATCTCACCAACCCTTCATGGGGATACTAAGATTTTCTTGTTTCTCATAAGGAACATTATAAGTTTCTCATTTTTTTTTTTTTTGGTCCATCAATAGAAATTGCCATATTGCGTATCAGATGGCATTTCCAGTGTTTAAAATTTGACTCCAGGACTAAGGAGGATCCAGAGAAAATATGGTTCCAGGGAACTAAACACAGAGATTTTTTTTTTTTTTTGTACCTAGGATTGAACCCATGGCTGCTTCACCACTGAGCTGCATCCTAAAACCTTTCACTTTTTAGTTTGACGGAGGTTGTGATTATGTTACTTCAGGTCTCCCTAAATTGCTGAGGCTGGCTTTGAACTTACAATCCTCCTTCCTCAGCCTCCTGAGCTGCTGGGATTACAGGCCTGAACCATCACATTGTAAGGATGTCCTTAGGCCTTAGCCTAAGCAACTCCATTTTTAAAAGCTTCACTTTGAAACGTGCAGTCTCACCAGGAATGCCTACAGAGCCCTCCAATATGATCATCAGGCATATTCCTGACATAAACAAGTCAATTCTCCCCACCCTGGCAAGCTCAGAGTGAATTCTCTGTAATGTTGTCTTCACCCCATAAGGGGGAGAGGCAAGAAAATCAGGGTGGGCACCAACAGGCCAGATGCAAATTATGTCACTGAGAAATCCAGTGGCAGCTGATAGGGACTGAAAGGGTGGTTAGAAGCCCCAAAATTTAGTATAAATGATGGAACAAATGAACAGACATTCAGCCAGCTGACACTGATGCCCTCACACTGGAGAGCCTGCTGAGGACCTGGACTGACATCTCAACTCATTTTTCTGATCCTCTGTGTCTTCCTCACTGCTCTGAAACTCTACAGCCATATTTTGATTCTGCTGAGACCCGAGACTTTTCCCTAAGACTGTCCCCTCAACTGGTCATCAATCTCCACCTCAGGAGAAGCCTGTGGTGGTTCCTGACCTGATCACTGAGGTCTCAGTGAGTGTTCATCTGCTGGACTTAAAGCCTAAGGCTTGATGAGACTTTTGATCTGACTCTTGAGTTTAGCATGCAGAGGGAACCTCTATCATTAGCCTGTCATGATTAAGTGTGTTTGCAGTGCTTAGAATCAATCTAGAATTTTTTTGCTGTGAATTGATCATGTCTATCGCAGTGCCTAGCATTAAGGATTGTCATTTTCTTCATTAAAAACCTATAGAGTTAATGAAAAAATTGAAAATAAATATTTTTTTAAAAAAGAACCTATAGAGTGAAATTGTATTGAGTGATTTGAGTGAATAAAGCATTGAAAAGGGCAGAAGTACGTGGATATTCTCCCCCTCAACCTCATAAGTTGCACCTTTTTGCCCATTGTGACAAACACCCATCTAAAAACAGATTTCTTATCAGAAAGCTTCCTTGAGGGCTGAAGCTAAGCATGTGTGAAGCTTGGAGCTGGAAGGCTCTGTCTCACTATATTCAATATTCTTCTTTTCAACTCAAGCATGAAGTTGGTCTGCAGGGTGTTTAGCCACTTCCTCCCACTGAGAAATCCTTGTGCATCCACTCCTGAGGATCCATAGTGAAGACTAGGATCTGCAGCTGGTTATTGAAGCAGATATACTAAATTGACAGCTTATGTGCCAGCTCCTTGATCATTTTTAAAAAATGAACTGGACACACCAAAAGTTGATTTTTCTTTCTTTAAAGAGAGCAGATATTTTAACATTAATTAACATTCAAGGAAATGAAGGTTTTCAAGAAAAATTTCAGAAAAAAAGATTTGAGTATCAACATATTACTTGCACCATTGCACCTTATTTTGAGGAATTAGGAATATTTTAATATTCTGCTACTTTTTAATTTTAATATTCTCCTTTTTAGTATTTTAAAAATACTAATTAAATTACATGAATGATTGGTTTTAATTTCTAAAAAGAAGCAGAAATAAGTGAAAGTTAATATTAATAAATAAGGAATAAGCATTAAATTTAAGGTTGAAATTCTCAATATTGTGTAGATCACAGTTACTCATTTCTCTTCTATTTCTTCTGTATTTTTTTCCAGTTTCAGTATTCACTGTACCAAAAGAAAAAGCAACTCGACCCAGAAAAAAAGTCATATAAGTGAATATGGAACAAATTGAAGCAGAGCAAGAAAGGATTTGCTATGCAAAAATATATGAAATGGTTTATAATCCTACCAATGAGGATTTATGGAAAAAAATCATGGACTAACTCACACAATTGTCAGAGATAGTGGAAAAGTTGCGAACATTTAAATTTGGTCTGTGAGCTTAGTATGTGCACTGAAATATTGCAATGGGGGGAAGCTGAAAAAAAATCAAGTTAATATTTATAACATGAAATAAAATTATAACACCTCAAAGGTACAGAAAAAAGTACTCAGTACAGGGAAAAACCTCATTGTAAAGTGCCTTGTTTTGGGCTGGTGTTGTGGCTCAATGGTAGCGCGCTCGCCTAGCAAGTGCGAAGCCCTGGGTTCGATCCTCAGTACCACATAAACACAAATAAAGTTATTGTGTCCAACTACAACTAAGAAATAAAAATTTAAAAAAAATGCCTTGTGTAAATGATTTAGGTCTAGATTCCCAGTCTGAAGATGCTTAGGTAAGTGGCACGTTTATTGTTTAGAGAATAGCAGTTTCATGGTCACTAATAATATCTGTAAGGGCATCTTAAATTTTGATAACGCCAACAGGCCTTGTGCGAAGTTGGTGTGCTGCAGCCTCAAAACCTCCTTCTCAGCTGAGCCCTTTAGAAATTGAATTCTGTTCTTTGAAAATCAGCCAAAGCCTAGGGCGATCAATCCTCATAGAGTTCTGAAAAGGTGGATGGATCTGCAGGGTCAGCATCCACTATAATTCATCCTGCTGGAACCCAGGACTGGCACAGCTGCCCAGGGTCAGAGTTGAGGTTAGTATTTCCAGCCTGTGGTTTAAACTTGGTTAGCTCTCAGGGAATACTCTTCTCAGGCTCACAAGGGTTTCTTCTGCTCCTATTGTGACAGTGGTCCCTTCTCTTTCTAAATATAGCCCTCCTTGCACTAATGCTTAATTTTTAAAAGAACATTTTTTTTCCTCTAATCTCCCCTCTCCCCCTCCGTAACAAGATTAGGGAGACAGTGTGATCTTTTCCTAGTTAACTGCCCTTGAACACACACCCACTACTAGAAGGAGATGCCTGCTGAGGATCTGGGAAGTGACTATCTCCCAAATTAACAAGTGAATCCTAACACACCACTAGGGTGCTCTAGAATCCCCCCCCACCACCCTACCAGAGCACACCTGGAATGTAACCCTTGAAGGTTTCCTTTTAAAATCCCCCTGTCCCTTGGGATGGGGAGATTCACAGCCTCAGGGACAGGAGTCCCTTGTGTTTCTCCTTTGCTAGCAAAGCAATGAAACATTTTTTTTTCCTTTTTCTCAAAATTGTGCTCTCATTATTAAATTGGCATTAATTGGCATTGGGGAAGAGGACCAAACTTTCAGTTACACGATAGCTTCCCCTTCAACTGCCCCTGCATGAATTAATGTCTCAAGTGATCACTGTCCAAAGTCAGGTGTGACTACAGAGCTTTGTTTGCTGTCTGCCCTTGGTATCTGTGGAAGTTTGGTTCCAGGACCTCCAGGGATACCAAAATCCATGTATACTTAAATCCTTCACATAAAATGGCTTAGTTTTGTGTATAACCTACGCAAATCCTCCTTTATACTTTCAATCTTCTCTACAGTATTTATGATACCTAATACAATGCAAATAATATGCAAGTAGTTTTTACATTATGTTATTTGGGGAATAAGGACAAGAAAAATGTGTAAACAGGTTCAATGCAGATAGAATTTTTCCCTAATTGGGTTGAATACACAGAGAACCCCTGAATATGGAGGACAGACTATATATTTTCAGGGAACTTTTTGTCTCAGAGAGTTAAGATAATATTAAATTTCAAAATAAATATAAATGTTTAGAAATTTTCATCAAAATACATTTCTACTATAATAATTTTCATAGTTTTTTTAAATTGTCTGTTATTGTTTGTTTTTCAATCCATGGGTTTGTTCAGTTTCAGAATGAGGATGTATCCTTTACATTGCAACTAAATGATAGTGTTGTCAATCATTATGTTTGTGAAAACTACACTGATCAGTATAAATACTTTTGTTACTCACATCTCACCTATTTTTAATAAATAAAAAATAAACTAGGATCTTTTACTCCACGCAAGTGTCTGAGAAATTATTATATAATTTAATGATGTTGGTACTTGACAAAATTAAAACAATTACCTGGTTGGCTCAATATGACATGGCTCACCAGATAATTTATGATAACTTGTGTTATGCTCGAATTCAGGACCCCCAAAGACCACCAGAGACCCAAGATCGATGTAAGCAGCAAAGAGGTGTTTATAGCAAGCTAGCTCGGGTCCTCCGTGTGCACACACAGCAACTGGTGATGCTGAGAGGCCCCGAGCCCAGGGTTTGCAGCAGTTTTATACACTCTTTGGAGAAGGCAGGGGCCCCCACATACATCATAGCAAATCATCAAACACCGCGGGAAAATCAAATAACAACTCTAAAAGATGATTAGCACATTCACTGGTGGGAACAAGTTGAGTAAGGGTGATTGGTCGGTACAAAAGGGGTATTCATTTGAACTGATTGGTTTAAGCCAAGCGGGGGATACTTGCTGAACTACATGGTTTCCCAACATGTTATCAACCACCATAAACTACTGGGAGGGTCATCTGGCATCCCAGGTATTTCCCTGTCTCATGCTGATTGGTGGCTGCTAGGGGGTTGCTATGGATCCCCACCTAGCCTGACTGAGTTAGGGACACCTGGCACAGCAGATCTCTCCTGTTATTTGTAGATAAACAACTTAGCAGGGTGAGAATGTGCCTAGGAGTGCTCTGTGGATCTTTCCAAGGACAAAGGTCATGTCCCTTCCTTGGACAGGCTTTGCTCTGAGATAGAGGCTGGTTTTTCACTTGAAGCTCTGATACATATATATTTTCAAAAAGCATATTGATGGCAAAGTCAAACTTGTAGAAAGAAAAAAGTTAATAGTTTGTTTTTCAAAATAAGAATCTCCATCACGGCAATAGAATTCTCTTGTTAAGATCTTAACTAATCTAAAACTATTCTCAGATAAGCTCATTGTAAAATATATTTCATAATTCTTGCTACCCAAAATGTAATAGGATCACTCTGTTTTCTGTTCATTATGACAAACATTGTCCCAGTTTACATAGAAGCAGCATGTAATCTGTAAAAGAAAAAAAAAATACGTAACCTGTGCAACTCTTTATTTTTTTTTATTAATGTACCAGTTACTCTGTTTTACCATTAAGAATACTTTGAAATTTAGAAACCATCTTTTCTAATTTACTGCCTGCATTTAATTTTCTAGAAGTCAATTTGGCAGATTAGACAGTGTAATGAATGCTGTGGAGTGCTGTAGAGATTGGTCCCCTCCAGGAACCTCTGTAATTCCCTCAGCAGGCAATATAGATGGTTGGACTGATTCAGTCTTTATCATGGATGTCCTGTGCTTCAGGTGTTTAACAGAATCATTGGCCTTTGCTTTCTAGATGCTTATAGCACCCTTGTGTTGTAATTGTGAGACTAAAAACATTGCAGAGACTTCACTAGTGTCCACCTCCACTGCCCTTAGGCTGAGGTTGAAGAGAACAGCTTTTCCTGTCCTTTCCAATTTAGAAAAACTCTGAATGCCTTCTATGTACACATCCCTGCCCCCAGCTCTAGAGCTCCCTGTAAGGCCAGTTGAGGCCTTTGGTATGAATGTGTTGTGGTTCTGTCTGTCTTTCCAATCTTCCTTTCTTCATTCCAGTAGAGGTGTTGATCACAGGGGCATAGGCCAATGCCTTTTAATCCCCATTCAATGTCTGCTTCCCAGGGACTCAAATATGCAGCAGATATTGCCTTTCATTAGTTCACAGAAACAGGATTTTATCACATTTTATCATCAGTGAGATCACTCTGTGCCTGAATCAATGACAGAATCTAAGTTAACTATTGGTTTCTTTCTCATTGTAAATGAAATAACATAGTATCAAAACTAATCCCATCTTTGGTAGACTCATATAACAGAATTAAAATGTCAGCATGAGAAAACAATACTTTAGCCTCAGGATGTTAAATTCTTCAATCTAAACATCATGTAGAAGGATTTAAATTTATGTTTTTCTCAGTTACTAATAATATTTTAGTGTAGCAGTAATCTCCTACTTCATATAATATATTTGTGTGTTAATAATGAGCTCTACATTTATACTTACATGTCTATGTGTAAATGTCTGTGTAGTTAATAGATTATAAAGCTGATAGGCAAAACTACATTTTTTTTTCCTCACATATCTATTTTCTCATTAATTTAGCTTCTGAAAATATATATTTATGAGAGATCCAGTGTTCTCTGGTTCATATTTTATTTAGATGTTCAAAGTTGTGGTCATGGCTTTTCTGCAACACAAGGTGCCATACCTCCAAGACCTTCATGCCTTTATATTGCCGCTTAATGCCTGAGGTGGAACTCCATTCTGCAGTACTGTCATGAGTATCACCTCTCTTCACTTTTAGAAATCTATAGTGCATTAGATACAGTTTAATTTAATTATAGTCTATTGGCATGTTATTGCAGATGATATGACATAAAGCAAGAGTGTTTACTTTTTTCCCCATATCAATAAATTCTAATAGAATACATTTTTTAGCATTTGACATTGTATCTAATTTGATAATAAATCATTTATTTAATATTGATAACATTCAATATTATTGAATTGTTGCCCCACCTAAATTTTTCAAGATATTTGAAAATTCCTTGAGCTACAATAAAATGTTAAATTTATAATCTTCATAGATCTTCAGAAAAGTCACTACATTTGATTTTTTAAAAATATGAGATTAAACCCAGGGGCACTTTACCACTGACTGAGCTACCTCTCTAGTCTTTTTTATTTTTTTGCTCAGACTGATCTTGAACTTCTAATCCCTTAGCCTCCCACATTGCTGGAGTTATAGGGTGTGTGCTGCTGTGCCCATCTACATTTAAATTTTTAAAGTAGTATTCATTCACAGAAAACACAAAGATTTTAAGTATATAACATGTAAATTTTGGGTTACTTGATAAAGTTTCATGTTAAAGGGTCAAATAAATTTCTAATATGAGGCTAATATTAATTAATTATAGGTTAATATTAATTAATTATAGTTGATCTAGAAAAAAATATATACAAAAATTAAAATATGTTTTCACAAATCTGTCTTGGCAATCATGTTATTGTATAAATACTTTATTGTGTATAAAATTGATACAAATAATTCTTCTACAATTTAATTAATGGCTTAAAAGGGATGGTTATTAAATCAGATGATTTCATATTCTGAAATATTTAGGCAACCTACCTATCTACGTACATGTGAAAGTTCATCTTCCAAAAGCCATGAAAGGTTTAAATCTGAGATTTAGTAATTTTTATTCACAAGGCAACAGATGAATTTTGAATTCAGTATTTCATTTTCCAGCTCAAATAATGATTCAATGATAGACAGTTTAATCATTTTAGGCCATAATCAAACCACGAGCATTATGTGATTTTACCAGTTGATTAAAAAAGGATGCCAGGAGACAGGCTTCATCATCTTCCTTTGGTCTGCAATTAAGGCAAAATAATTCTTGCTACTGATGTTGATGTCAACTGTAATGCCTCCCAACCTTCATAAAATCCTACCCATACCTGTTCTTGGGCCACATCATGTATCAATGACCGCAAGAGCTAGCTACTTTCAAAGCTGTTTTTATTGATGCTGCAGGTGGTTCTTGTTAGCTTAGTGATATGCTAGTTTAATTGAACCATGGATTAGAATTTACTTCACTTAAAAAGTTTCCCCAGATATGCTGACAAAGGGAAAAATGAAATAGACAAGAAAATGGCATTTAAAGAGCAAACAGACTTTCCTTAAATAAAATATCGGGATTGGTTTGATGAGACCACCCTGAAAAAGTGAGCAAAATAGTCTTGGTAGATTACATTTTCACTAAGTGCCTTTTAAATTTGTTTTCGAAAAACCCTAACTAATCAGTATACTTTTGTAAACCTGACAAATCTAGTGTCTTCATCAATGCTGTGAACTTTAAAAAGAAAAAACAAAAGTAAAAATTTTTTTTTAATGATTAATACTTAAAACTAAACAAGTACATTGAATCTTTTCCTTTCCTTTTTGTGCAAAACAAAAGGGAATTAGAAATAGAATATGTTCTTGTGTAATTCTTCTGTTATTTCTATTATTAAATGTAATTACAGTAATTTGGAAACAGCCCTACCATGATTTTTATTTTTATTGGTTGTTCAAAACATTACAAAGCTCTTGACATATCATATTTCATACATTTGATTCAAGTGGGTTATGAACTCCCATTTTTACCCCGTATACAGATTGCAAAATCACATCCGTTACACATCCACGTTTTTACATATTGCCATACTAGTGACTGTTGTATTCTGCTACCTTTTCTATCCTCTACTATCCCCCCTCCCCTCCCTTCCCATCTTCTCTCTCTACCCCATCTACTGTAATTCATTTCTCTCCCTTGTTTTTTTCTTTTTTTCCATGTAGCAAATAAAGAAGTGAAACTAAGCCTTTGTCCCAGAGTGGAGGGAAAATGGAAGTGGGGGCAGACTAGAATGCAGGTCACAGGAAAGTTCAAACACAAAGACAAACCAACAGCATTAGTACTTTTCCAAGACTCAATTAGCATACATTTCGACCAACAGCATTCATACTTTTACAATACCGGTTTAGCATAAATTTTGACCAATAGTATTGGCTCCTGTGCTATATAATTGGATCCCCTCTCTTTGCTGGAGCTGTTTCTCTTTTCTTCTCACTTGATTTAATCCTACTCCTTTCACTCCTGACTTCCATTGTTATTCATGGATTTATTCTTTAAATTTGCAAGGCAAGAACCTAGAAAGAAATTGGTGGTGAGTTGCTGGATTCTGCTGCAACATTGGAGGGCATAGCCCACTATTAAGAATTGCAGCACACCAATGGCCACTTGATAGTAGTGGAGAAGAATTCAGCTATGCTGGCTGTGGCCCTTAAAGCTGATGCCAATAGGCATGCCTTGCTGTGTTTAGCTGCTAACATTAAAATGGTCTTTCTCAGCTGCAGATGTCTTCAACTTAGGCAGATCCCACCTGCCAGCAGAAGTAAAGAATCTAGTTTCATCCCAAACTCTGATTTCAGAAGGATATGTAGTTATATGAAGGGATAGATTACATATACAGTTGCCAGTTTTTCTTTTTTACTAGTAGGACATTCTAAACCAGGCACCAGAACAATAAATGGTTTAAAAGAACTGCAATTGGTATAAGTCTAACAATTAAGATATCCTCTCTTGTGATTTAGTTTTAATAACCTACTACATCAAGACTTCACAAGTGAAAAGTAAAAGTAAGCCTTGCGAGCAGGAAAATGTAAATTAATAAAAAAATGTATTATTTAGTTGGCTTTTGCAATTTTCTATTCCTTTACTGTCCCAATTACTATTACTGTTATTTCATTTGACTCACAAAATGAAATGATACATATATATCTAGAAATTCAGAAATTATAGTAGCTTTTCCTAGGCCAGGTAAAAGGCACATTTAGATACAATTCATGAGATTTATTAGAAATAAGATCTTGAATTTCAAGTGTTTATCTTGACATTTTTTGCAAGGTGATTCTTAATTCAAATCCACTTGGATTATAATTGTAAAATACTCATGGATATTTCAAAGCCATTAAGACTGCTGAGGATTTGTTTAATTCTGAAGGAGCAAACATAAACATAATAACATTTTCTTTGAGGACATCAAAAAAATGATTGATCAGATCAAGTAAAAAGGTACTGAAAGGTTTTTTAGAAAAGTAAGGGAAGTTGGTCAGGATTTTCTAATGTGGAATAGTGATGAACTACCACCTTGCAGGTTTATCTGCAAATATAGAGGAATTGAAGACTCATTCAAATCCAAAACCTGGAATTCCAATCCCTTCCAGAAAATCCTAACTCTGAGGAAGTTCCAAGCAGAGCTACCAGCATTGCTATAGGGCAGGTAACCTCAGGGAAAGAATTGTCACTAGCCATTCAGAAGTCTTTTCAAGAAAGGTGAAAAGAGGGTTAATATGTGTTCCCATTGATTAACCCTTGACTGCTGTTTGGATTAAAGTCATGAAAACCTTTTGTTTGTTTTTTGAGTCTGGTATGGAACAAGAAACACAGGGCCTCACACAGGCAAACACATGCTTATCATTAAGCTTTGACAAGGAATATTTTCATGTTTGAAAACAGTCCAATTCAGTGTTAAGTATAAGAAATGAAAACCTTAAAAAAGTCAAATGCCTATGTTGATTTAAATTAAATAAATTGTATTTAATACTTAGATGCTACAACATAGATACAAAAGTGATTTGAGTTTCTTGATAATACTTTTTACTCTCAGTTACATGATAAGCTATTTAATTTCAACCTTTTAAATAATAAAAAAATAAAAAAAAATTATGACACAAGATCATAATGAAAATTTCAGTTAAAAATAAATTTATTTTGGTTGAAAATAATGGGGAAATGTTCTATCATTTTAAATCATATATTAAAAATTACCCTAAGAATACTTAACAGAGAAATAGATCTTTGCAGCTTCAGTCTTAATGACTTGCTATGTAAGGATTGTAGCAAATCTTTATCTACTGTTCAACTCCTGCTCTGTGGTAAAAACTTTTTTTTTAATTGCTTTTATTTTTTAAATACATGACAGTGGAATGCATCACAATTCTTATTACACATATAGGATACAATTTTTCATATCTCTGTTTGTATATAAAGTATTTTCACACCAATTCATGTCTTCACACATGTACTTTGGATAATGATGTCTATCACATTCCGCTATTATTGCTAATGCCCTGCCCCCTCACTTCCTCTCCCACCCCTCTGCCCTATTTAGAGCTGATCTATTCCTCCCATACTCCCTCTCCCTACCCCACTATGAGACTCTATATCAGAGAAAACATTTGGCATTTGATTTTTTGGGATTGGCTAAATTCACTTAGCATTTTCTTCTGCAGTGCCCATCCATTCATCTGCAAATGCTATGATTTTATTCTCTTTTATTGCTGAGTAATATTCCATTGTGTATATATGCCATATTTTTTAATCCATTCATTTAATGAAGTGCAACTAGGTTGGTTCCACAGTTTAGCTAATGTGAATTGTGCTGCTATAAACATTGATGTGGTTGTGTGTATGTAGTATGCTGCTTTTTAAGTCCTTTGGGTATAGACTGAGGAGAGGGTTAGCTGCGTCAAATGGTGGTTCCATTCCAAGTTTTCCAAGGAATCTCCATACTGTTTTCCATATTGGCTGCACTAATTTGCAGTCCTACCAACAATGTATGAGTGTACCTTTCACCCCACATCCTTGCCAACACATATTGTTGTTTGTCTTCATAATAGCTACCTCTATTAACATTTAACTGCTGTTTGTATTAAAGTCATGAAAACATTAATTTTAATTTAAGTTTTGATTTACATTTCTCTAATTGCTAGAGATGATGAACATTTTTTCATATATTTGTTGATTGATTAAATATACTCTCTGAGAAGTATCTGTTCATGTCCTTGGCCCATTTATTGATTGGGTAATTATTAGCTTTTTGAGTTCTTTATATACCCTAGAAATTAGTGCTCTATCTAATGTGTAAGGGTAAAAATTTGCCCCCAAGATGTAGGCTCTCTGTTCACCTCACAGATTGTTTCTTTTGCTGAGAAGAAACTTTTTAGTTTGAATCCATCCCATTTATTGATTCTTGGTTTTAATTTTTGCACTATAGGAGTCTTATTAAGGATGTTGAGGCCTATTCCCACATGATGAAGATTAGGGCCTACTTTTTCTTCTATTAGATGCAGAGTCTCTGGTTTAATTCCTAGGTCCTTGATCCATTTTGAGTTGAGTTTTGTCCATAGTGAGAGAGAGGGTTTAATTTCATTTTGTTGGATATGGATTTGCAGTTTTCCCAGCACCATTTGTTGAAGAGGCTATCTTTTCTCCATTGCATATTTTTGGCACCTTTGTCTAATACAAGATAATTATAATTTTGTGGGTTGGTCTCTGTGTTATTTATTGTGTATCATTGGTCTACCAGTTTGTTTTTGTGCCAATACCATGCTGTTTTGTTACTCTTGCTCTGTAGTATAGTTTAAGTTCTGGTAGAGTGATGCCACCTACTTCACTCTTCCTACTAAATTTCCTATGTGTATTAATGTGTACTTCTTAATTTGTATTTATGCTTTTGCAGTTGATAATATTTTTCTTTATGTTAAAATAAGTGCTTGATTTTTGTAGGGTTCTTGTGGACCTACAAAATAGTGTGAATTCTTTGTCAAAGGGAACCTCATTATACATCTCCATTAAATTATGGCTTGTTAATTAAATAATTTAAAAATTTAGCATCATGTTTTTTTTTCTTCTTTTATTAGTGAACTCTGAAAAAGTGTATACCAATATTTCATGCTACAATTATTTTCATTTTTCCTCAAAATCTATTTGCACTTCAGGTAGTATTTGTACTCTGTATTGCTTTTACATATCTTTTTCATCAATTAAGCCTCTTATTATTGCTTGTCTCACTTCTTTTCTTCAAGTTAGTCCTTCTTTATAAAATATTACCATGTATACTATTTTTTCATTTCAAACAGTATATCTCTATATTTGTCCATGTGATGTCAATAATGTGTTGTCCATTTAGATGTTCATTCTTACAAAGAGTAATTTACTCCATTGTATTGTTTCTCATCCTTATCAAAGTGTTCCCCTTTTAAGAAGGGAAGCATTGTTGGTCCTCCCAGACACCATGCACAGCAAATGAACATGACTTCAGTATCTGAGATCTGCAGAAACACAACTTCCTCCTTGGCTGGTGGTCCACAGCCCTCCCTGGTATGGTTTGGATCTGGAATGTCTCCCAAAAGTCTCATGTGTTGAAAATGTGGTTACAAATGCAGCAAGTTTCAGAGACAGGGCTTTTAGGAAATGATTAGATGATGAAGGCTCTGACTTCATCACTGTATTAATTTATAGTTGGATTACTGTGAGAATTATTGTGTGACCAAATCTGAGGAAGTAGGTCATTGGGGATGTGCCTCCGAAGGGTTTATTTTCTTCCCTGGACCTCTTTTTTTTTTTTTTCTCTCTCTCTCTCTCTTTTTTTCTCCTTCCTGGGTGTCATGAACTGACAGCTTTCCTCAGTAAGGTGATCCAAGTGAGTGTTAACATTGAGGAAATATCAAGATCAATGTGCTATAAACGTCATAGTAATAGATGAGATGAGGGTCGGAGTTGTGGCTCAGTGGTAGAGTACTTACTCAGCATGCATGAGGCACTGGGTTCAATCCCTGGAACCACATAAAAACAAAAGCAAATAAAATAAAGTTATTGTGTCTATCATACAACTAAAAAATAAATAAATAAATAAAAATAGATGAGGTTAGCTAGTAGGATATGTGGAATTATAGGAAGTATGCAGACTATGAGGCATGCACAGGAAGACAATTTAAGGTGGAATTTTAAGAATGTGACCATATAAATTACAGTACTACTGATGGGATGTAGAAAGCTTAAAAGCAAACAATTTCTAGAAGGTAATAGCAGTATTAAATGCTGTGTGGAGGTAATCAAATGGTTTAAAAATGTTCATTGGATTAAACATCAGAGATACTGTGAATCATCTTGGATAGAAAATTTTTTGTGAAATATAGCTGAGAACAGATGGAAGAGTCCTAAGGTGTGAACAATGGTGAGAAAAGAGAAATAACTGGCTCAACTCTGAGGATCATGCCTGATTCCCTATGGAAAGAAGTCTGCACTCCTTTGTTCAAGGGCACCAAGGTTGATTTTGTAGTTTAGATATTGTGAACTGAGCTGCTGTAAAGACCAATGTGGCTGTGTCACTATAGCATGCTAAATTTAACTCCTGTGAATATATTCTGAAAAGTGGTATAACCAGGTCATATGGGTATGATTCTCTTCCTAGTATTTTGAGGAATCTTCATACTGCTTTCCAGAGTGGTTGCACCAATTTGCAGTCTCACCAGCAATGTATGAGTGTACTTTATCCCCACATCCTCACCAACATTTATTGTTACTTGTATTCTTGATAGTTGCTATTCTGACTGGACTAAGGTGAAATCTCAGTGTGTTTGTATAAATATGTAAAAACTGACTCTAATGTCATGTATCACTAAAAACAACAACAACAAAAAAGAAGTCCACACTACTCAGTATGGACACTCTCCCAGGCTCCTGACAGAGGGCACTGAAAGCCCCACATTATTTACTTGGTGTCATGCATTTCTGCATCTGGATTCTCTCCTTGGAACACTTTCACCTTCCCTTTCCTTCCACAAATCCAGCTTGCCAGAGAGGGGCTGAGGATGTCCTACACTGTTATTAGGATTGAAGGGAATTCATCTGATCCTAATGAGATGAGTAGGAATTATTTTATTTTTTATGTTTTATAGCACTGACCATAAGAGAAAGAGGGAATTATGAATCTAATGCATCCTGGAAGTTTTATGATTTTCTTTTAATTTATTTTTGCCTAATATACATTTAAATTTTTGAGATCCATCTTCTCTCCAAAGGGCAAGATCTCTCACCTTCAAGAAATCCCCTTTAGGAGCGAGCGCGGAAGGAGTTGATCCAACATGGCAGCAGGCGCGGAGAGATCAAGTCTCTGACCTCTTCAGCTGCGTGGGCATAGGGAGTCGTAAATTGTCTAAATGCTGTTTGCTCAGGATCACTAGGCAATGCTGAGCTGACATGGATCTGGGGTGAACAGTATGGGCCCCTCAGAACACACACACCGAGCCCGGATCGGCTGCATTCAAGCTCCGGTTCGCCTGCTTCTTGTGACTCAGCACTAACGATCCCGCTGAAATAACTGGTAGGCCCTTCTGAACTTACAGAGGTAAAAGCCAACCGAGCCTTCATAGGCAGTGGCCACAGGTTTGAAATGGGGCTTGGGAGAGACAGTCAGGACCCACCCGTTGCATTGGTCACCCGGCAAAGGGAACGAACGGTCACCATTTGCATGGGATACGACTATGGCAGAGAACTGACCTCATGGGCGGAGGAGATAACTTCATTGAAACCAGCGTGACAGGTGTGTAATCCCCTAGCCATTTCTCTCCACACAGCGGGGAAACCTTAAGGGCCCCTTGCAGCTCTCCTGTGAGCGCTTAGCCAGACCGAGGGAATCAGGAGTGGCGCGGGACTTGCGGCGCAGAACTCCCGGCTACCACTCCCATCAGTGCTGACAACTGAGGTCTCTTGCACCAGCTACCAGGGGCGTGGCTACCGGAGGGCAAGCAAATTCGCTGGGGGTTCTACAAACTTAGGGTCTGAGGGAGGCAAACAGGTAGAGTGTGCCCAGGCATTCATGAAAACAGGGCTCCCAGGAGCAGCAGACCTGGCGTGTAGCCAGTATTGTGGTGAGCATCACAGGTGAGCGGGGCCTGGCTTGAGAAACACAAGAGAAGGCCCTAGGCACTCAGGTTTGGAGAGCCTCCCAGTCTGGGAGGAAGAGCTGCTGCACAGTGATTGGTTCCCACCTATTGAGAGGAGAAGCTTGACCCAGTGGGCACAGCTCCACCTACTGGAAGAGAAGTTAATCGAACTCTATGACTGCATTTATTATTATTATTTTTTTTCTTTTTCTTTCATTTTCATTTTTTTGTTGTTGTTCTTTAACTTTTTTTAATGTTTTTAATTTATTTTATTATTATTATTATTATTATTATTTTAAATTTAAATTTTAATTTTTTAATTATCATTATTATTAAAAATTTTTTTCTTTCTTTCTTTATTTTCTATTTTTTTTTCTTTTGTCTTTTCATTTCTTTTCAATTTTCTTATTCCCCCTTCCTTGAATTCTACCTGCCTACTCTCATTCTCTTTAGTGACTTCTTCCCTTCCCTTCTAATATCTTTCCTCCCAAGCATCAAATAAATTTATAAGAGTAAACAGTAACTCAGCAGTCAAACAGAACAAGAGGTAACATGAGAAGCATAAAAAAGCAAGGAAGAAAAGGAGTTCAAACAATGAAGGACAGCCTAAATATTCAGGAGGA
>NW_026000244.1:1214634-1224418 GCF_001458135.2 Marmota marmota marmota | reverse complement strand
ATGAATTACAGTTAATGGGGTAGAGAGAGAAGATGGGAGGGGGGGAGGGGGGATAGTAGAGAATAGGAAAGGTAGCAGAATACAACAGTTACTAATAGGGCATTATGTAAAAATGTGGATGTGTAACTGATGTGATTCTGCAATCTGTATTTGGGGTAAAATTGGGAGTTCATAACCAACTTGAATCTAATGTATGAAATATGATATGTCAAGAGCTTTGTAATGTTTTGAACAACCAATAAAAAAATAAAATAAAATTTGTTTTATAGTATTAAAAAAAAAAAAGAAATCCCCTTTAATGAATTTCTAGCAGTAGCTGCTAGTGTATTGTTGATGCTTTTGGAAGCCTGTAGTGGCACAGGGTAAATGAGCTCATTAATCGCTCATAGGGTCTACCTTTCCATTCCACTTCACATCTTGATTTCTGTCTGTTTCATGGCCAGAACTCTGTGCGGGTGGAGCTCTTGGATGCTTAAGAGGCTCAAATTTTAAAAAATGACTTTAAGGTATAAAAGGAGATTCTAAGAATCATATGAAACAATCAGTATTTATAAAAGTACAAAGATTAATATAATATACTATTTATCAGAAAGAAAAGACCATTATTTTTATTTTTGTTTCCATTTTTAATTAAAGAAACAAAATACCGATAATGAAGTTGAAATTCTTTTTATTCCCCTTCTCCTTGGAGACATGAATGTAGTCCATAATCTTCTAGTTCATGGTTTTATTTATTTTGTATATACAATTGACCCTCATTTCTTCTGTCCATCACCTCAAGACAGAATTGTATCATATATCACTCACTCAGAAAAAGATCAAAATTCAAAACTAAAGTACAATTTTGAGTGCATAACACTTACACCATCATGAGGTTGAAATATTATAAGTCAAAACTCTATAACTTGAGGACATCTGTGTGTGGTACTGTTTGTGATGTTATATAATACATTTTATCCCTCTGGCATGTAGCAATGTTATGCTACATTATTATTATGCTACGATATTTTATAAGCCCATGTATTTCTCTGCTATTTATGAAAGTCATGCTATATCTTATCTTACAAACAGAAAATTTTCTTTCTGTATATTCCTGTTAAAACATAGTTTGCTGATTCCAGAAGGCATGTTAGGGAATTTACTTTCATCATAACAGTCAATGACAGGTCTCCTTATCATCTGTGATCTGTATCTATAAGATAAATCTTTCTACTTGGGTTAGTCAGCTTTTTGTTATTGTTACAGAACACCTAAGATAAAAAGAGGAAAGGTTTATTTTATTTTATTTTATTTTTTGCCTAGTTTCATTTCATGGTTTCAGCTTGTGATTCGTTGACTTTATTGCTTTGTCATAGTGACAAAGTATACTAAGACATGAACACTTGGCAGAGGAGGATTGTTCAACTTAATTACAGAAAGAGAGCTAAGGGAAAAAGAAAGAGGTAGGGAGTAAGGTCCAGTATGTCCTTTAAGTGCGTGCCCACAGTGATCCAGCTTCCTTCCACTAGGCCCCAGTTTTGAAAGGTTCTACCAACTCCCAATCGCACTAAAGGCTGGGGAGCAAGCATTCAACACATGGATTTGTAGGGGATACTTCCAAACATAGCACCTTGCTGTCTAGTCTTTATGGCACTACTTCTTTTTGGCCACCATTCAAGTTCTTAAAGCTCTGGAGAAGGTGAGTGATTTCTTTTATATCTCTATTTATAGGAATATAAAATAGAGATAGGGAATTTGTAGGATGCAATTCTTATTGCTGAAATTGAACCTCCAATTCTACTCAGAACATCATCAAGCATCCCCCAGAAACAGTAATCTAGAATTTTTATTCTAAACTTTCCATCTATTCCATGATGTGAACTACAAATACTATAAATGCTATAAGAAGAGTATGGTCTGTGCTGTGGGCAACTATTAGCAAAAGGAATATATTGGAGCTCAGTACTAAAAAATGGGAGGCTTGAGCAGCTGAGGAGCAGAAGATGGACCTCACACTCAGCAAGGAAACAGCTCATACACAGATAGACAGAAGGAGGGGATGTGGGGAAAATGTTTTCCATGGGAGTAGAGTGAAATAAAAATAGAAGCAAATTTTGGACAAAAGCCTCCTTGATACACAGAGATCCTCAAGATTTGGTTTTCTTGAAGTGAGCAAAAGGAATCCAATAACAGCACAGAGAAATGAAATAATCTATTTAAAATCTAGCTACTGAGTAGACATTAATGAACCTGACCATGTCTGTGTAACTTTAGAGTCAGATCCTCAAAATAAGACACTCAATAAATGGAATAGAAAATAAATTAAAATAATTATTTTTGTTCAGGAGATAGTTTTAAGAAACAGAAATTAAAGAAATAATGTGCATTTAAAGGGCATGAAGGTAATTCTCTAAGGCCCAGTGTAGATGGGTCTAATGTGGGCTCCAGCACAGCCCTGGCCACCCTTCAATCTACTACACTGCAGTTTGCCCACCTTGTTGGCTGCCCACCTTCTGCCCAGGCTCCTCAGTGCTGTCTTCATTGGTATAGCACATTCTGCTACTATTTGTCACAGCTCCTGGGATGGACCAAGCCTATAGATTGAGACCCTGCATAGGCAGGAAGGGGCCTACAGAGGTGGTTTGGGCATTGCTGTATTGGAGCAGGAGGTAGGTACTCATTCAAACTTACAAAGTGAGGGCTTCCCAACATGGGGAATCTATTGCAAAGACTGAGCTACTGGAGAATGGACAATGGTCCTACTACCTACAAATAAATGAGATTTCTTAGATGGAATAATTAAAACAATTTCTTCTGAAATAAACAGTAATGCTGGTGTGGTCAGAAAACCACACAGATAAGATGAATCCTGAGAAAAGCAGGTATCAGATATCGTGTTATCCATCTTCTTTATCAATTACACCATTATACCTTTATCCTGCTTCTACTAGGCCCTCCCTATATGCAAGATTTTTTGAGATACCCAGTCATAGAACCACCCCTTCCTTTTGGCAACAATCTTTCCAGAGTGAGTCTCAGTTCATAGCTCTTCACCAACAGTCTGCCTAGTATGCTGTAGCTATATTGCTCCTCTTAAACTCAAGTTGAAACTTTATCACCTTTGGGATAATCATTTTTCATATTAAAATTTTTTTTTTAGTTGTAGTTGGACACAATACCTTTTATTTTATTTATTTTTATGTGGTGCCGGGGATTGAACCCAGTGCCTCCTGCAAGTGTTCTACCACTGAGCCACAATCCCAGCCCCTCATTTTTCATCTTTGACAGGTGATTAATCTGTCCAAGGCTAGTATGTAGTGGCTTTTTTTTTAATAAATGTGAATTTTCTATGTCACACTTGCTCTGTCTTATCATATGATTAGCAAGTTATGATGCAGTAAAAATTCTTCATCCAGATTCTGGTGACATGATTTTGTACCTTCCAGCTTTCAGAAGAGTGATCCAAATAAACTTCTGTTCCTTTTAAATTACCCAGCATTGGGTATTTTTTATACCAGGAGAAAACAGACTAAGATGCCAACAGAAGTTCCAGTTCTTTATTAGCTTCTAATAACTTACCATGGAGAAGCCTATGGTTCCCTGGGGTGAGCACTCACACTATTTATAGAATGTAATAAACCAAGTTTGAGCAACTTCAGGTGGTCATTAAGGAGCACACTGAAAAACTTACCCTAGAGAGTGGAGCAAATCTGACAAGAGAAATGCATGAAAGTTCTGAGCTAATACAGACCATATAAGTGATTTGAATTACTTTATTTTTTTTTTTACCATGCATATCAGCATCCTGTGCACAGACCATGATGATAACTAAAAGCATTTGTGGTGAACCAAGCTTTGCCCTAGCCAAGCAAAAATTTTTGGCTGCTCTCTAAGGGGCAGATCCAGCTGAGCTACTTCTGGAATATCACATATTAGCTCAGCCTTGCTTTCCTAAGGAGATCAGCTCTATGTCTCCTTCATTAACTTTCCAGGCAGCTGCAAAGGTCTTGACCATCATACATTAATATAGCCTAATTTTAAATGACATGGTGACCTTAGGGCCAATTACACTGAGAAATTTTGCAATGTAAATGAATCACATTAAAGTGTTTTTAAAAAATCTAATACTTTGCTGGTTTTGACTTCCAAATTTCTAACTTCAGACATAAACTGTGCCTATTATTGTTAAAACTACAAGGCAGCTAAAAGCCAATGACACATACACTTGGCTTATGTCTAATGGATTCTTCCAGTAATGTTGTCCCTTCTCAGTATTCAAGAATATCTCATAAGTAGCAATACAGAGATTCATACCTTCCTTAACTTGCTTGCTAATGTTTTGGATTTATATGGTCACCAAAAACTTTGAGTTAGTGGCTTTGTAAACAACCTTCTTTTAGGAGGTGGGGCCTACTGGGAGGAAGTTAGGTCATTGGGAGCATGCCCCCAAAGGGGATATTGGGATCATGGTGTCTATCTATCTATCTATCTATCTATCTATCTATCTATCTATCTATCTTTCTCTGCTTCCCAGCCACCGTGAAGTAAAAAAACTTTGCTCCACCATGCACTTCCCACCCTGTGTACTGTGTCACCATGTGCCCTAAGTAAAAGCACCAAACAATGGTAGACTGAAATCTCTGGAACCATGAAACAAAAATAAACCTTTTCTCCATACCAGTTAATTATCTCAGGTATTGTGCCACAACGATGGAAAGTTGACTAACATCCTTCCCGTATAGTTTAAATTGCTTTACTGAGATGTGATTTATGAAAGTAAGATAAAATAATAAGTAAAAAAGCACAACTGAAGGGAAATCAAAATAGAAAGCTTTTAAGTGAGTCCCTGCTCTGGAACCAACACCCGTTTCCATCTCATCTCTTCCCTACTGATAGATTCAATTCACAGTATCCTATACCAGTCTTGCTAATCTCCTATAATCACAGCTGACCACTTCTTTGCCTTGAATCTTCAGAACTCAACTCATGTGCTTTCTCTATGCATTAGTCACCAGGAGAAGTTCAAGACTTCGGGTACCCCCATAGTCTGCACTGTTATATGTGTGTGTGTGTGTGTGTGTGTGTATATTCTTATATAATACAGTTATATTATATATGTATATACATATATATATTCATATTTATATATTTCACATAACAAGTTTCTGTATCCAGTATCCTAATCACAAATATTTTAATATAGATAGATCTTGAAGACATACTTTTTGTGAATGGGGAAAGCTCTGCATTATATTTCAAGACTTCATTTTTTCACAGTCATCAAAGTCATTTTGACATTGATGTAGAGGTAAAATATTCTTAACAAAAATTAATGTTATATATAAAATAGAAAATATTTGGTTGTCATTTATAACTAAGAGAAACTTTTCCCAAAATTCACATCACAGTCTTCTCTGAAACCTTAGGACAATTTTGATGGTCACACTCTTCTTATTTTATACAGTTCCAACAGCAAAATAGGCAGGTCTGTTTATGCATACTTTACATGGACAAATGTTTCAGATTTAAGAATTAAATAGACTTGGAGAGCAGGTTTAAGAATCTTTAAACCAGCCATTCAAATTTTCAATATTATTTTGTCATCTTCTGGTAGTATTTTTCAAGATTTCTAACAAATGCCCTGAGAGATAATGATCAATGACAGTTTGCCTTCATCCAAAAGCTGGTCGTTCATTCCTTCAAACATAAATAGAAAATGACACCTTTCTTTTGATGTACTTTTTGTACTTTCTGCAACTTAGTTGAAACATCTTCCTGTAGCCTCCTAGAAGGTCATTCTGCAAACCTTATACAGCTTTTATTGTTGTTGTTCATTGTAATACTAAGGGAGAAAGCCACAATTTAAGCTATGTAAACTATTTTAAGATAGGATTTATATTTTTTAAATATATTAAGAAATCTTCAGATAATGAGAATTTGGTGGCTCAGTGGTAAAGTGCTCATCTCACATGTGTGAGGCTTGGGTTTGATACTCATAATAACTCTTTTACGAAAATATTCATTTATTTTATCCTCTACAGAGGACAGCTGTAGATTTTGGACTAGTTTTTGTAGCACTTGATTTAGTTTATCACTTTTATTCTTTATTTGAAAATAACATTTTGGGGTTGAATATGTCATTCATAGGTAGAACACCTGATTAGCCTGTGTGAAGTCCTGCGCTGTACCCACTGTTCTACAGTACCATTTTTTTTTCTCTATCTAGGGATTGCAATGCCCAGGGAGACTCCCACATTGGCAATTCTATGTTGGAATTCCTATTTCCAGTTCCTTCTATAATATGCATGTGTAGTGTCCTTCAAAGAGGGCAATAGATTTTACTGAAACAGCTGTGAGTTCTCAATGAAGTTTTGAAATCAAGTAATATACAGAGCAACCCTATATTACATTCTGCCCCAGGTCTTGTTCTAATTTAATTACATCCCTAGGAAACAAGGATATTGATTTCTTTGGGCAGTTTATAATAACTGGAAGTACATACCCTCATGTGGAATTGCAAACCTAAGCAACATTCTGTAACTAATAGATGCTCAAGAATAAAATGCCATAGGGATACGTCTAGAGGCGTGCCAACAATTCAAAAATGGTTAAGTTAGTTCTAACCACATACCATATACAGTACTTATAGAATTACTGCAAATAATTGCTATAATAAAATATTAGCAATGCCTCCCCTAAAAACGGATGACAAAATTGAATTATATATTGTATAGAAGGCAAAAGGCCTATGTTTGACATAAAATTAAGTCACTCCTTCTTTGTAGAAGTGTAACTGAGAGGACAAATGCCCACTATTTCCCCATGCCTCATTAGGGAAAACAATGGAATTTAGTATAAGCTGGTGGAAACCACCACACCAATTACAATGACAGCTCTGATGAGATCCTTGTCTCTGTCTAGGCAATATCCTGGCTCCAAAATCTACAGCTTACATAGTCAAAGAGGAAAATGCAAAGGCTAAAGAACTTGCCAGTAGACTGGGTTAAATGTACACTGTTGAATTTTCTATAAATAGAAATACCCCTAAAAAATGGAATCTTTGGGCTGGGGTGGTGGCTCAGTGGTAAAGTGCTCATCTCACATGTGTGAGGCTTGGGTTTGATCCTCAGCACCACATAAAGATAAATTTTTTAAATAAAGGTATTGCGTCTATCTACAACTAAAAAATATTTTTTAAAATGGAATCTTTTTAAAAGCTATTAAGGGAATTCCAAAACTTAATTTAAAAATGTATATTCTTTTTTTTTTTCCTTTGATGGTGCTGGAGATTGAACCCAGGGCCTTGTGCATGTGAGGCAAGCACTCTACCAACTGAGCTATATCCCCAGCCCCGCAAAACGTATATTCTTAATAAATCTTTTAAAATATTAATTTACAAATTGTATGCCTTAATTCCCAATGCATATGCCTTTGTTTTTAATCCAGCTGATCATAGAATCTTATTTTTCTGATATACTTTTTTTTTTCCCTAAGTAATACTGCAAATAGTAGTTGAACTAAGAATAAGTCAAAGAGATGAGCAGAATTACTTGGATAAGTTTTACTAATGGCAACTAAACAGGGGTGATTTTGTTTTGTGGAAAGAGGAAAAGAGCATTTGCCAAGGTATGGAGACATTTTTGATTGCCATAAATGTGGAATAAGGGGTCACTACTAGAACCTAGTCATTAGGCCAGAGATGCCAAGGATGCTGATAAACATCTTACACTGCACAGGGCAGCCCCCACAACACATAATATGGAGACATTTTTGATTGCCATAAATGTGGAATAAGGGTGAGGGTGGGGGGTCACTACTAGAACCTAGCCATTAGGCCAGAGACGCCAAGGATGCTGATAAACATCTTACACTGCACAAGACAGCCCCCACAACACATAATTATCAGACTCAAAATGCTAATAGTGCTGAGGTTAAGAAATATTGATGTAAATAGTTAAATGCATTGTAGAACTGCTATGGTTTGTATATACAAATGTCCTCCAAAGACTAATGTGTTGAAGAATTTGTCCCTAATGCAACAATATTCATAGGTGGAGCTTTTGGGAAGTAATTGGATTATTAAGGATCTGACCTCATCATTGGATTAATCTATTTATAGCTGGATGGACTTCTGGATCGACTATAATAGGTTGAAGGAAGTTGGTCACTGGGTGTGCACCCTAGAAGAGCATTTTTTTGCCCTTGGACACTTCTTCCTTCCCTTCTCCTTCTCTCTTTATTTTTCCACTCTGCCTTTTCCTGGCTACCATGAGCTGAACAGCTTTCCTTCACCATGCTCTTTCACCATGATGATGTTCTACCTCACCTCAGACCATTGATTGAAACCTGTGAAACTGAGCCAAAATAAATCTTTAAGTTGTTTATGTCAGGTATTTTGAAAACCACTAGCAAAACTTATCCAAATAGCTGATTAACACAATAATGGCTGAGAAGTATCCGTTGTAGGCATACAACACATTGTGTTTATGCATCCATTTGACAACATGACATGGGATCATTTTCAATGTTTGATGTATGAATAACACACTTAGGAACAATTATGCAACAATTTTTGCATGGACATATGATATAATTTCTTCTGGGCAAATATCAAAAAAGTAGAATAGCTGTATTTTATGGTAAGTACTTGTAAATTTTTAAGAAAGCACCAAATTTGTTTTTCTTCTAATTTCCTGTTTATTCTTCTCAGTGTTTTACATTTTAGCCATTCTAACCACTGTAAGCTATTAAGGTAACTCAATGTGATTTTAATTTATATTTGTCCAAGACCTAACATTGCAGTAGACCTCCCCTCAAGACAACCCTGGGAACAACCATGCTGTTATAAATGCCATACAGGGAATTAAGGTTATAGGTGAAATAAAGGTTGATAATCAGCAGATCTTAAAATAGGAAGATTATCCTAGATTATCTGGGTGGTCCCAAAGTAATAAAAAACATTCTTAAAAGTAGAAGAGGGAAAAGAGTAGGTCAGAGTAATTTTATGAGAGAAGAGGCCTGGAGGCAGGGATGATGGATAGCCCACAAGGCTACAAAAGGTAGGTACAACAATTCTCCCCTTCAGTCTACAGAGACACATGCTACATCAACCTTTAGCCCGATGAGATCCCTGACATATTTACTACCTATAAAACATTAACATACTACAATTGCATTGTTTCAAGGCACTTAGTTTATCATAATTTTTTATACCAGCAGTGCAAAACAAATATAGGAATTAAACATCTTTTCATATGCTTATTTGTTTTCCCTATATTGTCATTGGTGAAGTGCCCATTCAAATCTGTGGCCCAATGATTTTTGTTGTTTTTCTTGTATTCCTATTTATTTAACAGATTTATCAAGGTATATTTTATTAAACATCAAATTTACCCATTAAAAATCTAAAATTAAATGACTTATAGTAAATTCTTATATTTTTGCCATCATCATGACAACCCAATTTAAAAATATCTTTCTCAATCACCAATAATTCTTCATGACTATTCCAGTTAATTATTATTGCCATACCAAGATCTTTAACCTACACTTTTGATGAAGTCTCATTTATCAATATTTTCCTTTTATGGATTCTGCTTTCGCTTATATTATTATTTTTTTTTCTTTTTGCCTTTCCTATCCTCTACTATCCCCCCTCCCCTCCCCTCCCCTCCCCTCTTCTCTCTCTGCCCCCTCTACTGACATTCATTTGTCCCCCTTGTATTATTTTTCCCTTTCCCCTCACTTCCTCTTGTATCTACTTTTGTATAACTCTGAGGGTCTCCTTCCATTTCCATGCAATTTC